>NC_090935.1:331616406-331919436 GCF_040938575.1 Ambystoma mexicanum
TCGATAGAGGCCACCTGGGAAGAACACCAGGGTGTGTGCAATCGACAAGTTGTTTGGCGATAAAGAAGCTGAAGGTTCGAGCCGTGCAGATGCATCAGTACTTCTGTGTTTGAGCTGAGGCAACAATGTGTTTTCAGATACCGTAGTGCAGAGACTAATAGGGTTGAACATTCAGGAAAGTGGTTCAAAGATCAGTGATTGCCAAAGGCAGTTCCTGGAGAGTCCTGTTGGTTTGAACAGAGTTGAATGGACTTGAATCATGGTACACAGAGGTTTGATGATAAAACTCCAGGGTCTCAGGGACAAGATGAGTCCTTTACATGGGCTCCAAAACATGAGGAAAGATGGCACACACCTTCAGGGGTCCTTCAGCATGGTGAGGTCCTGGGCAGCAGTTTGGCTAACAGGGAGGCAGGTCTTGATCCAGCAGAAGCTCACTCAAATGGGCCCTAGTAATGGTTAGAGGGACAAAGCTTGCCTCTGCATTGCAACACATGCCTTCACCTCAAAACTGGGGGGCTTTGGTAAGGACTGCTCTCCCAACAGGGCCCAACAAAACCTCCTTAAAGGTTTGAAGACCAGAGATGATTCATAGAAGTGGTCGGAGACCCCTTCTTTTAAGGGAATATTCTACAGGTGATTGGACAAAAGTAAGCCTGCTTTAAGGGTCCAATCCCTGTCCTTGGAAGACGTGGACTTTGCTTTCTGACATCACTCCCAAAGTGCTGTGTGCTGCAGGAAGTGAAGATGATAGGAATGAAAGATAGAGAGAAACAAGATGGCAGAACCTTCCTCCAGCTGTACAGAGATCCCTCTGTCTACACTAATCCCATCACTTCTCAATAAAATCAAAGGTCTTTTAGTATGCAGAACCCTGGCGCAAGGCTAGTCCTTTTGTGCATGGTTGTGCCCTTTGATTCCTGTGCCCAAGGGCAGCTTCTTGTGGACTGACTGTTTCTCTGGAGAGGAGGTTACCTGCCCTCAGAAAGGAACAATATTGGCAAACCATATGTCTATAGTATTTCTAGCAACAGCAAGAACAGCCTGTCTGGGGGGAATACACAAAACCCTTCCACAGATGTACTGGGCACACAAAGCTGACACATATGTGATATCAAATTGTTTTGGCTTGAATAACTATGAGAGATTCTGGCCACGGTATTGCCCCATCATTTCGTGGCCCAAAATGTCCAAATCCCAAAATGCAGAAAATCTTACTGTGCCTTTTGGCACAATTATAGGTAGGGGTGGGTTTGGGAATTATATAATTTGAGGAGAGTAGGGGCTGTGGGAGTTCTCCCGCCACATATAATTGTGCTGAAAGGTGCAAAAAGAAAAGAAAATGTTGACTTTTTTTTTTTGATTCAGGATTTCTTTCCGCAGTATTCACATACTGGCCACCATACCCAACACTCCGGTATGGCTTGTATTTTCATTTTAGTGTGCCACCTGGACATCATTCTCATAGTTATGTAGTTTTTGGAACAAGGGTGCATATCTTAAATGCAGCCCCTGTTTTGTAGAAACGTGGCTGTCACTGCAGCTGTCAAGAGGGCACCTGAGAACCCTGAACCTGCTCTTGGCCACTGGAGAGCGGGCACTGCAGATCAGGCTGCCGAGCACATGTGTACATTATGCTTTTGGCATTGAGTTTATGAATGGGAAATCTGTTGAGCAGATTTGCATTCCTGAAATTGACTTTCCACTATCATTTTATTAACTAATAAACATAAAATAAGCCATGCCTTTTACACCCTTCTCAGAGGGCAATTCCTCACAATGCCACCACCTAGATGGCGACAGGGAGTATTTTTTTACCTTATAATTAAAACAACAAAACGACCTGTACCCTCGTACTGTAGTATGGCTCAAGGGACTCTTCACTTCTGCTAAAGTGTCTCTTAGATGCCTTTCCCAAATTGCTTTGAAAAAATCGCATCATCCATACTTTCATTTGCTACAGAAATTCTGCACAACATATTCCACTTTATGTTCAATATTCCATAGAGTTTACATTATGCAGACTTACTCCATTCAAGGATAGTTTTGCTTCACTCAGTTACCACTAAGTCAGTTAATTGCAATTGTTTTTACAAGTAGGTTTATTGTTAATTCAACTGCAGCTATGATTAATTATGAGACTCTCGTGCACGCAAAGAAGGTAATTTGTTGCATGGCTTTTCAAAACTAAACATAATCAATCGTATGTCAGAACTTACAAACACATTAACATTCCCAAGCAAAATGCTTACAATTTTAAGATTTCATTAGTGGTCGAATTGTACGAAAAGAAGTAGTGGAGCTATGTTCCCTACTGGTCTGCACTGCTCCCCGCAAACCCCATCGCCACACCCCCTCCCATGCACAATATAAACCCCCAAATGCATGCGCCTGCAGGTTAAGGGAATGGTCACTGCACTGCACTCAAAGTGCAAGTTTTAATTGCTTCCTACGCTTTTATTTTAAAACGAAACCGTTCCGGAACGGTTTCTTTTTAAAATAAAAGTATAGGAACGATAAAACTTCATCATAAGAAGTAGAGGAGCCCCGCTCCCTACCACACCTGCCCACTACGACCACGGGATTTCATATTTGTTTCCTATATAATTATATTTCTTACGTGGATGCATCTCGGGCTCTTTTGGAAGTGACAATTGGGCCAAGTTCTTTATTACTGAAGTTGGTTCACAAGCCGCCTATGTGTTGATCCATCGGCCTCTAGGCACATGTTGCTGGGGCACAGCTCAGCCCTATCAGTACTCATAAGTGTGTCCACTGCACATTGGTGCATGATGCTTTTTCAAAATCGGTGGCTACCTCCATCAACTGGAAAGAGCTACCATGCAGGATATCAATTCTAAATAGAGGGGCCTTGAGGGATCAGGCTTTAACGGCTTCCCAGTTGCAGCTCCCCATGTGCCAGGGGGCGGGGTGAGAGGACCTTGTGATAGTGGGACGTCACAGCCTGCACGATGGCATGCACACAGTCACACACACTGTGACAAAATAACTTATCACTGTGAGAATATAAGAAAAACTTCCAACGTATGGTGGGGAAGAAGGCCTCGGAGTAGATCATGGAGTGGACATTCAATATTTCTGCAGCATGTACTGCACGCCTATGTAGACAGAGGCGTAGACAGGGCAGGGCCTCAGCGGGCAAGGCCCATCCAAAATCTTCAAATGCATTTATCAACCTTTATTATTATTTACAGATTCTACTGTTGCAGCTGAGAACCAGTGGCTGCACTCTGGCTCCTCTGTGCATGTCAGGAACCAAGAAGATCTCTCTGCTTCCTGTTTCCTGTTTGCATGGAGCACAGGAGCCAGAAGCCCGGAGAGCAGCTGAGAAAGGGGTATCATGTCAAGTCTGGAGGAAAACAGGTAGAAAAAAAAAGATTTTCTTTCTGTGTGTATGTAAGTGTGCAAGATTTAGTGCATTTAGGTGTGCGTGTATGTACGAGTACATGCATGCAAGCAGTGTCGTGAATTGGGCATATGTATGTGTCTAGGGATGGCTTTGTAAGCGCGTGCGTATGAATTAATGCAGTGTGAATTTTGTGAATGTGTGTGCGTGTGAATGAGAATGCGCTGTGAATCTTCTGGGTGATCTTGTGAATGACAGAGAAGATGTATAGATGAGTGACTGGTGAGTGAATGTGTATGAATGTGTACGAATATGTGTGTTTGTGTGTGTTTCTGAGTGCGCAGGTGAGGCTGTGGCCCAGGAGGGCATTGGAACATGGGCATTTTCTGAGAGGGCTATGGCATGTTTGACTGGCATATTTGGGCAAAGCCAACTTGATGAGTGATATTACCTTGGGCAGGGCATTTGTGCAGCCAGAAAGGACATTTTCTTTTTACTGTGCCAAGGCATATTGTACTGGCGTTAGGGAGCAAATGCACCATGATGAGTGTTCTTACATGAGTGGGGGCATCTCTGTAACCAGCATAGACAAGTTCACTTTTTGAGGCAAGACTTGATTTACTGACATTGGCCCTCATTACGACCCTGGCGGAAAGTGACTGACCGGACCGCCACAGCGTAAATAGCGTTTCCGCCATTGCACGATGGAGCAAAGTGCGGCCCATTCCGACCCATCGGGCACGAGCACCACGCCATGGCGGAAGTGCAAAGTCCGCGATGGCGGAAATGACCCCAAAACGGCCCACACCGCCGCCGTACGGCGCCCTAGGTGCAATACCGCCACCCATCATAGCGGACACCGCAGTGAGCGCCAACCGGAAAGTACGGTGACCGTAAATATACGGAAACGGAAGTAAAAACATGGGCCCGGAACGGGAAACAACACCCCGTACACCTATAAAACCACAAAATACACACAACCACTAAAAACACCACCCTGAGACACATCCCAACCCGTCATCCACCCTAGTGAAACCAAGAAAAATGGGAAAAGTAGCGAAGAAAGCGTGCGACCGCAAGCGGCAGGTCCACTTCTCCCGTGAGGAACTCACCGTGCTCACAGAGACCCTCCAGGAGAATGCTGCTGCCGTCTTCTCCACGCAAATGACCAGGACGGCACTTGCGAACAAGAAGGCCATATGGGCCCTGGTGGCACAGCGGGTAAGTGCGGTGGGGACCGCACCCCGCAACCCACAGCAATGCAGGAAGCGGTGGGACGACCTGCGGATACGCGTCCGTAGCATACTTTCTGCCAACCGCAACATTGCCACAGCCACCGGGGGAGGATCGGAATCACCCATCAAGTTGACCCCCTGGGAAGAAATCTGTGCCTCCACCATTGGAATGGAGAGCATAGAGGGAGTCGGAGGGATGGAGAAAGGAGTGCAGACATCCGAAGAATCAGGTAGGTGGCCCAAATAAAACAATGCCAAATCCACAATGTCCAATCATGTGACTCACATGTGTCCACATAGCGCAACAGCAACACATGGCCAGGAGAACGTCCACACACATTGGCCTGATAGCGCACTTTAAAACTCACAATAAATACATAAATAAGTAAAAACCCCAAAAACACCCACTACACGTGCAGCAGGCACACCCTAACTGCAGGCTGCCAAACAACTGCACCCTCACTCCACACACAAATGAAAGCACCTCCAAGGCCCCGACCCAAATCACCCTCAGGTACCACCCCAATGCATGTGATACATTGCCATTCCAATTCCCACAGACCCATTAATAACGCTCGCCCTCCTTTACTCCACCACAGGGTCCGATCCAAACGACGAGCTCCAGGACACCCCTACCAGCACACCTGCAAAGAGGGCCAAGACCGACGGCCAAAGACCCTCCACCTCAGCTGCACGCATCAAGACACGGCAGCAGCACATATCAAGTGGCAGCACACAGGAGGGAACATCAACAGGCACCCCAGCAGCCAGCATGCCCACAACAGCACCACCACAGGTCCCCCCAATGGATGCCACAGAAGGTACTGCCTCTGGTGGCAGCAGCACCATAGGTGACACCCCATTAATGGCAGCATGCTCCGACACAGAAGACGGGGATGTCGAAGTCAGATCCATCCATGACCTGTCCCAATCCCCCTGTCTGTTCCATCCCGTACACCATGAGGATACCACGCAGGGGCACCCACAAGATGACGACTGGCCATCCCCCACAAGCCCTGTGGCAGGGCAACATGAGGCGAACAGCCCCTCTGTGACACCACCGCAAATGGCCATGGCCCAGCAGAGGCAAGAGTCCCTCGACCAGTTAATCGTGCAACAGCAGCAACTGGCCACGCTCCTCAAGGACCATGCCGATGGATGTGGGGGCACTAAGGCAGACATAGAAACATCAACTGAGACACTTAGGGCACAAATGGAGAGTAGCACCGAGAGCCTGAGAGTCCAAATGGAGAGTAGCACAGAGAGCCTGAGAGTCCAAATGGAGAGTAGCACCGAGAGCCTGAGAGTCCAAATGGAGAGAAGCACCGAGAGCCTGAGGGGGGAACTGCATGCGACGTCCAAAGACGTATGTGCCGAACTTGCCGCAGTGCGCCGTGTGCTCACTGAGCTCTCACAAACCCTTAGGGACATGCATGGACGTGAGCAGGCAGAGACATCATCCGTTGCAAGTTCCATCCAGGGCAGCCCCCAACGTAGATCTGGGAGGAACCTGCGCTCCACAGGCAGGGGTGCCCCTGATACCCGCAGAGGGGGCTTGCAATAGCGACTGCCCACTGACAATGAGCATCTTTGGACACTGGTGTTCGGGGGGGAGGTAGGAGGGTGGAGGGGGTGTGTTGGGCTCACTTGGGTGGCGGGTCGATAGGGTGTTCAACATGATATCACATATGCCATAAACAATGCACGATCAAACAATGAGATGTGTGGACAATGATCTTTGTGTACTAGGCCATCATAGGCGTACAGTCCATATCGTGCATGTACCAGACACACACAGTGCCACGAGTCCCGTGTCCATGTATCAGCCACCAGGCGTGAGTGCTAGAAGCATGCATCTATGAGATGCTGACGAATTTCACGGCCCTCCTGTGCCTCGCAGACTCTTTGAGGTGCTGCCACATCCCCACCCTCATCATGACCATCTTCAGGTGCTTGCAGTTCTGCGTCAGGGGGCATGGGCACATTTCTACGTACGCACATGTTGTGTAGCATGACACATGCCATCACCATCTTTGCAACCTTCTCATGGCGGTACAGGAGTGCCCCGCCAGACCTGCTGAGGCACCGGAAACGGGTCTTCAGTAGGCCGAATGCCTGTTCAATGACTACACGGGTACGTGAGTGGGCATGGTTGTAGTCCTCCTCATGCTGGTCCCGTGGGTTCCGGACTGGTGTGAGGAGCCATCTCTTCAGTGGATATCCGGCATCACCTGTATGTGGACGATAAACGAATTATGTGGAATGCCATTGCTACGTACGCACCCCCCCCCTTCCTGCCAGGTCATTGCCGCATCACATACCCCACATCATCATGCATGAAATGAGACTCACCGAGTAGCCAGGATCTGTTCCCTGCGTGTCGCTCCATGTAGCGTGGTATTGTAGAGTTCCTCAAGACCATAGAATCATGGGTTGATCCAGGGAATCGGGCACAACAATGTGTAATGATCCTGTTGGAGTCACACACCATTTGTACATTCAGTGAATGAAACTGTTTTCGGTTGCGGTACTGGGCCTCCATGGCATGTGGGACGACCAATTCCACATGGGTGCAGTCGATGGCACCAATGCAACCCGGTATGCCGCCAAGTGCATGGAATCCCACTTTTGTGTTGGTTATTTCCTGCTCCGAGCGTGGTAGAGAGATGTAGTCGTCTGCGTGCTGCAGGAGGGCATCGAGCACTTGCAATAGTGTCCGTGAGAACAGTGGCTGAGAAATGCCATGCAACTGTCCGACTGTGTGCTGGTAGGTGCCTGTGGCCAGGAAGTGGAGTACAGACACCACCTTCAGTAGGGGTGGGATGGCGGTTGGGCTATCTATCATGCTGACAAGGTCAGCCTGTGTCATGTCCACAATGGCGGCTATGGTGTCCCGGTCCAAACGGTAGAGGGTGTGGATCTGCTCAGCAGTGAGGTTGAACGGATGTGCTCGGAGGCGTGGGATTGGGGGCTGCCTGCGTGGTGGTAGTGGCTGTGCTGGCAGCCCTTGCTGGCCCTGCCTTGCCCTCCTCCTCCTCCTGCGTCTCCTCCGTGCGGCCGGTTGTAGTTGGTGTTCGTCTTCTTCTTGGAGTTGGAGTACTTGCAGTGCTATCAGGTCCCCCAGGGCCAACATCGCGAGTCCTGCCGGTAGCATTTCAGAGTGGGTGTGGTTGTGGGAGGAGACTGGGTGTGCAATTTATGTGTTTTCAGGCTGTATGGCCTCCACCTGTGGTGATTCATTCCACCTGTGCAAGCTGCTCTCCCCTTTGGGCAAGCACGTCCCGCACACAACGCTGCAATTCGAGGAATGGCATCTTGCTATTACAATCATGTATTAGTACCCGATGGCCGTGTAACATTGGTTGATATGTTCATTCGGCTATGGTCCCATTGTTTCACATGCATTCTTTGCAGTCGCGAACAGACTTGTGAAGGGTCAGTGGAACGTAGTACTCGAGTAACGGTGGACCCTCATGCATCACTGTACCGAGGTTCACCGACGGGCGGGGCCTCCCATTTGTGAGTGAAGGCAGTTGCCATTTTCACACACAGCCGCACTAGATGGATTAATTTGTGATTTCAAGCGGCCACAGATGCCTTTTCGACGTGATGTTGCAAATGAGGAATTCGAAGGGCGGCGCTTTCGGTCTTCAGCTAGCGGCGAGGAGATGCCCACAGGTCTGACTGCAAATATAACGTTCTATTGTTCAGTGTCCTTGGGACAGGGGCCATGGCGAGGATGCAATGATTGATATGAATAGTTTGGGATGCGCAATAGCGAAGTGGATGATGAGGCCGGACGTTCCCAAATACATGTTACTTCACAACACTGGAATTACGGGCTGGGGCACAGTGGATTTTTCAGGCTGCATAACGCACAGACTCAATGGAATTCTCACATGTTATGTGAGTATGGAAACAGGCGTTCTCATTACGGGATGAGGGAATGATGAATGGATGCATGGACAGATGATTTGATACGGTGTTTGCCATGTACAGGGCTTCTTGGAATCTGTCCGCCTCCCCTGCGCTATGTGATGCAGGGCTGCCATAGTGGGACCATCGTCTATCTGGCCTTGTTGAGCCCTCCCTGTCTCGACGCGCCTTCAGACACTTGTGTCCATGCACGTTACCAATCCCATCTGATGGATTCTGTTTTCACAGACGCATGCACAGGTACACTCGTTTGTGATGGTGTTTTCACCTCGATATGGATAGTTATGAGTCGCAAGTGGTTTTGGGGTGGTGATGATCCTTTGGAGTGGGCTAGCATGCATATGGCTGTGGATCTAGTGTGGTCATTGAAGTGAGTTGTTCGAATGTAGTTCTGATGGCCATTCTATTCTTTTTCTTTTCTTTTGGTTGATAGGTATCTCCTCCCCTTTTGCCACTGCCATCTGTATGCCACTCCTGCAGATGGGTTTTACTCCCGACACCTGCTGCTTCGTGTTAATCAGTGGAGCAGCATTACGATCTTATGGGACGATCGCTAATGGGCCACATGCCCTTACGCAGTACTAGTGGCTCGGAGCAACATTTCGGCCTTTCAGCTGGACTAGTGCCTCCCTATTGGGACGGCCCTGCGGTTCTAGGCGCTTCCATGTTGCCTTTTCGTACGAGAATGTAGCCCCTGTGTACCATGAAGGAACAGGGCGTCACACAAGAAGTAGCTGGTCATTTATTGCGGATGCAGCCCACAATGGTGAAATGTGTTTTGGAGTTCATGGCCTAATGGCTGTATGGGCTTGGTGAATTTGTTGTGCATTAAATTTCTATTCTGATTTGGGCCGTGTGGCGTTCTTCTTTGCAAGTGATGTGGCATATTCCTATTTGGGGAGCGATGTATTGTGAGGAGATCTGCATTGGGTTCCAGCTTCGGAGTATAGTTGCGTGGTACTGTGCTGGGCGTGTTTGCCTACGAAGCCCAGTGAGGTCAGGGGTGAGGGCTGCCAATATGACTGTTTGAATGATGTCATGCTCAGGGGCGGGGGATTAGGTTTTGTGTAACAGATGCCGGTCAGCCAGGTGGATTGGTGGAATGATGTGATTATCGGAATATTGCTGGTCACAGGTGCCTGTGTTTGCGTGCGTTTCATGGTGGGAGACTGAGGTCATGTCCATTGGAATAGCTTCTGTATTCGTGCCATCTGTGCCCTGCAGCTCCCATTGGCCCCTCTTGTGATTCTTTTGTTCGTTGGCATGCATGGGTGACTTGTACATTTCACTGGTTGCATTGTGACTTCGTTGCACCTACGGGGAGTTGTACTATGTGGCCAGGGAGCGGTGTACAGGCACTCAGTGGGGCCGTTTACGGTTGATTCGCGATGCCGTACTTCTCACCATGGCGGAATGGTACTTTCCGCCGTGCCTGATGGCGTTAAGTACATGTCCGCTAGGGTCGGAATTCGCGTACCCTTGCGCCATGGTGCTAATTACGGTTTGGCATGGCGCGCGCGCGCGTACTTGGTGCAGTTAGCGTTGGCGTTCACTACGGTGTCGCTAATGGCATCGTACTTTACGGTGACGGGTCATAATCGCACCGAGCGCTATTCGATGGCGGTATTGCATTTCCGCCATCGTTTTTCGATTTCCGCCAGGGTCGTAATGAGGGCCACTGACCTATTTTGGCAGATCCAGCATGAAAATATTTTGTTATAGTATGTTACTGGCATCATGGGCAAAGCAAACAATATGTTCTTATGTGGGAATACTTACATATATAGGTGCACCAGCATGAACATGTATGGGGAAAACCCACATGAAAATGTGTTTACACTGGCAGAATACTGGCATTGAGTGAGCAAAGTCATAATGAAAATGCATTGGAAAATGCTCCTGTGCATTGCTGGTGACTTGGCATCTAATGGATATTATTCATGTTTTACTCTACAAATCGATTGTAAACTGTGTGGTCTTTTAACTAATTTGTCACAAAAAGTGTGTTTAAAATGCAAGTTTCTCTGCAGAAGAATGCCCCCAAGCCGGCTTTGCGGGCCCTTGCTCCTGCACCATCGTCTGGGAGCAGAACAAACGCCCTTCCCTTTGCAGACTCCCCTTGGGGTGGGCCCAACTACGTTAGTTTCAGGCCCCACTTGTTAGACAATCCTGGCTTCGTCTCTGTATGTAGCCTCATACAGCCCATCTGGCAGCATCCATCGCTGAGCCCACAGGCAACACCAACTAGCTTTGAATCTGGAATGAGGGATGAAGGAGGAAACCTAACACTCCTCCACCAGCAGCTCCAAGATCGGTGGTTTGAGCACTTACATGGTAGCCCCAATACCAGAATTCAAGGTATGGGGTATCCGATCTTTAGGCCCAAAATGGTCACTGTGGGAGGAGCACCCAGCAATCATCATCATTCTTTGCCACCATCAAATAAATAGATGACGAGGTGATAAGTTGTCCCCTGTTATTCTGCACAAGTATAAATGTGCACAAAACATTTGCAATGCTCACACCAGTAGACAATTCCTAGATTTTGCATATTGGCAGAATGTTTCACTCTACAGGCCAATGTGGACTTTAAAAGGCCACAGATTTGCCAGGTACGACAACCAGCACACACGCCCATTGATGTCTTCCATGCTCAACTATGACATCTTGCCTTGAAGTGCACTCTGGAGGATGAAACAAATAAGGTTCAAGTGCAGGTAATAGAAGGATGAAGGTGCATCTACCATGGAAGAAGCAAGATTACAGCCATGATAGATCACCACAAAGTGAAGCTACAAGCTCTACACTGAAAGGACCGTGATCCTGCGACTACTGCATTGGAAATGTACTACATAATGGCTGTACCTCGAGCAAAGGAGTTGAGTGTTCAAAGTGTGGTCGCCTAAACCATTTTGGTAAAGTGTGTTGGAAACAACCCATTCCTGACAAGGGAACCTTGGCCCCACAAACAGAAGATACAACAAGAGGCTGTGATTCCCTTGGAAGACCCAGAAGACTCAGGAGATGAAAAAAAGTGTTTCTGAAGACTGCTCTATGCAGCAAGCCTGATAGACATGTCAGCCATGCTGCAGTGTGTTGATTTAATATTTTCCCATGAAGATCGGAACTGGGGCCTCCGTAAACATTACGTGCAGCTCACAATTTGCAATGCTGAGGCCCAACCATGACTCAGGCCCACCAAGGAGGGGACGTGCCAATGCCCTTTGCAGGAATAGCAAGGAATGAATTCCAACACAGCGTTATCAAGATGGCAGGGAAACTATATATGATGCCAGCAGATATGGCCACACACCCCAGCTGCAAAACCTCACTTGCAATTAATTGTTTTTGGCATCCACAGTGAGTATCTAGAAGACATTAATTGGCCTCATTACAAGTCTGACGGTAACCCTGCCGGTGCTTCCACTTGGTTCACTTGAAAATCAGCTTGCACCCTCTCTCTGAGCCCTTTCATTCTACTCTCTTTCTTCATCTGACATCATTATGCCCCAACTCTGTGGCTGTTATCTTCTTCAACATTGTCAAGATATAGCCTGCTTAAGGACATCATTTTATGATAATCTGTTATGACGTCCCTTGATTTACCTTCAGTTCCATTTGATCGGGAATTTTCAGTATTCTCTTGAGTCTTATATCTTTCTCTGTCCCTCATTTGCCTATAATATTTCCCAAGCCTCTGCTTTATTTATTCTGTATCCTACCCATGAGTCGATGCTGATCGCGGCATTCCTTGCAGTTCCCTTTGGGGCTGTTGTGACCCACTTTCTTCATCCAATCATTCTTGTGCATCTATGGGCACCATGCTTCTGCAGCATAAATGTTCTATTTCCTGACCTTTTTAACCCCTACTGCTGTTAATTTCATCCTTTCTTCTCCTTAATTCCCTTAACTCCCCTTCCTCTTGCCTTCATTGCAACCTATCTACTTTCAATCTTTGGGCTTCTACCTTTTTTATGTTTCTCCTCTCTCCTCTTCCAATCTCTACTTTTCTTTTCCAATCTCACACCTTTATCGTTCCTCCCTTTGCTTACATGTTTTGTCCATTTCTTCTTTGTTTATTCTCTCTTCTTTCTCTCTTTTCTCTAGTTCTTCCGTTTCCTCTTTCCTGTACTCCATGAAAGCCCTTATTGTCTAGTTTGAGCAATATTTGTCATCACATATACAATCATTTTGTACTGTTGTCACACCTTTAGCTACATCTTTTGTTCCCTTCTGTCTTTATGCCTTTTCCTCTATCTCTGTCTGTTTGTCTTGTCTTTCTTTTCTCTCATCACGCTGTATATCTTCATCGTGTGTTGATATTGTTTTGCGTTCTCAATTCCTGCTCTCTTCCGAGGTGTCTTCACTGTTATACATTGGATTAACTTACCCCTCTACTGCCTTTAATTCCTTTAAAGGATAACACCCCTTTTCTTCAACCTTTACATCTTGCTTTTCAGGTGGTAACATAGAGGCTGAAGGTATTCAATCTTCTCCTTTATTCTTATTAAGCATCCACTCCCTTTCAGCTGGATCTTGTTTCTCACTCTGGTACATTTTCCAGAGTTCTAACCTTTTCTCTAACCTCTTTCCTTTATGAGAGGCATGTAAGTATACCGGTTTTGATAATAAACCCTCTTGAGGCCCCAACATAAGTGCTTTATTAGTTGTGCCCTGGAGCCATTCAGAATGATACTTCCTCATTTTTGCTATTCAGCAATGTTTTGCATAGGTGTAAAAACAGTGTTTCTTCCATGGTAACAAATCAATTCAGACTGTCAATACTTACCCAAAAAACAGCAGTATTAACATACACTGTTCATACCTTCACTAATTAACTTCATGCATGGCAATAATTTCTGTGTTTCAGGCTCTCTTCTTCCCCTATGTATATATATCATATTCAATGAAAAAACATTGTTAAAGGGACGTTATCGTTAAGTTGCACTAATAAAAACCTCTGCCCTAGATATTTCAGTCAACAAAAGGAAGGTGGGCGAGGTATGTGATGTCATCAGTGATGTCATCAATGACATTTTTGATGTCATCTTTGATGTCATGGGTGATAGACATTGCAGTGCACAGTGGTGGTGCGAGTTATGGTTGCTTAGCTTACCATGACTGGTGAATTTCAGGGGTTTTTCTGTTTTACTAGTAACCATAATAGGGATAGGTTGTTATTGGTGCAAAGTAACTGTAATGTTCCTTTAAGAAAGCTTTTTCACTGAATTTGATAGCTTTTCTTTAGGGCACCTTAATCATAACGTCACTTTAACATAGTTTTTTCACTGAATTTGATAGATTTTTAGTAGCGCAACTTAACCATAACGTTCCTTTAACAACGTTTTTTCACTGAATTTCATAGGTTTTTACCAGAATACCCTTACTTTGTATTGATGTACCCCGTACATCACACTGAACCCGCTGGTTCCATGTTAATGGGAACAGTGGTCGCGGACTATGCATCAGTTTGCGGACATCGGGTAGCATCCAACCTGCTCAGAAAGCTGGGGTTCTCTTACATAGTGGTACCATGTAGCAAAGTCAAGGGACATATACAAACAACACCATGTACATACATTGCAAGGAAAAATAGAGTAAGTCTGCCAACTCAGTAGTTATAAAAGAAACAGAGCAAATGTATAGGGTATACACCATAATGTAATGTACCAACAAGAAAAGTAACTTCTGCCTTGAACAATGTTACCGCTGTGCTGCTTTACATAGGAACAAAGAACAAACTGCCAGACTAAGAACTACAAAGTGCTGAGAGCAGAATGTCACTTTAACATGGTAAGTACAGTAAAGTCTGTCTTATAAATGCACAGTACATGCAGTGTACAATAGTAGAAAAGTATGATGTTGGTGTATTTTACACAGCAATAGCAAGCACCCTAGAGTGGCTGGAAGAGAATTTTCCTCATGATGAATTGAGTGATGACAGTAACACCATTGGTAGGCACCGCAGTGTGGAAAGTAAAACAAATAATATATATTACTTCATGTACACCAAACACATTTTCTTTTGTTTAACAGAACATACTGGAAGGGAAAGCAATGCACCACAAGAGGCACCTCTTCCACAACACCATACGGCCACAGGAAGTGAAGTAAATGTTGCAAATACAAAACTGGATATCTTACACCCCAAAATGGACGAATTGCTGAACAATTTTGCTGCCTTAAATGATTTCGTAGAAGGACATATAATGGAGAAAAAAAGATACCACTGCCCCACCTACACGTGTACCTCTTCCCCATTTCCGAGCCCATTATGCCAGCAAATTCTGTGTCATCAGAGGAGTTATGATGAGACGTCAATCCCTTCCTCCCCTCACGACCAACTTGTACAAATCCCCATTTCCCCTGTATGTGTATCCGTTTCTGCTACCCCTTCCCTTTCCTAACAGTATCTATGAATCTGTGGAAATAAAGGTTCATATATAAATTGTTGGTGAGTGTACATGTGAGTTTTCATTTGTTTTTAAAGTTCTGTTACGACTCTGTGGGGAACAGTACTGTTGGGGATGCCCACAATTGAGCAAATTGTAGGTGTCCTATGGACACCGCACCTGCTCGGCCTATCTGCAATGACAATGAAGGCTTCCATAGAACGCCACTACGAGCCGTATGTCAGCATCTTGTGAACCACCTGTAATTAGGTGTTGGAGCACACGTTTGTCTATTGTAGAAGTACGCGCATGCATATCTCTTCCTCTTTGTCCTAGTAACACCGCCCCTGTGCAAAATATCCAAGGAAATGTGTGACATACTTTTAGTACTTCGAGGTGGCCACCCACATGCTGCGGGTAGCTGTACACCTCAACATCCCTCCTGCTGTACCCTACAAACACCCATCTTGTTCCAAAATGTACGGCGCATGTGTGTAGCACTGTGAATTAGTCTAGGGATCCCAACGGTATCCGTAGGACAGCTTTGCACATGCGCAAAAAGTATTCCGCCCAATATGCGTCCGGCGACAACCACCCCAATAGAGAATATTTGCGATGTCACCACGGGACTGCACCCATGCTGATCGTGGGCCCTTACTTGCCAGACCTGATCCGGGCCTCTGGACATTGAAAAAGTACTGTTTTTTGCAATGTATGGAGTTTAATTATGAAAGTGCACCCGTGCAGAGGTCCTACACTCAACCCTTTTACAAGTGCTCCACAGCAGCCCTATAAAAGGCCACACCCCAGAGGTCAAGTTCTCTGCATTTTGTGTTTGGCTTTCTGGAGCAGAGCAGCGGTGCACATTGCTTCGTGCTGAAATTGCTTTGCGAGCAATTCTGCTCTGCTATATTACCTTTGCAACTACTAGCAACCATGGCTCCTGCTATTGCCTCCAACTGAGCACCACCCACACCCTCACCCTCACCACCACTACCACCTCCTTCCGAATGGCGTGGACAAGGGAACAGGCGTGGTAATGTAGATAGAGATCAAGATGAGAATGAGGATAAAATAGAGGAATTCCCCATTGCATGCAGCCAGCATGAGTCGTGGTTGTGGAAACTGTTTACCACTGTAAGAGATGTGCCCAAATCTTGTGCAAACCAGGTGAGATTAGTCATGGAAAACCTGGCTTGCACAGCTACGTGTGGCGGCACCTCAAATCAAACCACAAGGCAGCAGTTCGGAAGGTTGTCTGCTTCCAACAAGGCAGTAGGTTAATTTCCTCTACATCATCCTCTGCTTCTGCTCCTGCCAATACTAGGGACCCTCCAGTGTTTCAGCAGATCCCTAAACTAGCTTTGCAGGCCATATGCACCGCAGCAGACCCATACCTTTCAAAGGTCATCGTATTGTGCATGACCTGCAATGCGGTACTCTGCAGGGGGGAGCAACTTCGAAGTGCTTTCGAGGCTTCAGTCTGGGAGCATGACAAGGAGTGCCCCCTACCTATGTAAGGAGTACCCAACATCTTCCTGTCTCCACTTGCCCTTTCTTATCCCTGTGGTTGGTGCCCTTTCCTTAACCCCCTTCCCTTCCTTTCCTTCTGTGTCGTGCGTTATAAGAACAAGAGAAAAGCAAACACAACCAGAAAGGGAAAAACAAAAAAAGGCTCCATTCAGAGCCACCTTTCACAGTTCAAAAATAGAATGCCAATGAAACGATGCATGTCACAGCACAACCTATAAGCTCTGCGGACAGAGCAACAAAGAATGTGAGGCGTGGCTCTCTCACAAACATTGCACACATTCCCAAAAGGAAGTGATGGCTCTGAAAAGAGCCTTTTTGTGCTGTTTGTGTTTGGAAGGTTTGAAGTGGTAAACACCTGCTGGGGAAATGTTTGCTATACTTGCAGGAAGCGCTGCACTGCATTTTGGATATTACGCTGAAACAACTCATTGCCAGCATCAGTAAGATGAACTCCATCTGAACGAAACTTGTTGGTACTGTGAAATGTAATGTTTTCATTGTGGAAGGAGAACATGCCAAAATCGCGCAAAATTGCGCAATCAGCATTGTTCACATTGCGCCTCGCTTTGTCCATTTGTGGCCCAAAAGAGGAAGAACGCAGCCACACCTGTCTCTGGGTAATGCGAGAAAAAATAACTCACAAATTGATGATATGATATGATATGGCATTTATAACACGCCTATACGCAAGTGTTTCAAGGTGAGACGAGGCAAGAGAGGGGGAACAGAGGGAAGAAAGACAATGATCCTACAAGGCCAGGTGTCATTCAGATCATGCAGGTGCATAGGAAGGGGGAGGGGGAAAGTGCAGTACAGTAAAGAATAATAAACAATAAGTAAAGTATGGCCAGCTGGTGGCAAGTGCGAGGGTAAGTGCAGGCATCTGGTGTCAAGTGCTGGTACTGGAACTGTAGGGATACAGAAAACAGTCCCTAAGTGCGGGGGTTGCCAGAAAGGCACTGCAGGTGTGCAACTGTTGGGGGAGGGGACCTGGGTCTAAGATCAGAGGATGGCCAGGTAACCAGCGCAGTTTCAGTTTCAGCCAGAAAGTCAGCAGGGAGAGGAGGAGAAAAAGCAGAAGGAAAGAGAAAGGTTTTGAGGTGCTTCCAGAACCAGAGATGATTCTCTTCAGGTTTCAGGGCAGCTGTTCCAAAGGGAGGCCCCTGCTAAGGAAAGAGATCTACCACCTACTTGTTGCTTCGAAAGGGACTGACCTTGAGGGAGTTGGAGGCGGATGAGCGAAGAGCTTGAGAAGGAAGATATTTAGGAAGAGAGAGCTGAAGGTACATCGTGAAATAGGCTATTTCACGCAGCATGTTAACAAACCCTACAGGTATGAAGCGTTGGCTCTGCATTGACGCCCCCTCCCAGGATTGTCTTTTTTACTGCCTGAATTCCAGTTTCTCCTGTGTCCTCAATCCTGGTGGCTATGTTTCTTTGCTCAGTTGCTTTAGTGATGTTTTTATTCTTGTCTGAGATTTATGGAAATAACTTTTTCTAATTATTTACTGTAGTCACACAAATCATGCTTGCCAGTTTATCAATTGTGCATGTAGTCTATGATTGATGGATTGCTGTTAGATACTGGAGTAAAATTGACCCTTTCCAGAAAATTGTGTTGTTTGTGTCCTTCGGAAGAAACATTGAATACTGGGACTCTACATGCTTTTAAGTAGGTTGAAGTAAGTGGGAGCAGTTGGGAACGGTACACCTCTACTTTAAAAAAAAAAGTTTTCCTGGTCCTATAGTTTTATTTTAAAAAGAAACTGTTCTGGAATGCTTTAGTTTTCAAATAAAAGTGTAGGAAGTTGAACCTTGCACTTCAGTGCACTGCACTGAAAAGGTGTGCTTGTTTGCAGGTTTGGCTTGCCAGTAGGAGGTGGTGTGGCAATGGGGTTTGTCAGGTGTGGAGTAGGCCAGCAGAGAACACAGTTCCACTACTTCTTTTCTTACACTTCGACCACTGCTTTGAATATTTAGCTGGCTATTCCACGCACTTGTTTTGTGCAGTGGGGCAATGTCTCCAGCTCCTTTCATGTTCCTGTGTCCTGTATCCCTCAATCCTTTCCGGGCGGGTGATGTATGATATGATATGATAGGCTATTTATAACATACCCAGAGGTTTCTAAGTGTCGACCTGGCGATCGAACCTGTGTTGCTCCATGTGGTGTTGCTTCCAAGGCAAGCACGTTGCCCCTGAGCTAGCCACCCAAGACACCTTAAAGATCTGTCACATGTGACGGTAGGGGGTGATTTGCCTCATTTTACAGCAGCCACCTACCATATCACAACCCATATTTGTTCACCTGTTTACCAAGCTTACCACAGTGAAATGCAGTAAAACATCCCACCACAAACTGCGATCAGTAGGCGGGGGATTCCAATGCAAAACTGTGGCATTATATAAAACTATTAATATCAGAGAATCTTCAAGAGATACATTGCCACATTGAAACATATAGTTTTAAGGAAAGGACCTTAGTTTTTAGAACAGTAAAAGAAAATCCAACATCACCTATAACCCACAAATGATCTTCAATCCACGGTGAAGCATAATTCAAGCCTGTTTGTATTCATATAATTTAATAATTAAAAGGGTGCTGTTGTTGAAGGGATCTTTTGGTTGGCAGGGTTACATTGGCTGCTTGTATGGCCAATCTAACACCCTATGTCTGTGGCAAATTGACTTCTGCCCTGTAGGAGTTCAAGGATGACCAGAGGCTAATTTGCCCACTTAGCCCTCAAACTCCTGCAAACCAAGAGCCAACAAGTTATATAAATAAAACAAGAACACGTTCTTTGACTTTTGTGATAAGCTATATGTAAAGTTATGGTGGACCACACAAACGAGGCTGAGTCTTCCATTGATTTAAGCACATTTACTACCCTGCTCTGCAGTTAACAACAACAAAGGAGACCAGCCCCAAACCATCATCAACACATCCAAACCAACCTCTTCCCTCAAAACCAATTATCACTGATTCATACAAACACTACAAACACCACCCACTGTACCACAAGTGGAAACCTTGTATAAGCCAGAAAACTCCCAGATCAGAGAAAACTAAACCTATAACTCCAAACTTGCAGTTTGTTGGCAGTTCAACAACAGTGAAACAGGCTTCTCAGATCTGCTCGGCATTTCGCTGTGATTCAAAATGTGCAGTCGTGATGGTCCATTGGCAAGCAGATGTAGAAGTAAAACTAAAGGAGGCTATGGTTCAAAATGTTACTCAAGCAATGTAGATTTGTGGCGGTCACCAGGTTCGGCTCAGAGCTTGATGTTCAACAGTGGACGGGCAGATGACAGGAAGCGCAGGTTCATCGGTTTGATTAAATGGCTCGACAGACACCACCTGCGAATAACACCAGGGTGTGTGCAATCGACAAGTTGTTTGGCGATAAAGAAGCTGGAGGTTCGAGCTGTGCAGATGCAGCAGTACTTCTGTGTTTGAGCTGAGGCAACAACGTGCTTTCAGATACCGTAGTGCAGAGACTAACAGGGTTGAACATTCAGGAAAGTGGTTCAAAGATCAGTGATTGCCAAAGGCAGTTCCTGGAGAGTCCTGTTGATTTGAACAGAGCCGAATGGCCTTGAATCAAGTTACACAGAGGTTTAATGATAAAACTACAGGAATCCTGGCTGTCCTGGCTATCAGGTGCTGTGGGTCCAACTCCAGGGTCTCAGGGACAAGATGAGTCCTATACATGGGCTCCAAAACATGAGGGAGGATGGCACACACCTTCAGGAGTCCTTCTGCATGGTGAGGTCCTGGGCAGCAGTTTCGCTAACAGAGAGGAAGGTGTTGATCCAGCACAAGGTCACTCAAATGGGCCCTAGGGATGGATAGGGGGAAAATGCTTGTCTCTGCATTGCAACACCTGCCTTCACCTCACAACTGGGGTCTTTTGTAAGGACTGCTCTCTCAACAGGGCCCAACAAAACCTCCTCGAAGGCTTGAAGACCAGAGATGATTCAAAGAAGTGGTCGGAGAACCCTTCTTTTAAGAGGAACATTCTACAGGTGATTGGACAAAAGCAAGCCTTCTTTAAGGGTCCAATCCCTGTCCTTGGAACAAGTGGACTTTGCTTTCTGACACACTCTCAAAGTGCTGTGTGCTACAAGAAGTGGAGAGGATAGGAATGAAAGATAGAGGAAGAGAGGAACAAGATGGCGGAAACTTCCTCCAGCTGTAAATAACTCCCTCTGTCTACACTAATCCCATCACTTCTCAATAGAATCAAAGGCTTTTAGTATGCAGAACCCTGGCGCAAGGATAGTGCTTTTGTGCATGGTTGTGCTCTTTTATTCCTGTGCCCAAGGACAGCTTCTTGTGGACTAACTGTTTCTCTGGGGAGGGTGTTACCTGCCCTCAGAGAGGAACACTATTGGCAAAACACATGTCTACAGTATTTCTAGCAACAGAAAGAACAGCCTGTCTGGGGTGAATACACAAAACCCTTCCACAGATGTACTGCACACACAAGGCGGACACATATGTGATATCAAATTGTTGTGGCTTGAATAACTATGAGAGATTCCTGCTACGGTATTGCCCCATAATTTCGTGGCCCAAAATTTCTGAATCCCAAAATGCAGAAAATCTTACTGCACATTTTGGCGCAATTATATGTGGGGGGTGGGTTTGGGAATTATATCATTTGGGGGGAGTAGGGGTTGTGGGGGGTCTCCAGCCACATATGATTGTGCTGAAAGGTGCAAAAAGAAAAGAAAATGTTGACTTTTTTTGGATTCAGGATTTCTTTCCGCAGTATTCACATACTGGCCACCATAACCAAAACTCAGGTATGGCTTGTATTTTCATTTCAGTAAGCCACCTGGACATCATTCTCATAGTTATGTCGTTTTTGGCACAAGGGTGCATATCTTAAATGCATGCCCGGTTCTGCAGAAACGTGGCTGTCTCTGCAGCTGTCAAGAGGGCACCTGAGAACCCTGAACCTGCTCTTGGCCACTGGAGAGCGGGCACTGCAGATCAGGCTGCCAAGCACATGTGTACATTATGCTTTTGGCATTGAGTTTATGAAATGGAAATCTGTGGAGGAGATTTGCATTCCTGAAATTGACTTTCCACTATCATTTTATTAACTAATAAACATATAATAAGCCAGGCCTTTTACACCCTTGCCAGATGGCAATTCCTCACAATGCCACCCCCTAGATGGCGACATCCTAGGAAGGGAGTATCATTTTACCATATAATTAAAACAACAAAACGAACTGTACCTTCGTCCTGTAGTATGGCTCAAGGGACTCTTCACTTCTGCTAAAGTGTCTCTTAGATGTCTTTCCCAAATTGCTTTGAAAAATCGCACCATCCATACTTTCATTTGCTACAGAAATTCTGCAAAACATATTCCAATTTATCTTCAAAATGACATACAGTTTACATTATGCAGACTTACTCCATTCAAGGATAGTTTCTCTTCACTCAGTCACCACTCAGTCAGTTAATTACAATTGTTTTACAAGTAGGCTTATTGTTAATTCAACTGCAGCTATGATTAATTATGAGACCCTCGTGCACGCAAAGAAGGTAATTTGTTGCATGGCTTTTCAAAACTAGACATAATCAATCTTATGTCAGAACTCACAAACCCATTAACATTCCCATGCAAATTGCTTACAATAAAAAGATTTTGTTTCCCATACAATTAATCTTTCTTACGTGGATGCATCCCGGGCTCTTTTGGAAGTGACAATTGGGCCAAGTTCTTTATTACTGAAGTTGGTTCACAAGCCGCCTATGTGTTGATCCATCGGCCTGTAGCCAAATGTTGCTGGGGCACGGCTCGGCCCTATCAGTACTCATAAGTGTGTCCACTGCACATTGGTGCATGATGCTTTTTCAAAATCGATGGCTTCCTCCATCAACTGGAAAGAGCTACCATAGGGGATATTAATTATAAATAGAAGGACCTAGAGGGATCAGGCTTTAACGGCTTCACAGTTGCAGCTCCCCAGGTGCCAGGGGGCGGGGTGAGAGGACCTTGTGATAGTGGGACGTCACAGCCTGCACGATGGCATGCACACAGTCACACACACTGTGACAAAATAACTTATCACTGCGAGAATATAAGAAAAACTTCCAACGTATGGTGGGGGAGAAGGCCTCGGAGTAGATCATGGAGTGGACATTCAATATTTCTGCAGCATGTACTGCACGCCTATGTAGATAGAGGCGTAGACAGGGTAGGGCCTGAGCGGGCAAGGCCCATCCAAAATCTTCAAATGCATTCAGCAGCCTGTATTAGTATTTACAGATTCTACTGTCGCAGCTGAGATCCAGTGGCGGCACTCTGGCTCCTCTGTGCATGCCAGGAACCAGGAAGATCGCTCTGTTTCCTGTTTCCTTTCTGCATGGAGCACCGGAGCCAGAAGCCCGGAGAGCAGCTGAGAAAGGGGTATCATGTCAAGTCTGGAGGGAAACAGGTAGAAAAAAAAATATTTTCTTTCTGTGTGTATGTAAGTGTGCAAGATTGTGTGCATTTGGGTATGCGTGTATGTATGAGTACATGCATGCAAGGAGTGTCTCTAATTAGGCATATGTATGTGTCTAGGGATGGCTTTGTAAGCGAGTGCGTATGAATTAATGCAGTGTGAATTTTGTGTATGTGTGTGCGTGTGAATGAGAATGCGTTGTGAATCATCTGGGTGATCATGTGAATGACAGAGAAGATGTATAGATGCGTGACTGGTGGGTGAATGTGTATAAATGTGTACGAATATGTGTGTTTGTTTGTGTTTCTGAGTGCACAGGCGACGCTGAGGCTCAGGAGGGCATTGGAACATGGGCATTTTCTTAGAGGGCTATGGCATGTTTGACTGGCATATTTGGGCAAAGCCAACTTGATGAGTGATATTAACTTGGGCAGGGCATTTATGCAGCCAGAAAGGACATTTTCATTTTACTGTGGCAAGGCATTTTGTACTGGCATTAGGGAAAAAATGCACCATTATGAGTGTTCATATCTGGGTGGGGGCATCTCTGTCACCAGCATAGACAAGTTCACTTTTTGAGGCAAGGCTAGATTTACTGACATTAAGTCAAATCCAAAAGGAGTATGTTCTTAGGTGGGGATACTGACATATTTTGGCAGATCCAGCATAAACATATTTTGTTATAGTATGTTACTGGCATCATGGGCAAAGCAAACAGTATGTTCTTAAATTGAAATACTTACATATATAGGTGCACCAGCATGAACATGTATGGGGAAAACCCACATGAAAATGTGTTTACACTGGCAGAATACTGGCATTGAGTGAGCAAAGTCATAATGAAAATGCATTGGAAAATGCTCCTGTGCATTGCTGGTGACTTGGCATCTAATGGATATTATTCATGTTTTACTCTACAAATCGTTTGTAAACTGTGTGGTCTTTTACCTAATTTGTCACAGAAAGTGTGTTTAAAATGCAAGTTTCTCTGCAGAAGAATGCCCCCAAGCCGGCTTTGCGGGCCCTTGCTCCTGCACCATCGTCTGGGAGCAGAACAAACGCCCTTCCCTTTGCAGACTCCCCTTGGGGTGGGCCAAACTACGTTAGTTTCAGGCCCCACTTGTTAGACAATCCTGGCTTCTCTCTGTATGTAGCCTCATACAGCTCATCTGGCAGCATCCATCGCTGAGCCCACAGGCAACACCAACTAGCTTTGAAGCTGGAATGAGGGATGAAGGAGGAAACCTAACACTCCTCGACCAGCAGCTCCAAGATCGGTGGTTTGAGCACTTACATGGTAGCCCCAATACCAGAATTCAAGGTATGGGGTATCCGATCTTTAGGCCCAAAATGGTCACTGTGGGAGGAGGACCCAGCAACCATCATCATTCTTTGCCACCATCAAATAAATAGATGACGAGGTGATAAGTTGTCCCCTGTTATTCTGCACAAGTATAAATGTTCGCAAAACATTTGCAATGCTCACACCAGTAGACAATTCCTAGATTTTGCATATTGGCAGAATGTGTCACTCTACAGGCCAATGTGGACTTTAAAAGGACCCAGATTTGCCAGGCACGACAAGCAGCACACACGCCCATTGATGTCTTCCACGCTTGACTATGACATCTCGCCTGATGAAACAGATAAGGTACAAGTGCAGGTAATAGAAGAATGAAGGTGCATCTACCATGGAAGAAGCAAGATTACAGCCATGATAGATCACCACAAAGTGAAGCTACAAGCTCTATACTGAAAGGACCGTGACCCTGCGTCTACTGCACTGGAAGTTTACTGCATAATGGCTGTACCTCATGCAGAGGAGTTGAGTGTTCAAAGTGTGGTTGGCCAAACCATTTTGGTAAAGTGTGTTGGAAACAACCCATTCCTGACAAGAGAATCTTGGCCCAGAAACAGAAGATACAACAAGGGGCTGTGATTCCCTTGGAAGACCCAGAAGATTCAGGAGATGAAAACAAAGTGTTTCTGAAGACTGCACTATGCAGCTCGCCTGATAGACATGTCAGCCATCCTGCAGTGTGTTGACTTAATATTCTCACATGTCGATCGGAACTGGGGCCTCTGTAAACATTACGTGCAGCTCACAATTTGCAATGCTGAGGTCCAACCATGACTCAGGCCCACCAAGGAGGGGACATGCCAATGCCCTTTGCAGGAATAGCAAGGAAACAATTCCAACACAGCGTTATCAAGATGGCATGGAAACTATATATGATGCCAGCAGATATGGCCATTCACCCCAGCTGCAAAACCACACTTGCAATTAATACAATTTGCTTTTGGCATCCACAGTGAGTAACTAGAAGGCATTAATCGGCCTCATTACAAGTCTGACAGTAACCCTGCCAGTGCTTCCGATGGGTTGCCGACAGACTTGTAAAACTTTTCCGGCATCTGACTTCCCGGTGCCACTGAGACAAGTCCCGGCGGATCGGAAAGTTAGGCACCGGAAAATGCTATTCCCCATTCCCATTGAGCCCCATAGGACTGTCTTCTAAATCGGACAATTTTACCCCTTTATCTAAGCTTGGTTCACTTGAAAATTAGCATGCACCCTCTCTCTGATCCCTCTCATTCTCCTCTCTTTCTTCATCTGACATCATTATGCCCCAACTCCTGTGGCTGTTATCTTCTTCCACATTGTCAAGATATAGCCTGCTTAAGGACATCATTCTATGATCATCTGTTATGACGTCCCTTGATTTACCTTCAGTTCTCTTTGATTGCAAACTTTCAGTATTCTCTTGATTCTTATATCTTTCTCTGTTCCTCATTTGCCTATATCATTTCCCAAGCCTCTGTTCTGTTTATTCTGAATACTGCCCACAAGCCAATGCTGATCGCGGCATTCCTTGCAGTTCCCTTTGGGGCTGTTGTGACCCTCTTTCTTCTCCCAATCGTTCTTGTGCTTCAATGGGCACCATGCTTCTGCGGCATAAATGTTCTATTTCCTTATCTTTTTAACCCCTACTGCTGTTAATTTCATCCTTTCTTCTCCTTAATTCCCTTAACTCCCCTTCCTCTTGCCTTCGTTGCAACCTGCATACTTTCAATCTTTGGTCTTTTACCTCTTTTTGTTTCTCCTCTTCCAATCTCTCCTTTTCTTTTCCAATCTCACACCTTTACTGTTCCTCCCTTCGCTTACATTTTTTGTACATTTCTTCTTTGTATATTCTCTCTTCTTTCTCTCTTTTCTCTAGTTGTTCCCCTTCCTCTTTCCCGTACACCATAAAAGCCTTTATTGTCTAGTTTGAGCAATATTTATCCTCACATCCAATCATTCTGTACTGTTGTCACGCCTTTAGCTACATCCTTTGTTCCCTTTTGTCTTTATGCCTTTTCCTCTATCTCTGTCTGTTTGTCTTGTCTTTCTTTTCTCTCATCACGCTGTATATCTTCATCGTGTGTTGATATTGTTTTGCGTTCTCAATTCCTGCTCTCTTCCGAGGTGTCTTCACTGTTATACATTGGATTAACTTACCCCTCTACTGCCTTTAATTCCTTTAAAGTATAACACCCCTTTTCTTCAACCTTTACATCTTGCTTTTCAGGTGGTAACATAGAGGCTGAAGGTATTCAATCTTCTCCTTTATTCTTATTAAGCATCCACTCCCATTCAGCTGGATCTTGTTTCTCACTCTAGTACATTTCCCAGAGTTCTAACCTTTTCTCTAACCTCTTTCCTTTATGAGAGGCATGTAAGTATGTCGTCATGCGACACAATACCAGATTTGAAAATTAACCCTCTTGAGGCCACAACGTAATATTACTTTATTACTTTATTAGTTGTGCCTTGGAGCCATTTAGAATATTTCCTCATTTTTGCTATTCAGCAATGTTTTGCATAGGTGTAAAAACAGTGTTTCTTCCATGGTGACAAATCAATTCAGACTGTCAATACTTACCCAAAAAACAGCAGTGTTAACATACAGTGTTCAGACCTTCACTAATTAACTTCATGCATGGCAATACTTGCTGTGTTTCAGTCTTTCTTTTTCCTCTATGTATATATATCATATTCAATGAAAAAACATTGTTAAAGGGACGTTATGGTTAAGTTGCCCTAATAAAAACCTATGAAATTCAATGAAAAAATATTGTCAAAGGGACAAAACCACTTGCCCTAGATATTTCAGTCAACAAAAGGAAGGTGGGCGAGGTGTGTGATGTCATCAGTGATGTCATCAATGACATTTGTGATGCCATTTTTGATGTCATGGGTGGTAGTCCTTGCAGTGCACAGTGGTGGTGCGAGTTATGGTTGCTTAACTTACCATGACTGGTGAATTTCTGGGGTTTTTCTGTTTTACTAGTAACCACAATAGGGATAGGTTGTTATTAGTGCAAAGTAACTGTAATGTTCCTTTAACATAGCTTTTTCACTGAATTTGATAGGTTTTTGTAGCACAACTTAACCATAACGTTCCTTTAACAACGTTTTTTCACTGAATTTCATATGTTTTTTCCAGGATACCCTTACTTTGTATTGATGTACCCCTTACAGCATACTGAACCCACTGGCTCCATGTTAATGAGAACAGTGGTCACGGACTATGTGTCTGTTTGCGGACATCGGGTAGCATCCAACCTGCTCAGGAACGCTGGGGTTCTCTTACATACTGGTACCATGTAGCAAAGTCAAGGGACATATACAAACAGCACCATGTACATACATTGCAAGGAAAAATAGAGTAAGTCTGCCAACTCAGTAGTTATAAAAGAAACAGAGCAAAGGTATAGGGTATACACCATAATGTAATGTACCAACAAGAAAAGTAACTTCTGCCTTGAACAATGTTACCGCTGTGCTGCTTTACATAGGAACAAAGAACAAACTGCCAGACTAAGAACTACAGAGTGCTGAGATCAGAACGTCACTTCAACATGGTAAGTACAGTAAAGTCAGTCTTATAATTGCACAGTATTTGCAGAGTACAATAGTAGAAAATCATGATGTTGGTTTATTTTACGCAGCAATAGCAAGCACCCTAGAGTGGCTGGAAGATAATTTCCCTCATGACGAATTGAGTGACGACAGTAACACCATTGGTAGGCACTGCAGTGTGAAAAGTAAAACAAATAATATATATTACTTCATGTACACCAAACACATTTTCTTTTCTTTAACAGAACATACTGGAAGGGAAAGCAATGCACCACAAGAGGCACCTCTTCCACAACAGCATACGGCCACAGGAAGTGAAGGAAAGGCTGCAAATACAAAACTGGATAGCTTGCATGCCAAAATGGACGAATTGATGAACAATTTTTCTTCCTTAAATGATTTCGAAGAAGGACATATAATGGAGAAAAAAAGATACCACTGCCCCACCTGCACATGTACCTCTTCCCCATTTCCCAGCCCGTTATGCCAGCAAATTCTGTGTCATCAGAGACGTTACGATGAGACCTCAATCCCTTCCTCCCCTCACAACCAACTTGTACAAAATCCTCAATTCCCTTGCATGTGTATCCGTTTCTTCTACCCCTTCTCTTTCCTAATAGTATCTATGAATATGTGGAAATAAAGGATCATATGTAAATTGTTGGTGAGTGTACATGTTATGTTTCATTTGTTTTTAAAGTTAAGTTACGCCTCTGTGGGGTAGAGTACTGTTGGGGATGCCAGCAAGTAACCAAATTGGAGGTGCCCTATGGACACCGCACCTATCCGGCCTATCTGCAATCACAATGAAGGCTTCCGTAGGACGCTACTACGAGCCGCATGTCAGCATCTTGTGAACCACGTGTAATAAGGTGTTGGAGTGCACATTTGTCTGTTGTACAAGTACGCACATGCATATCTCTTCCTCTTTGTCCTAGTAACACCGCCCCTGTGCAAAATATCCAAGGAAATATGTTACATACTTTTAGTACTTGGAAGCGGCCACCCACGTGCTGCGGGTAGCTGTGCACCTCAACATCCCACCTGCTGTACCCTACAAACACCCAATTTGTTCGAAAATGTATGGTGCACGTGAGTAGCACTGTGAGTTAGTCCAGGGATCCCAACGGTATCCGTAGGACACCTATACACATGCGCACAAAGTATTCTGCCCAATATGCATCCTGCGGACAGCCATCCCAATAGAGAATATTTGCGATATCACCATGGGAGACACGATCCGGGCCTCTGGACATTGAAAAAGTACTGTTTTTTGCAATGTGTGGAGTGTAATTATGAAAGTGCACCCGTGCAGAGGTCCTACACTCAGCCCTTGTACACGTGTTCCACAGAAGCCCTATAAAAGGCCACACCCCAGAGGTCAAGTTCTCTGCATTTTGTGTTTGGCTTTCCAGAGCAGAGCAGTGGTGCACGTTGCTAATTGCTTAAATTGCTTTGCGAGCAATTCTGCTCTGCTATATTACCTTTGCAACTACCAGCAACCATGGCTCCTGCTATTGCCTCCAACTCAGCAGCACCCACACCCTCACCCTCACCACCACCACCACCTCCTTCCGAATAGCCTGGACAAGGTAACAGGTGTGGTAATGTAGATAGAGATCAAGAGGAGAACGAGGATAAAGTAGAGGAATTCCCCATTGCATACAGCCAGCAAGAGTTGTGGGTGTGGAAACCGTTTACCACTGTAGGAGACGTGCCCAAATCTCGTGCAAGCCAGTTGAGATGCACTGAGTGCAACACATTACTTAGTCATGGAAAACCTGTCTTGCATAGCTACAACACCACCTCCATGCGGCGGCACCTCACCTCAAACCACAAGGCAGCAGTTGGGAGTGTTGTCTGCTTCCAACAAGGCAGTAGGTTAATTTCCTCTACATCATCCTCGGCTTCTGCTCCTGCCACCACTAGGGACACTCCAGTGGGGCAGCAGATCCCTAAACAAGTTTTGCAGGCCATAGGCACCGCAGCAGACACGTACCTTTCAAAGGCCACTGTATTGTGCATGTACTGCAATACGGTACTCTGCAGGGGAGAGCAACTTCGAAGTGCATTCGAGGCCTCGGTCCGGGAGCATGACAAGGAGTGCCCGCTACCTAAGTAAGGAGCACCCAACATCTTACTGCTCTACTTGCCCTTTCTTATTCCTGTGGTTGGTGCCCTTTCCCTAACCCTCTTCCCTTCCTTTCATTCTGTGTCGTGCGTTATAAGAACAAGAGAAAAGCACAGACAATCAGAAAGGGAAAAACAAAAAAAAAAGGCTCAATTCAAAGCCACCTTTCACAGTTCAAAAATAGAATGCCAATGAAATGATGCATGTCACAGCGCAACCTATAAGCTCTGCAGACAGAGCGACAAAAAATTTGAGCTGTGGCTCCCTCACAAACATTGCACGCATTCCCAAAAGGAAGTGATGGCTCTGAAAAGAGCCTTTTTGTGCTGTTTGTGTTTGAAAGGTTTGAAGTGGTAAGCACCTTCTGGGGAAATGTTTGCTATACTTGCAAGAAGCGCTGCACTGCATTTTGGTTATTACACAGAAACAGCTCATTGCCAGCATCAGTAAGATGGACTCCATCTGAACGTAAAATGTTGGTACTGTGAAACGTAATGTTTTCATTGTGGAAGGAGAACATGCCAACATTGCGCTAAAAGGCGCAAACAACATTGTTCACATTGCGCCTCGCATTCTCCATTTGTGGCTCAAATGAGGAAGAACTCAGCCACACCTGTCTCTGGGTAATGCGAGAAAAAACAACTTACGACTTTGGAAACATTTCCATGATATGATATGATATGATATGATATGATATGGCATTTATAACGCGCCTATACACAAGTGTTTCAAGGCGAGATGAGGCAAGGAAGGGGGAACAGAGGGAAGAGAGACAATGATCCTACAAGGCCAGATGTCATTCAGATCACGCAGGTGCATAGGAAGGGGGAGGGAGAAAGTGCAGTAAATGGGATAAAGAATAATAAACAATAAGTAAATTATGGCCAGCTGGTGGCAAGTGCGAGGGTAAGTGCAGACATCAGGTGTCAAGTGCTGGTAGTGGAACTGTAGGGATACAGAAAACAGTCCCTAAGTGCAGGGGATGCCAGGAAGGCAGTGCAGGTGTGTGACTGGTGGGGGAGGGCACCTGGGCCCGAGATCAGTGGGTGGCCAGGTAACCAGTGTAGTTTCAGCCAGGAAGTTAGCAGGGGAGAGGAGGAGAAAAAGCAGAAGCAAAGAGAAAGGTTTTGAGGTGCTTCCGGAACCAGAGATGATTCTCTTCAAATTTCAGGGCAGCTGTTGCAAAGGGAGGCCCCAGCTAAGGAAAGAAATCTAGCACCAACTCGTTGCTTGGAGAAGCGCCAGACCCTGAGGGAGTTGGAGGCGGATGAGCGAAGAGCCTGAGAAGGAAGTTATTTAGGCAGAGAGAGCTGAAGGTACATTGTGAAATAGGCTGTTTCACGCAGCACGTTAACAAAGCCTGCAGGTGTGAAGCGTTGGCTCTGCATTGACGTTCCCTTCCAGGATTGTCTTTGTTCCTGCCAGAATTTCAGTTTCTCCTGTGTCCTCAATCATGGCGCTGTGTTTCTTTGCTCAATTGCTTTAGAGATGTTTTATTCTTGTTTGAGATTTATGGATTTAACTTTTTCTAATTATTTACTGTAGTCACACAAGTAATGTTTGCAGTTCATCAATTGTGCCTGTAGTCTATGAGTGATGTTGTTCTTGTGGAGTTTTAGGTGGGCACAAATTTCGCTTTGCTCTCAGATGAATTGCAGTCAGATACTTCAGTAAATATGACCCTTTCCAGAAAATTGTTTTTTTTCGGCAGAAACATTGAATACTCAGACTCTACATGCTTTTAAAGTACGTTGAAGTAGGTGGGAGCAGTTGGGAACGGTACTCCTCTACTTTAAAAAAAAAAAATCCTGGTCCTATATTTTAATTTAAAAAGAAACCGTTCTGGAATGCTTTAGTTTTCAAATAAAAGTATATGAAGAAGTTGAAACTTGCACTTCAGTGCACTGCACTGAATACATGTGCTTGTTTGTGCGTTTGGCTTGCCACTGGGAGGGGGCGCGGTGATGGGGTTTGCAGGCAGTGGGGTAGGCCAGCAGAGAATATAGTTCCACTACTTCTTTTCTTACACTTCGACCACTGCTTTGCATAATTAGCTGACTATTCCATGCACTTGTTTTGTGCAGTGGGGCAATGTCTCCAAGTCCGTTCATGTTCCTGTGTCCTGTATCCCTCAATCCCTTCTGGGCGGGTGATGTATGATATGATAGGTTATTTATAACGCGCTTAATACCCAGAGGTTTTAAGTGTAGACCTGGCGATCGAACCTGTGTTGCTCCATGTGGTGTTGCTTCCAAGGCAAGCACGTTGCCCCTGAGCTAGCCTCCCAAGACACCTTACAGATCTGTCACATGTGACGGCAGGAGGTGATTTGCCTCATCTTACAGCAGCAACCTACCCTAACCCATATTTGTTAACCTGTTAACCTGTACCAATCTTACCACAGTGAAATGCAGTAAAACATCTCACCACAAACTGTGATCAGTAGGCGGGGGATTCCAATGCAAAACTGTGGCATTATATAAAACTATGAATGTCAAAGAATCTTCAAGAGATACATTGCCACATTGAAACATATAGTTTTAAGGAAAGGGCCTTAGTTTTTATAACAGTAAAAGGAAATCTAACATCACATATAACCCCCAAATGATCTTCAATCAACGGTGAAGCATAATTCAAGCCTGTTTGTATTCATGTGATGTAATAATTAAAAGAGTGCTACTGTTGAAGGGATGTTTTGGTTGGGAGGGTTAAATTGGCACCTTGTATGGCCAATCTAACACCCTATGCCTGTGCAAAATTGACTTCTGCCCTGCAGGAGTTCAAGGATGACCAGAAGCTAAAATGCCCACTCAGCCCTCAAACCTCTGCAAACCAAGAGCCAACACAGTTATATAAATAAAACAAGAACACATTCTTTGCCTTTTGTGGTAAGCTATATGTTAAGTTATGGTGGACCACACAAATGAGCCTTCAGTTGATTTAAGCACGTTTACTACCAAATCATGTAGATTACATATGACAGGATATAAATTAGATTCAGAGCTTAAGACTTCTACCAGCCCCATGTCAGCTGGCACCCACCGTCACCTCGAGAACTCTCTCGTACTTCACATTCTATCCCTACATAACATTCTACCCTGATAACCTCACACTATGAGCTGCTTCAACACATTGAGCAATATGTATTAAGATCACCTGTAGCAATATGTATGAACATCACATTAAGCAGCAATATGTATTAACATCACTACATGGATTTAAGATCACTATATACCTCCCTCCCTTACAGTAAAGACAACCAGAATAATCAACTGAAAATTTGAACAACCTAAAGTTAGAGCCCAAAAGCTTCCCCTCAACTAATACATGAATATGTACTAACACTAGCCAAACCATACAATAACTGTGGGCCCTGCAGTTAACCACAACCAAGGAGACCAGCCCCAAACCATCAACAACATATCCAAGCCAACCTCTTCCCTCAAAACCAACTATCACTGATTCATACAAACACTTTGAACACCACCCACTGTACCACAAGTGGAAACCTTATATAAGCCAGAGAACTCCCAGATCAGAGAAAACTAAACCTATAACTCCCAATTTGTAGTTTGTTGGCAGTTCAACAACGGTGAAACAGGATCCTCGGATCTGCTCGGCGTTTCGCTGTGATTCAAAATGTGCAGTCGCGATGGTCCAGTGGCGAGCAGATGTAGAAGGGGGTAAAACTAAAGGAGGCTATGGTTCAAAATGTTACTCAAGCAATGCAGATTGTGGCGGTCACCAGGTTCGGCTCAGAGGTTGATGTTCAACAGTGGATGGGCTAATGACAGGAAGCGCAGGTTCATCGGTTCGATTGAGTGGCTCGATAGACGCCACCTGGGAAGAACACCAGGGTGTGTGCAATTGACAAGTTGTTTGGCGATAAAGAAGCTGGAGGTTCGAGCTGTGCAGATGCAGCAGTACTTCTGTGCTTGAGCTGAGGCAACAACGTGCTTTCAGATACTGTAGTGCAGAGACTAACAGGGTTGAACATTTAGGAAAATGGTTCAAAGATCAGTGATTGCCAAAGGCAGTACCTGGAGAGTCATGTGTGTTTGAACAGAGTCAAATGGCCGTGAATCAAGGGACACAGAGGATTGATGATAAAAATACAGGAATCCTGGCTGTCCTGGCTATCAGCTGCTCTGGGTCCCACTCCAGGGTCTCAGGGACAGGATGAGTCCTTTAAATGGGCTCCAAAACATGAGGGAGCATGGCACACACCTTCAGGGGTCCTTCTGCATGGAGAGGTCCTGGGCAGCAGTTTGGCTAACAGAGAGGCAGGTCTTGACCCAGTAGAAACTCACTCAAATGGGCCCTAGGAATGGTTAGGGGGGAAAAGCTTGCCTCTGCATTTCAACACCTGCCTTCACCTCACAACTGGGGGGCTTTGGTAAGGATTGCTCTCCCAAAAGGGCCCAACAAAACCTCCTTGAAGGTTTGAAGACCAGAGATGATTCAAAGAAGTGGTTGAAGACCCCTTCTTTTAAGGGGAACATTCTACAGGTGATTGGGCAAAAGCAAGCCTGCTTTAAGGGTCCAATCCCTGTCCTTGGAACAAGTGGACTTTGCTTTCTGACATCACTCCCAAAGTGCTGTGTGCTACAGGAAGTGGAGAGGATAGGAATGAAAGATAGAGACAGAGAGAAACAAGATGGCGGAACTTTCCTCCAGCTGTAAGGAACTCCCTCTGTCTACACTAATCCCATCACTTCTCAATAGAATCAAAGGCCTTTTAGTATGTAGAACCCTGGCGCAAGACTAGTCCTTTTGTGCATGGTTGTGCCTTTTGATTCCTGTGCCCAAGGGCAGCTTCTTGTGGACTGACTGTTTCTCTGGGGACGGGGTTGCCTGCCTGAAAGGAACAATATTGGCAAAACACATGTCTACAGTATTTCTTGCAACAGCAATAACAGCCTGTCTGGGGTGAATACACAAAACCCTTCCATAGATGTACTGAGCACAAAGGCTGACACATATGTGACATCAAATTGCTGTGGCTTGAATTAATATGAGAGATTCTGGCCACGGTATTGCCCCATAATTTTATGGCCCAAAATTTCTGAATCCCAAAATACAGAAAATCTTACTTTGCATTTTGGCGCAAATACATGTGGGGGGTGGGTTTGGGAATTATACAATTTGAGGGGAGTTGGGGCAGTGGCGGGTCTCCCGCCACATATAATTGTGCTGAAAGGTGCAAAAAGAAAATGTTGACTTTTTTTTGGATTCAGGATTTCTTTCCACAGTATTCCCATACTGGGCACCATACTCAAAACTCAGGTATGGCTTGTATTTTCATTTTAGTGTGCCACCTGGACATCATTCTCATAGTTATGTCGTTTTTGGCACAAGGGTGCATATCTTAAATGCAGGCCCTGTTCTGTGGAAACGTGGCTGTCACTGCAGCTGTCAAGAGGGCACCTGAGAACCCTGAACCTGCTCTTGGTCACTGTAGAGCGGGCACTGCAGATCAGGCTGCCGAGCACATGTGTACATTATGCTTTTGGCATTGAGTTTATGAATGGGAAATCTGTGGAGGAGATTTGCATTCCTGAAATGGACTATCATTTTAGTAACTAATAAATATAAAATAAGCCAGGCCTTTTACATCCTTGCCAGGTGGCAATTCCTCACAATGCCACCCCCTAGATGGTGACATCCTAGGAAGGGAGTATCATTTTACCATATAATTAAAACAACAAAACGACCTGTACTTTCGTCCTGTAGTATGGCTCAAGGGACTCTTCACTTCTGCTAAAGCGTCTCTTAGATGTCTTTCCCAAATTGCTTTGAAAAATCGCATCATCCATACTTTCATTTGCTACAGAAATTCTGCAAAACATATTCCACTTTATCTTCAATATTCCATAGAGTTTACATTATGCAGACTTACTCCATTCAAAGATAGTTTCTCTTCACTCAGTTACCACTAAGACAGTTAATTACAATTGTTTTTACAAGTAGGCTTATTGTTAATTCAACTGCAGCTATGATTAATTATGAGACCCTCGTGCACGCAAAGAAGGTAATTTGTTGCATGGCTTTTCAAAACTAGACATAATCAATCTTTTGTGAGAACTCACAAACACATTAACATTCCCATACAAATTGCTTACAATTTTAAGATTTCATATGTGTTACCTATGCAATTATCTTGCTTAGGTGGATGCATCCTGGGCTCTTATGGAAGTGACAATTGGGCCTGGCTCATTATTACTGAAGTTGGTTCACAATCCGACTATGTGTTGAGGTGATCCATCGGCCTCTAGGCACATGTTGCTGGGGCACAGCTCAGGCCTATGATTACTCATAAGTGTGTCCACTGCACATTGGTGCATGATGCTTTTTCAAAATCGGTGGCTACCTCCATCAACTGGAAAGAGCTACCATGCAGGATGTCAATTCTAAATAGAGGTTCCTTGAGGGAACAGGCTTTAACGGCTTCCCAGTTGCAGCTCCCCAGGTGCCACGGGGGGAAGGTGAGAGGACCTTGTGATAGTGGGATGTCACAGTCCGCACGCTGGCATGCACACACTCACACACACTGTGACAAAATATCTTATCACTGCGAGAATATAAGAAAAACCTCCAACGCACTGGTGGGGAAGAAGGCCTCGGAGTAGATCATGGAGTTGACATTCATTATTTCTGCAGCATATACTGCACGCCTATGTAGACAGAGGCGTAGACAGGGTAGGGCCTGAGCCTGCAAGGTCCATCCAAAATCTTCAAATGCATTTAGCAGCCTGTATTGGTATTTACAGATTCTACTGTCGCAGCTGAGAACCAGCGGCTGCACTCTGGCTCCTCTATGCATGTCAGGAGCCAGGAAGATCTCTCTGCTTCCTGTTTCCTGTCTGCATGGAGCACAGGAGCCAGAAGCCCAGAGAGCAGCTGAGAAGGCGGTATCATATCAAGTCTGGAGGGAAACAGGTAGAAAACAAAGCATTTTTATCTGGATGTATGTATGTATGCAAAGATTGTCTGCATTTAGGTATGCGTGTATGTATGAGTACATGCATGCAAAGGGTGTCTGTAATTGGGCATATGCATGTGTCTAGGGATGTCATTGTAAGTGCGTGTTACAGGGCGGGAGCTGCCCATGGACATCGCACCAGCACCCCCTTATGATGCTATGGGACACCAGCACCAGGAGGCCCAGTGCCTCTGAGGTCGGAAGGGTGGGGGCTGGCCATGGACATCGCACCAGCCCACCCTGCAGTGCTATGGGACACCAGCACTTGGGAGGCTTCAGTGCCTCAGTAGGTGGCAGGACTGACCCTGCTGATTAATGTGGGCCAGTCCAGCCTGCTTTGCAGGGGGTCCCCAGGGCAACGTGCCTGCAGGCCCTGTCTAACCAGGGCGGGCCTGCAGGCCCCAATAAGGGAGGCACAATCAGATTAGTTGGTCATGGTGTCTGCAGCCGTTATCCCACGTACCTGCAGGGCTTCCCTTTTATTAGCTGGGGCCATGACGACGTCATGGCCCATCTTACAAGGGCACTACCTGCGGGAGGGACCTAACCCCTTAAAAGGGCCATACACATAGGAGGTTTCACTACACAACAGTGCTTACGTATGGATTAATGCAGTGTGTTATTTTGTGTATGTGTGTGTGTGTGTGTGTGTGTGTGAATGAGAATGCACTGTGAATCTTCTGGGTGATCTTGTGAATGACAGAGAAGATATATAGATGCGTGACTGGTTTTAGAATGTGTCTGAATGTGTACGAATATGTGTGTTTGTGTGTTTTTTTGAGTGCATAGGAGCGGCTGAAGCCCAGGTGGGCATTGGAAAATGGGCATTTTCTTAGAGGGCTATGGCATGTTTTACTGGCATGTTTGGGCAAAGCCAACTTGATGAGTGACATTACCTTGGGCAGGGCATTTGTGCAGCCAGAAAGGACATTTTCGTTTTACTGTGGCAAGGCATTTTGTACTGGCGTTAGGGAGCAAATGCACCATGATGAGTGTTCTTACATGGGTAGGGGCATCTCTGTCACCAGCATAGACAAGTTCACTTTTTGAGGCAAGGCTTGATTTACTGACATCAAGTCAAATCCAAAAGGAGTATGTTCTTAAGTGGGGATACTGACATATTTTAGCATATCCAGCATGAAAATATTTTGTTATAGTACGTTACTGGCATCATGGGCAAAGCAAATAGTATGTTCTTATGTGGGAATACTGACATATATAGGTGCACCAGCATGAACATGTATGAGGAACATACACATGAACATGTGTTTACAATGGCAGAATACTGGCATTGAGTGAGCAAAGTTATAATGAAAATGCATTGGAAAATGCTCCTGTGCATTGCTGATGACTTGGCATCTAATGGATGTTATTCATGTTTTACTCTACAAATGGATTGTAAAGTGTGCTTAAAATGCAAGTTTCTCTGCAGAAGAATGCCCCCGAGCCGCCTTCGGGGGCCTTGCTCCTGAACATTCGGCTGGGAGCAGAACAAAAGCCCTTCCCATGGGGTGGGCCCAACTACGTTAGTTTCAGGCCCCACATATTAGACAATCCTGGCTTCGTCTCTGTATGTAGCCTCATGCAGCCCACCTGGCAGCATCCATCGCTGAGCCCACAGGCAACACCAACTAGCTTTGAAGCTGGAATGAGGGATAAAGGAGGGAACCAAACACTCCCTCCTCCACCAGCAGCTCCAAGATCAGTGGTTTGAGCACCTAGCATGGTAGCCCCAATACCAGAATTCGAGGTGCTGGGTATCCGATCTTTAGGCCCAAAATGGTATCTGTGGGAGGAGCACCTAGCAATCATCATCCAATGTTCTTTGCCACCATCAAATAAATAGATGACGAGGTGACAAGTTGCCCCCTGTTATTCGGCACAACTGTAAATATGCACAAAACATTTGCAATGCTCACACCAGCAGACAATTCCTATATTGTGCAGATTGGCAGAATGTTTCACTCTACAGGCCAACGTAGCCTTTAAAAGGACCCAGATCTGCCAGGCACACAAGCCCATTGATGCCTTCCACGTTCGACTATGGCATCTCACCTCTAAGTGCAGTATAGTGGATGAAACAGATAACGTACAAGTGCAGGTAATAGAAGGCTTCTTTCTGCTTGAATAAACTGAGGAGGAAAGTATTCCGAGATTTGGGCCTCTCGCTCCAACACATTCTGCACCTTGGCCTCTGCCACATATTCACAAACATGTGTGACAGATGGATGAAGGTGCATCTACCATGGAAGAAGCAAGATTACAGCCATGATAATCACCACAAAGTGAAGCTACAAACTACACTGAACGGACCGGGACCCTGCGATTACTGCACTGGAAATGTAATGCATTATGGTTGTAGCTCCCTTGGAGCAGTTGAATGTTCAAAGTGTGGTTGCCTAAAGTGTGTTGGAAACAACCCATTACTGACAAGGGAACCTTGGTCCCACAGAAAGAAGATAGAACAAGGGGCTGCAATTCCATTGGAAGACCCAGAAGTCTCTCGAGATGAAAACAAAGTGTTTCTAATGACTGCCCTAAGGAGCAAGCCTGATAGACATGTCAGCCATGCTGCATAGTGTTGATTTAATATTCTCCCATGCCGATTGAAACTGCCAACCTTGACTCAGGCCCACCAAGGAGGGGACATGGCAATCCCCTTTGCAGGCATAACGAGGAAAAAATTCCAACACAACGATGTCAAGATGGCAGGGAAAATATATATGATACCAGCAGATATCGCCACACTTCTCAGCTGCAAAACAACACTTGCAACTAATACAGTTTGCTTTTGGCATTCACAGTGAGGAGCTAGAAGACATTAATGGGCCTCATTACGAGTCTGGCGGTAACCCTGCCGTTGCTTCCGGTGGGTTGCCACCGGACTCGTAACAATTTTCCAGCACCTGACTTCCCAGTGCCACTGGGACAATTCCTGGTGGATCGGGAAGTTAGACAGCTGTAAAATGTTAGTCTCCATTCCCAGTCTTCTAAATCTGACCATTTTACCCCTTTATCTATGCTCAATTCCCTTGAAAATGAGCATCCACCCTCTCTCTGCACTCTCCCATTCTCCTCTCTGTCTTCATCTGACATCATTATGCCCCAGCTTGTGTGGCTGTTATCTTCTTCTACATCATCTAGATCTAGTCTGCTCAATGACATGGTTCTATGATTGTCTGTTATGATGTCCTTTGATTCACCTTCAGTTCCCTTTGATCGGGAACTTTCAGTATACTCTTGAGTCTCATATCTTCCTCTGTCCCTCATTTGCCTACATCATTTCCCAAGCCTCTGCTCTCTATGTCTTGTGTATCCCGCCCACGAGCCAATGCTAATTGTGACATTCCTCGCAGCTCCCTTCTGGGCTGTTGTGACCCTCTTTCTTCTTCCAATTGTTCTTGTGCTTAAATAGGCACTATGCTTCTGCGGCATACATGTTCTATTTCCTGCACTCTTTAACCCCTACTGCTGTTAATTTCATCCTTACTTCTCCTTAGTTCCCTTAAAACCCCTTCCTCTTGCCTTCGTTGCAACCTACCTACTTTCAATCTTTGGGCTTCTACCTCTTTTTGTTTCCCCTCTTCAAATGTCTCCTTTTCTTTTCCAATCTCACACCTTTACCGTTCCTACCTTCGCTTCCATTTTTGTCCCTTTCTTCTTTGTATATTATCTCTTCTTTCTCTCTTTTCTCTCGTTCTTCCCTTTCCTCTTTCCCGCACTCCATGAAAGCCCTCATTGTCTAGTTTGAGCAATATGTGTCCTCCCATCCAATCATTCTGAACTGTTGTCATGCCCTTAGCTACTTCCTTTGTTCCCTTCTGTCTTTCTGCCTTTTCCTCTATCTCTGTCTGTCTTGTCTTTCTTTTCTCTCATCACGCTGTTTATCTTCATCGCGTGTTGATATATTTTTGCGTTCTCGATTCCTGCTCTCTTCTGAGGTGTCTTCACTGTTATACATTAGATTAACATACCCCGCAGCTGCCTTTAATTCCTTTAAATGATAAAATCCCTTTTTTTCAAACCTTACATCTTGCTTTTCAGGAGATAAAATAGGGGCTGAAGATGTTACTGTGAGGATCTGACAATGGGTACATTACACTATGTGCTGTAATCAGAATGATGATGTCATGATGCTGGAAGTGTGAGGCAGTGGAATGTTACAGTGAGAGTTCTAGAGAAGACGGTTGGAGAAAGAGAGTGAGCTCTGATGAAGGGGCTGGTGGGTGTTCTTTGCTCCGTACTTAACTAACATACAAACTCTTGTACTATCATAATAACTGGCACTAAAACATAATAAAAGTGCTACTAATGAAGTGAAGTTTGGTCTCGATTCATGATAAGCCCACTGCGTTACAATGGCGACGAGGATGGGATTTAATGCTTTCTATTTTACAAAAGTTACTTTAAGTGGAAATGTGTAGAAACTGAAAATTCGTCGAGCAATTCATGGACATTTGATGGAAAAATGAAACTAATGAAAAAAAAGATTCCGGTTTAACTTTTTTCTCTTTTTAGCTCGTCGAGAAATTCAGAGACTTTAAAACACAGCTGTGCAAATTTTGCTGTTATGTTGCACTAAAACAAGTGTTGTATCACTAAGGGTGAATAGAACAAAGTGACTTGTGAATGGAGCAAAGTGATTTATGAAATAATGATATTCTTGGTGAAAATATCGGGGTGTTGGGAGACATTAAGGTCGCGTTTCTGGCAAGACATGTGTTCTTCAATTTTTCAACTATTTATAAAATAGTATATTGGTTGGTATCATCGGATTCCCAGGTTCAGGTGTTGGTTACGTTATGGTTCTTGACATTTTTTAAGAGGTACTGGGTGATATATGCATCTAGAGAAATCGCCATATTTGGAGGTAGCATAGGTTCAATGATTTAGTAGTATGACAAACAGGATTACTCAGGGCTGAGTATGGTGGGACATGAGTGTCTGGGGGTCATTACGACCCAGGCGCTAATTGCGCCAACTTTACCACCATGGTGGATGGCGGATTTACCGCCCCATTCCAAGGTGAGTGGGGCGGTAAATCCCCATTTCCCATTTTCCCTTCCCCATTCCCATTTTTGCCCCATAGGGCATAATGGGAGTGGGGAAGGCGATAATTACGCCACCGTAAATTACGGTGGCGTAATTAGCATCATGGCAGGTTAGCGCCATGGATTTTAACGGCTGCTAAAAGCAGCCGTTAAAATCAGAATAGGTGTTAAGGGTTAACGACGGCGTTAACCCTTAACGCCTGGGTCGTAATGAGGCCCAGAGTCTTTAGATTATCAGGGTGTTATGTTTGGGGAGTGGTACTCTAGTTTAGAAGTTCAGTATAACCTTGTTGTGCATCCAAGATAACAAGAGGACTATGGGGTGAGTATCACTGAGCACAGAAAGTTAATTAGAAATGTTGTGTTTCTGTTTTCACATTCAAAGTGTTTTTAGGGATCTAGTTTGAGCCTCATTGTAGTTTTGGGGAGTACTGGGATAGTGAGTGAGAGATATTGGGTTTCTTCTTGAGTTTGTTACCAATTTGGGTGACGTTTTTGCAGGAATTATAGTTGGTGGCAAATGTAGTTGTAGTTGGTTTTGTTGTGAGATAGAGAAGAATAGAGCCGGTCTCTATATTGATGTTTACTGCAGGGCCCGCAGTTTGTTGAGGGTTTAGTAGAAATCGTAAAAGTTAGATTTGGAAGAGGATAGAGATTTGGCTTTAGGCAGCATAGATTTGGAGAGTAGTATATTGATATTCCTTTTTGTATCAGAAATAAGGAAGGGAGATATGTAAAGTTCTGACGACTTGTACATTACACATTTGTAAAGATGTAGCCCTCACCAAAGATGACTCTGCCATCTTTAATGCACTGTAAGTCCTTTAATCAATTCCAAGTACATTACATCCAGTTTATCAGGTCAGTTTCATAAAGTAGTAACTTCATGGGGACATCTATGTAAAGATCAGACATTACACATTCCTTTTTGTATCAGTAATAAGGAGGGGAGATATGTGAGGATCTGGCAATGGGTACATTACACTATGTGCTGTCATCAGAATGATGATGTCATGATGCTGGAAGTGTGAGGCAGTGGAATGTTACAGTGAGAGTTCTAGAGAAGACGGTTGGAGAAAGAGAGTGAGCTCTGATGAAGGGGCTGGTGGGTGTTCTTTGCTCCGTACTTAACTAACATACGAACTCTTGTACTATCATAATAACTGGCACTAAGACATAATAAAAGTGCTACTAATGAAGTGAAGTTTGGTCTCAATTCATGAAAAGCCCACTGCGTTACAGTTACATCTTCTCCTTTATTCTGATTAAGCATCCACTCCCTTATACCTAGATCTTCTTTCTCACTATGGTACATTTCCCAGAGTTCTAACCTTTTCTCTAACATCTTTCCTTTATGAGCGGCATGCAAGTATGTTGTCATGCGACACAATACCGGTTTTGATAATATACCCTCTTGAGGCCCCAACATAAGTGCTTTATTAGTTGTGCCCTTGAACCATTCGAATGATATTTACTTTTGGCTTAGCCAAATTGGTGTTGAAAACGACCAGGTGGTCGAAACACACGTCGGCTGCACATCACAGAAAATTAAATCTCGGCTTTACACTATTTGATTTGTCATAGTGATATATTTTCTCATCATTACTCAGTCCTACAACTGTTAGCAGTCTGAGCGTGAGTCACCTTCCCTAATCCATAATTCACTGGGCCTCATTCCGAGTATGGCGGTAAGGGATAGCGGCCACCGGTAACGAGACCGGTGGCAGTGATCCCTTACCGCCATACTCCGAGTTCCCTTTGCGCCCTCGCCCTTAACGTCTGCTTTGAGCAGGTGTTAAAGTTGAGGGCGCAAAGGGGCCTCCAAGCCAATAACGGTGACCGTAATGAACGGTCACCGTTATTTGCATCTTCCCCATTCCCATTGAGCCCTATGGGGGCTCATTTGGGAATGGGGAAGAGCCTTGGTGAATGGGGAATTACCGCCCCGCCAACCTTGGAATGGGGCGGTAATTCCGCCATCCACCAAGGCGCTGCCGGTCCGGGTACGGCGTCAACCAAGGCGTTAATAGCGCCATTGGTTAGCGCCGTACTCGGAATGAGGCCCACTGTTTAATCTTTACAAACTCTGTGGGTGGTTTGTGGGAATAGTGTGTTCACAGCCACCAAACATTTTCCTTCATTGTATACATTTTATTTTCAAATCACGAAGTGGTCAATAGCGCACATGAGCAGGATCAAACCCACAATGTAATCTAGGTGGTCTTGTAGAGCACCCATATGCCACTATTGGTGACTTTGCTGCATGTGAATCTTAGAAAGAAAAGGGTGGGGGATTTTAGTGGGACAGTGGGAGAGCAGTCACCAGTAAAATATGTCAGCAGTGATGCTGTTGTGTATGGCTTTTATAGGAAGCTATTAGCACAGAAAAACGGTTTTAGATACCGTTTGCTCCTGCTATTAGATCATGCCTGTGGAATCTGGAAGTCATATCTCCCTAATGTGACCTCACAGTAGGGCAATACATAATTTTCTCTGACATCCCGAGTTTCTGATTCTATGGAGTGGGAATAAAAGTGACAATGGAGGGAGGTGGGGATAGTGGGAAGACTGCATGCATTATTTTGGCAGAGGTTGTCTCTGCATCCTTCATGTCTGCCTTAATATAATAACCCCATAATTTCTGGTCCATGGGCTCAACATAGGTGGTGGAAAAGGGACATTGAATGGATCATAAACAACATACAATTGAAACACCTGTGTATAGGCGCGTTACAAATGCCATATCATATCATATCATATCACATGTGCACCTGTCAAAAGCTAGGTTAATTGTACTTCCGGTCTCTGAGTGACATCCTTTACAACTCGAATATAGACATCAAAGAAAACATATTGGACGCAAAAGCCATGAATTTCTTTACAAAGTTCACCTGTTCACTTTCTCCAAAATGGTATGGCCCACGTACTCATAATCCTTTACATTTTTCTGATGTAATTTCTAAAGTTAGAAGTCAGTCAACAGAAGGTCTGGTGCATTAAACATTCCTGGCTAGAGAGTTGAACTGCATATTAAGCAGTCATGTGGTATTAGTGAGAATTTTAAAGGGTTTGCTTGTAGAGTGTCGTAAGGTGCTATCACCCCCAAAATAATCCCAAACCACTATTACCATTGGATTTAATGTTGTATGTTATGTATCTGTTAATGCCCTACTATGTCACAGCTATGCACAGCACCCAACAATAAGGCACCTCCAGCTATCAATATGCTTTTTGTACAGTTCTTATGGGGGAAGCACATTTCAATTCTAACAAATAAATACAGAATGCAAATAAACAATCTAATATCAGGAGTAATGCACAGTTCCTTGCCCACAGATGCCAGTTCATTTAATTTGAATCCATGTCCTTTGCATAATATTATGACACTATTACACTAGACATGTATTGATTTATGTGCTATTTCAGGGTTTTAGAGAGATATTCCACTAAAACCCTATTACTGGTGACACATTTGTATTTATGAATAGACCTACAATAAAATATGTATGGCACACACATCTGCCGAGGAACACCAGCTTTGACACAGAGGTCATATTATAATCATTTTCTCCTCTGCTAGGTCAATCCCCTTATCAGATACATTTAAGAAGTCAATCAAAGATTATTTCTTGGAAGACTGATTCCATTTATCTTTTATAGCTATCGTGCACAAAGTCAAATTTAAAATGAGAGATCTTGTCAATTTCTGCAACATTACAAACAGAATATGGCGTGACAGATCTCCATACAGGATAAGCGCTGTGTCTGCTTTTCTTAGTACTGCTGTTGTGTCCGCTGCATTACTCCAGCTCCGGGGAATCACAACCCTTTCAAACATTTTTAAACATGATTTCAGATCGGGATTTCCAGGTATGTCAATACTACACCGCCTTATTCACCATGTAAATAGAAAATCAAACGCTGGTGACTCGTCGTCAAGTGCAACCTAGAATCAGGAGCCCTTTGAAAGATTGCCTTGGAATGACACCAAATTCTGCAACATAATTAACATCTGCATGATGTCCTACCTGGAATTCCCCTACTTCTTTTCCAACAACCAGCCACGCTCGAGTAAATTGTGTCAAGCAACAAACTTTCTGCGCATACCACAGCAATTGAAATTATTCCATGCCAATACACAAAGGCACAGATGTTTCAAACAGGTTTGTAATGGAGTACATATGGAGATGCCTGTGAACATCTCTGATGCCTTATGCCATTTGCCCCATGTATAAGATTTGTGAATCAGGAAGCAGGTGCAAATCTGAGATGTTCACAGGCATCTCCTGGCTTGTCCATGTGCACAGCTTTGTTACTATTGCAGGGGCCTCATTACGAGTTCAGTGGTTTGGTAAAAAAGTGGCTGTAATTCCTTTCTAGCCACTTTCTTTTGCCAGCAACAGAACTACCACCATTTTTACTGCACTTCTATATTCCAAGTTTGACCTTGAAGTGGGGGTAAATCCTCCACTTTTAGACCAAAAATCAGCAGAATTATGGTGGTGGATTTACTGCTTGTGGTAATTCTGCCAAAACCTCTATGGAGTTCTATGGACTCCACAAAAAGGGCTTTTACACCGCCCTTCCACCAGTTATAATCCCATGGTAAACCCACAGAACCTAGTGGCTGTAATGGCAACTGAATTTGGTTATTTCATTGGATTTACTGCTGAAATACTGCCAACTCGTAATTGTGTGTTCAATCTGCTGACAGATTTACAGTTCTTTCTGTGTAGTAACTGACTCTGCCACTGCTGACCTTTCTGTCACATGAGTCTAGCACATGCCCACTTGTATCCCAAACAGGCCAGCCTTTCAGAAACAAATTGGGCCTCATTATGCGGTTCCCGGTATCCTGGCTGTTATACTGCCAGGATACCGGCAACTTGTTTTACCATTACAAGCACTCGATCCAGGGAAATTACTGCCGGATTTCGAGTGCTGATAACAGTGATAAATACCCATTCCATGGAGTCCGGCGGATTTTCAGATATTTCTGGCTCCAGAATGTCCAGCTATTTTTACTGGTGGGGTGGTGAAATTACCTCCGGCTCTTGGCTGGAGGTAACTCTGGCTACCCCACGGTAAACTTGGACCTTGCTGGTACAGTGACATGTCTGTAAATGGAATTACCGGTATGTTATTACCGCACTGGCAAACTCTTAATGAGGCCCAATAACTGAATATGTGACCAATGTCTTCCCAACTCAATTGCCTAGCACGTGACTACAGCCCACAAGCATCCCAAAAGTGTTGGTCTGACATGTGACTAAATCTGTCCGAAGATCACTGTTGTTCCTCACATACCAAACTGTCTGCACAATCTACATGCTGGTGGCTGACTCTTTGCTAGACATGAGAGAAATATATCAGCACCCTTCTGACACGGGACCATCAATGTACCCATCTTGCTGGCATTTCAGAGGCAATTACCTAATGTGAGATTGGCACTTACCTATCCCCATTGTCTCTCAAAGACAACAGCAGGCACAGGCCTGAATCTCCATCAACTGAACTAAGCTTACTGAGCTGCTGCCAACATTTAACTCTCTTTATCCCTAGTTTACTAATCTGCCATAGGTGGGCCTGGCATACAAACGATTCAAAGGTGCGATGAACATGCAACTCTACAGCTGTCTTACTCTAGGCCTCCTGAATCACGTCAGTCGATTGTTTTTACATCACACATTTTACATAGATGTACTACATTGCTTTGCTTTGAATGATGGTCAACACACTTTGATCCCCAATCTTTTCTACTTCTTCCCCAGCTTAGCCTTTCTTTGCCTCCATCACTTGAACTAGTCTGTCTATCATCCAAGTGCTTACCCCTTTGACCCCTGACTTAACTGCCGGTCCATTGACCCATGCCAGGTACACTCTCACTTTGTCCACCATAACCTGCTTTCAACTGCATTACTCCCCCACAATCCTCCTTTCCTCTAGGTCCCCCTTGCTTCGAGTAGAATACCTTATAAGGGATTCTGCTCCCATATCTCACTGATGCACACCTCCTTGTCTGCCCTGATGCGATCCTGTTCCCTGCCTCCTTTCCTGGGTCATGAAGTATCTGCCCTCTTTCCATATGGCCTCCCATCCCTCACAGTGCAGCAAATGCAGCAATGGCTTGAATGCCAGTGCTACTTTTCCTCCCATGGCTTGTGACACCATTATAGTACACTGCTACTTTACAGGTGACTGAAAGAAATGTCATCCAATGTATAACTAGCCTGAACAACATTTGTATGTATCACAAGATCACGATTGCAGTAAAACCCAGGCACTAACTACAAACTAAAATCAGTGTTTACCCTGGTCCTCACTGTAGGAAACACAATTGACCTAGTCCATAAAATTGTGGAACAACAAACAATGGAGCTGGACACTAACGTTTACAACCGCCCACATCAGGGCAGTGATAACCTGATATCAGAATCACAGCATGTTATACACATCCTCATTGACTGCAAACAAATTATGCTGTGAGAGACTGAAAGTGAGGCAATATCATTGCGATGAACACTAAAACAGATAAGCGTACCCTAATTAAAATACCAAACAACCATCAAGAGATGCAGATTAAAGGATTGGATCATGGAAGATGCACTCAATAATATTTGTACTATCTAACATCTATTACGGCATCACTGTATTTACTCCCTAATATACACTTGTAGGTTTATCATTTCAGGAACATCTCACCAAGAAAATATCTTAATACATTGATGACTGCCTCAAAGAATATGTCACCTCATTGCCATCTGACACAAGGGGTACCATAGACATCCTTGCCAAAATCAATTAGTAGACATTCTACCTTGGCAACATTCAATTTTGAAACGCTTAAAAATTCTATAGAATATGCCCAATGCATAGAAGCAGTGAGGTTTTTCCTTAACACCAGATCAGTCAGTTTCTTGAACCAAAGTAACACTAGAGTCCTCCATAGTCAGGTGTCTCTCTGACTAGAAGCCTGTAAATGCAGGCATTTGTTTACCATGCAAGTGACTATTTCTGGTGCAGCAGTATCTTTCTAAAATGCTTTACCTATCAATGTCAGTGTATTTGAGATTCGGGAAATAACTTAAAGCATGCTATTGGAGTTCTGTTTTTTGAAGAGAATAGATTTGTCTGGCAATAGACTTTTATTTGGTAGTAAAACAAAAGAGAACACCCTGTCTGAATCTAGTGCTAATAGGGGTTTCCCTGCCTCAAAAAATACTAAGGAGTGTGTCCGGATGTCATTCTAAAGCAAAGAGTCCACTGTCCTGTGTCCAAAACCTATTTCTGAACCTTACACTATATATACAACTAAAGAAAAGGGTAGGTATATCTCTCTTACCCTGGTCTTCTCCTGATTCTTAACTGTTTGTACCTGGTTCACTATCTTGCCAGGTATTGTTGTCATCGGGTCCCAGACCCCTGTGATATTGGCTTCTCTCACTTTTGGGTACCAGACTCTCCCTGGGTTTCTTGCTTTCAGGTTCCAGACCCCTCTGGCTTTGTACTTGCTTCACTATTCTGCCAGATATTGTAGTTGTCAGTTTCCAGACCCCTGTCATATTGGTTTCTTCCTCTTGTTGGGTCCTATACCCCTTGGGTTTCTTGCTTTCAGGACCCAGACCGCTGTGGCTTGGTACCTGGTTCACTATCCTACGGGTCGTACGGGTTGTTGGGTCCCACATCCATGTAGTATTGTTTTCTCTCTTGTTTGGATTTCAGTCCTCTTTGGTTTTTTGCCCTTTGACCCCAGACCACTTTGGCATCTTGGCCTTGGGTCCCAGACCCCTTTTGATTCTTGCTCTTGGATCCCAAACCCCTATTGCTTTCTTGCTCTTGAGTTCCAGACTACTTCTGGTCTTCCAATTTCCCAGTGACTGCAACAAAGAGGATGGCTCTGGAGGACACTCTTTACTGGCTGCGGGTCCCCTGCACTGTGTCCCATTGCTGTATAGAGTCTTGAGGTTCCCAGTGAGCCTCCCAGTTTCCCAACCCTTCCCTGGTTGCTCACCGGTCTCTGTCAGCTGCTTCTGGACCTCTCACCCCCGTTTGGAGGCCTTCTCTTGCCTTTGATTTCTGCGATGGCTCTTCAGCGGGTTTCTGCTTTCCGGCGTTGCATCCCAGGCGGACCACACTCCCCAGCTCTCTCGATCAGCTGGCACTTCGGTTTGCTGCTCCCAGAAATTACCCAACCAAAGTGAATCTCCCCTGAGCGTCTCTGCTGGCGGGTAAGCATCCCGTCTGTGATTGCTTCGCTCAGCTCCTGACCACTGGCACAGCAGTTTCTGGTTCCTCCAGGGAGGATCTGAGTCTGTATTTCCCTCTTGTATTTTACTCTTGTCTTGGCCAATAGGAATTCCACAAAGACTAGACTGCTCAGTATGATTCACAGACATGCTCTCTATTCTTCCACACCTCCTCCTCATCTCAATACTGATCTTGAAGACTCCTAGTGAGTCTCCTTGACTCTTCTTCATCTCAGTATTGATCTTTTGTACTCCTAGTGAGTCATTTGGAACCTTATTCATATCAGTACTGATCTTGGGGACTCCTAGTGACTCAGTTAGACTCTTCCTCATCCCAGTATTCCCTGCCTTACTGGTTTTAAGGAAACAGATAGGAACACTAGAGATGGTGTTGTAGGGGTTTAGAGAGGGAGGCTAGTTAAGATTAGGTGGGTTATGGGGATACTATGTTCTCCCCGGATTGTCACTAATCCCATAGGGGGCTTCCTCACCTATGAGATACTCCTGCAGAGTAGCACCCCCGGGGGACTTTCGGGTAGCAGCCTCACCTCTCTGGCCTCATGGAAAGGTGCTTCCCCTAGGCGAGAAGTGACGACATCTGGGGATTCTTCACAGTACGTATTGGTTTAATGTATTTATTAAATATGGAATTATGTACAGTGCTCTGATGCACTTTCCTGGTTTGCGCTATATAAAGTTATAAATAATAAAGACATTAAAATAATATATATATATATATATATATATTCACTAAAAAAAAACGTTGTTAAGAGGACGTTATGGTTATGTTGCACTACTAAAAGCCTATGCAATTCACTAAAAAAATAACATTGCTAATGGAACATAATGGTTCAAAGTAAAACCGAAAAACCCCTGAAATTCGTCAGTGGACAGTGTGGAAACAGATTTTATATTGATGTAGGAACGTCCACCTGCAACATTTCCCTTGCACAGCGCCAACACGTATTGGTAGTCAGCCATTAACAATGTAGTACACATTACAGACTTTTAGGAAAAGTTCTAGTTATCTGAAAATGACATGAGCTAAGGCCATCCCTCCTCCCCAAGAAACAGCAGCATTGCTGTAATGAAGGAGCATGACAAACACTGCCCCTACCTTACAAATAACAAACGCACAATATTTTTACGCCATCCACCTACACCCCCATATTTCCATTTGGTGACTCTTTCCTTATTTCCGTTCGCAAATTGCATATTAACTGTCCTGCCAAAAAAGAAAGCCATCCGTTAGCAAAGTAAATGTTCCGTTAAGAACCACCTTTCACAGTGTAAGTATATTAAAAAAAAATATATATCATACACTCCATGTACTTTATATTTCTCAGCAAAGGACATAGTATAGATTTGCAAAGCAAGAACGTGTGCTATGGAAAAATAGGATTTCTAGTTATAATCCGGTCAGCCAACGTAGTACCTTACATTTTGAAATGATATACTGGATTTTAAAAGAAAACGTTAACATTTTAGAATTTGTAAAGTATTTTTATTAAACAAACAAACTGTCAGAGACCATTGCACTAATCCCATTTGCAATTACATTGTAACAATGGTTCTAAAGGCGTCATAGAAAATGTTCATGGTGAGGCAGACGTAATTATTTTCCCATACGCACAGTATGCGTTTTTGTTAAAGCACCCGCTTTGTTTGCACATTGATTTCCAAGACAGCGCCATGACTCTTGCCCTATACCACAATAATCAATGTTATGTTACTCCTTATAGCTAGTTCAGCGTAGGGACAAAGGAGGCATGGCCAGTCATCCCACAACATTTTAATGGACAAGCAGCCGGTCACGAGAAGTTGCATTTGGCGTCCAAAGAAGCTTCACTCAGCATCTGGAATCACAGTATGGCAGGCGGAAAACGTAAGAGAAAATATGTATCAATACCCAACCTTTAGCAAAAAATGTAAAAAAGACACAAACATTGTGGAAAGTAGTACACAAATTGAAGTGATCAAACATGACATTTTAAGGAAATATTAGCGTTGACCATGGGTAAATATAGTGAAAGCCTACAAATGGCGACAATGAGCAGGGGAGTCGCTGTATGGTTTCAAAAAATGGCACCTACACAGTGAGATGGTAATTCAGTTATGGAGCCAAAATGAATGGACAAGCAAGAAAAAATTACATCTCGTGATTTTAAACAAGAGCAAAAGAGTATGCAAAGTGATACACAAAGCTATGTGGCCAAGCATAACATTTCAAAGAGGAAATATTAACGGTCAACAAAGGTGACTCTAGACATACTCTGCAAACGCATAGATTCTGCACTCTCCGTTATTTGAGGAAAATTACAACTGCGCAGAAAGATAATACTGCAGTTATATTGTCACAATTAGTGTTTTGGTAATATAAAATTAAAATGCGGTTTGGTGTAGAGTTGTCAAAATTAAACTTACATGGGGCCTCATTACGACCCAGGCGGTAAGTTACCGCCTGGGTCGTACCTTTACCACCATGGCGTAAACTACGTTTACGCCATGGTGGTTGGCGGACTTACCGCCCCATTCCGAGGTTGGCGGGGCGGTAAGTCCCCAATTCCCATTTACCCTTCCCCATTTCCATTTTTGCCCCATAGGGCATAATGGGAGTGGGGAAGGCGTTAATTACGCCACCGTAAATTACGGTGGCGTAATTAACAACAAGGTCCCTTAGCGCCATGGATTTTAACACCTGCTAAAAGCAGGTGTTAAATCCTCCATGGCGCTAAGGGACCTCGTACTCAGGCGGTAAGGGTCGGCGCTGTTTACGCCGCTGTAAAACCCTTACCGCCTGAGTCGTAATGAGGCCCATGATGTTTACTGGCTCCATTGTTTTTGGCCAAGTGAGACAGCAATGTGTTCGCAGCAATGAGTTTTCGTGAACTGATATTTCATGTTTCGTACAAACGTTTTTAAAACATAACCTTATCACATCCTATTTTTTCCAACCAGTCATTCCTTTCATTCCTTTTGAAGTTTCCCTTTCACTCAAGGTCAAAAAACAATTGCCCCTTATGTCTTCACTCGGATGTGTGGGCCTACTGAGCTTGCAACCAAAAAAGCAAATCAAGTGTCCTTCACTCAGAATGCAAATACATTCTCACTTTGCAACAACATATGAGAATCCAGTCATGAGAACCGCTACTCCTATACACCTCCAGAACCGCTGTTTGCATCAAGCAGTCCATGTGGCGGCCTCAGATTTCAAAATGTAGGATGCCAGTCTGACTACAATATTATTCTAAATACATTGTAACTCAGACACAGTAATTGTTCACCTTACATTGAGAACCAACTTCCACTATACTGTATGACTTTAGTGACAAGAAAACACCACTTTTTGAGTTTGTGCTGCCACATCCCATCCCAGCATAATCAAAGCTCACCTTCGGAAACAGTATTTCATAAGTATAACAAGTGCATTGGTGTCTTGTTTTCTATGTGTTACCTGCGATATCCGCGTACACCAAAACATGAACAAAAGATGGCCGGGGCAGCGAAGAAATCTCACGCACTTCACGCTGTTTCACAACCAATCAGTGAAAGTGCCACATGGCCGCGGACATGACGCTACATTTAGCCAATCAATTTCTTGTCCGCGGAGCAAACAGGGAAGTTTGACCGCGGAGCAGACATAGATATCACTTTTTTGAGACATACTTTTTGGTCATTTTAAATTAAACTACTGGATGGATTGTCACCAAATTTACAAAAGCACGCTTTCGGAAGCAAGCCCCTGCCCTTGCCACAAATTTGGTGAAAATCCGTCCAGCGGTTTTCGCGTGTAGGCGTGCACAAAGTTTTTCCCCCATTCAGTCTATGGGAAAAAAAGACGTTTTGGGACCCTCCTATAACTATTCCCCACCCTGCACCAAACATCACCAAACTTTGCAATAAAATGCAGAGTGGCCCATATACTTATTTTCCAAAAGTTTGGTGAGGATTCGTCAAGGGGGAGCAGAGTCATAGGCCGCCCAAAAAGTGCTCTTCCTATGGAAACAGCAACTTAACCATAACTAGACAACCACTAATGTGGCCGTGTAATATATATATTTTTTACTTGTTTTAATCGCATATCGGTTTTTATGAGATATTCAAACGATGGCAAATAAAGTCTTTATCTACAGTTCTAAAATCTCTGCTGGCACAGTCAATATTATGTTTCGTGGTTCTATTTCTTTCTTCGTTGTGTCACTTGTGGTCTGTTCTGTGAGGTTTTTCTGTTTGTCATGTTGTTTTTAGGTTATCTTTCGCGGTTATGTCTTTTCCGATTTAGTTAAGACATCTTGCATGATTTGTACTACCGCTATCACCCATGAACTTCTTTCTCCACTCATCAGCCGTGTCTACCAGGCTTCTTCCTCATATAAAAGTGTTGCAGAAATGTGGTGAAGAGGAAAAATCGGAGTGTCCCGTCCCTCAAGCCACGCCTAAACTTTGGAAGATGACGTCACAACTAGGGAACAACCAGCCACACAAGTTTGCACCTGTGCCCACTGCCCCGAATGCCACCACATGCCGTGACCATGCTCCACCTGTGAAACCAGGCCACATGCAGCCCAAGATACGTGGCAGGAACCAAGACGGAGCTGGGACTGATTGCATGGACCTGCTTGACTAAACGCTTTGCAAACTAAGCTGCCTTCGTTAGAGAAGAAATGACGGCATAGCCGCGATAGACAGAAACACATGTGCTGCCGCGCACCTGGATCATTCACACACCAATTCACACGAAGAACACACTCAGTGCTATGATTTAGCGGACCACGCACACTCACAGACATGTATCGTTATTATTTTCCACATAGGCCAGCAACCGCATTGCAGAAAAGCAATACGCCAGAAGAGTTTGTGTATATGCTTGCAGAGGCTTCATGCTACTAACCCTGGGGTTAAGACTCTACAGATGGACCAATGTACAAGGAACCACACCATGCCCCACACCCCCCTGCCCTATGTTCTGTGGGATGTTTTCACCCACATTTGCTCTGCTATGCTGCATCACTGGTGCCAGAAAACAGCAAAATGGCCGCAAAACCCTTGTGCGCGCCAAAACCTCTGAAAATCGCGCTTTGCAACACACAAAAAGATGGCTGCCCAATCTACCACGCATTTTGTCAGTGGTGGAACAGAGCTCTCACTCCTGAAAAGTGTCACTGGGCTCCACAATAAGTGAAAATGGAGTACAGAAGGAAAAAGCAGTGCTTTGGTAAATGAAACCCAGATTCTGGCTTTAAATCCCTTTTTCTTTGCGGCTGAAACTTCAGAATGCTGGTACAGAACACCCGCAAACATACAAAATTCTTGCTGGGTGCTACAATTCCCTTAGTTTAAGAAATCATTGTCTGAAAAGCTGAAAGCATAAAGAGATTTCCACAGCAAAAGGGGCCTGTCTGTGGATCTGTCAAAAATCTCTGGGTGCAGTACCCTGGGCCGCCTGAATGACAGCTGTCAGGAGCCTGCCTGATTAAACTTTAACATGTATAAACTGAAAATAAAATGTTTGCAATCTAAGAAGCCTGTTACTGAGAGTAACCCATGTTGTGATTGCTAAGGAAAAATTCAACAGAATTAACAGTTAAAATAAGCTTGGCTGAAGCTACCAAACTGGAATAATAGGATTTCTCATAGAAGGAAGGTCTTTCCCCCCAGCCGGAAATCACACAAAAGCTCTAATTATGGGGTTGGGAAAGAACCTCGTTTACAGAGGCATGAGGAACAATGACCAGCTGCTACTAAGGAAATGCGAGGTGTGAAGACAGTTGTAAATGGCCTCTGCCAAGAGCAAGCAGGGAGGAGACTGCTCTTGGACTGCAGGTTGACAAAAATAGGCAGACCCAAGCAACCATCTGTGGGCTGAACATTAACAAAGAACACTTTTTTAAAAGACAGATAACTTACTGTTTAGAATTGTGAAAAATATAAAAGTAACAGATTTGTGAATCTAAATTTTGGCTGCACGTTTCAAGAGGCGGCAAAATCGTGTGACATGTTGTGGAAAGAAACAGCAAGAAATGTGATTTTACGCAAAATGTATTTCTGCTAGAAGTATGAATCTTTATACACTTATGCCCATGTTAAACGCGCACACTTGTATGAATTTACTTATACATTGGATATTGTATTCCTGATGAAAAGGGCAACATTCTGTGAAAAGCGGAGACAAGATCCCACGGCTGCAGGGTTTTGAGGAGTAGCTGCTATGGAAAATATGTAATCTGTATAGGTGATTGTTATAGAGGTTGTACATGTGGAAATATGTATTGTGCCAAAAAGAGATTTTGTGTTCCAGGGGCGTGGGGTGGATTCTCAGCCTCACCATAAAATCATATCATAAAGGTGACACACTGTTTCTCTCCTCCTATCAAGGCAGATAGTAGACTCTGACCCAATCACCTGTCAAAAGGGGCAAGCTTAGGATAAACCGGCCCACACCCACTTTATCATAGCATAAATAGACACAGCTCACCACTCAAAAGCACAGACACACCCACTATCCCGATGCTGGCTGAGCACCCTGCTCCTGAACTCTACATCTTCATTGTCCAGACTCCAGAAACTTGGCAAAGCAGAAACCCATTGCATAGCTGAACCATTTTCAGCTAGGCCTCAAATTCCAGAACCCCACAAACCAAAGGGGAAACATCATAATACAGCCGGGCTGCGCTGCACTGCTTGCCTGCTGAAAATAATTATTATCAGAACCAAGTGGGGCAAATCCAGTCCACTCCTGTGTCGTGCTGTGACCAGAGTGCATTGCAGATCCAGTCCAGTCCTGTGCCGTGCCGTGACCAGAGCACCTTGCTGACTCTGCCCAGTCCAATGAGCCCAGCCGTCTGTCCTGAACCAGATCCCATCCCCTGACCAGAATCCTGACGGTTCCATTTAAAAACATATCCAGTCAGTATCTATAGAAAGAATTGTGTCACTGGCATATGTATTTTGCATAGTCAATCCCTATACTAAACCCATCCTATCTTGTATTCAGAACATGTATTGTTAGGAATATTTTTGAATTGTCTGAACTCTCTATGCAAACCATCCTACCTTCCTTCACAACTAGTACTGTTAAAACTATCTTGCGCTGATCTTTTCTCATCTGAGGAAGGCGAGTTTCCTCCGCAGGCAGTCATTCTGATCAAGTGGCTGTGTTCCTGTGTGGTATTCGTTTTGTTCATAATCATCCTCTAGCGTAAGGAACCCTTTTGTCATTTTAAAAGTGCATTCCTCTTTTCCATTCTTGCGCATATCTCAAAAAAACAACCTCGACTAAAACGTCCGTAACTCCTTCAGTTTTTGTGCTAGAACCAAAATGTCAACGTCAGCTTTAAATCACATCTAAAACCGCAATACGGTTCTCCCATTATCGCGATTATCGCACAGTGAAAAGTTTGCAGTGAATTTCTATTTTGGGAAATTCCTACACGTGTAAAACAGCTTTTAATTGCCTCCAACTCCAATTTTTAGGTTTCAAATAGTTTCTTGGTATTAAATCATTGCTTGTGTTTGTGTGCAACTATCCAAAGTGGCTCCTATAAGAATTTCTAACAATTTCTGCGATTTTGACCACATTTAGGGCCTCATCACGAGTTTGGTGTTAGCCCATAAATCTGGCGGTAGCACTGTTACTCCCGGATTTAAGGATGCGCCAAATCACCGCTTTAGCTGATTTCCCCATAACTCTGAGTTGAATATAACGTGAACATCGTGGACAGTGGACAGGTACTCCGTGCAGCGCCCCCGCCCATTCGAGGAATAGAAGAGTGAAGGGTGGAACCGTGTAGCTAATACAGAATGGTTACTAGTGCTACGTTGGTCGATTTTTGGAGAACCAGCAAGAGAAACATTGAAACTATGGCAATTGGCACGTGAAGATATACGTGAGAACCAGTATATAACAAAAATGATGTGCCCTGATGACAGCACCGACAGGATATACAATGGGGATTTAATCCTGTGTTTATTTTTGAGATTCATGTTGGTTCTAGAAACACATTCTTCAAGTGTTGGCAGTTTCTTTTTCCCGTATGAATTAAGAAGGGTATCATTAATAACAGTAGAGGGTTAAATAGAGACATACCCTCCAGTTAGGCACAAAAAACGAATTTGAAATGTTTGTGTGTTTGCCATTTGTAGAATATGAACACACACTGATATGAGTTTTAGCGTGTGTTTTAAAGATATTGTTGTGTTGTTTTAGAAAAATATATTGTAATGTGTTAAGTGTTTTTGATAAATATTAAAATGTGTATTTTTGATAATCACATGGTTATTCGCCCTTTTTTGGTTAAGGGGTGAACATGACTAGGGTTGCATGCATCTAGGATCACTCACTCTCAGCAGAAAGGGAAGGAAGCTGTTCTATGGGATTCTGTATTTCCCCAGAACCCGACAAACTTCAACCCCCCAAACAACCCTTCTTTCTTTCCCTACTTTCCTGAGCCCAGACAGCCCATTCCGGGAGAGGGGAGGCCAAGGGTGGAGGGGTACCCAAACTATCCTAACCAGGGGTATTATGCGAGAAGGGATAGTTACCCTTCCCAGGATCAACCCAGGGTAGGTCCGAGGAACCCGTACCAGCCAGAGCGGGTGTCCCAACTAGAGCGCCAGTTCCAGAATATGGCACAGGCATGCTAAGGGCTCGACTGAACCCTCAGAGGAGCATGGCGGCCCAGAACTCCTCAAATCCAGGGTCTGGTGCTCCAGAACAATGACGGGGGAAGAACCCGACAACCCACCTGTTCCCAGAGAGGAGGCACAGGGAGAATGGGGGTGTAAAGCCTTAGAGGAAGCTTCCCTCTCCACTTGTGTAAAGCCCCTGGAAACCCAGGATCCAGAATCAAAATCTCCTGCCCCCGAAAGTCTGTAACCCAAGGGATAGAGGGCGGGGAGGAGAAATAAAGAGCCTACAAAGGCCCATTTTGTGGAGGAGGTGCAAATCTTCCAGTTTGAACAGAGGGGTCCTCAGAGGATCCTAGGAAAAGGATCTTCTCCTTCAGGGATGGGGGAACTCTTCCCAAAGAAAAATGGGTCCCAAACGATCCAAATCCAGACTGGGTTGATATGGGCACTGAGTTAAAACCACCCATCATCAAACCCCAGAATGGCCAGCACGAAAATCCCCTTGTTCAAACCCATTCTGGTGACTGCCTCCAAAAAGGGGGGGCAGCCCAGAATCAGAACCAGGGGAGTCCAAAACTTCCCCCATATCTAGCTGTCACCTTTTTCTTACAAGTTCCCAAGATCCCAAACAAAATCGTGCCCAAATCACCTCTCTGTTGGTATCCAAAGCAAGGAAATTAACCCACCAGTTGGCCAAAAAATGTGCATTATCTTTGCCCCCTTGAGAAAAAGGAGGGAAGTTTTTATGCACCAGTCCAAATACAGGGGCAGTGTACAATCTTGGCACTGGTGGACAGTGGATCCCAAGCTACCCTTCTGTCAAAAAAGGGCCTTTTTGATCAGCTGAATTTGGGAAGGGGGGAGAAATACCAAATTCCTCTCACCCCTATTCCTGGACAACTTCAGAACTTCGATTGGAAGGAAATTCCTGTCAAGGGGACTGTGGATTTAGAAATTAAAATTGGGCGACACAAGGTGAAGCACCCGGTCATAGTTGTGACTCCAGAGGGCACACCTTGTTTACTGGGGAATGACATCCTGCGTAATTGTCTCCCCTTATAGATTGTGTAAACAAGGTCCTCTGGACCCAGACTAACTGACCAATAAAATTAAAACAGAGTATCAACCATGTTAGTTTAAATGGCACATGCCACATGGTTGAACAAAAACCTGAACAAATTGATTTCCACTTCCGGAATAATCAAATCCCAGACGTGACAGTAATTGCAGTAGGTCAGCAAACTAGTGATGGGTGGTCCTCTCTATTTCTGAAAATCAACCTTCCTTCCAGTCTAAGGTGGCATTCCACACTGGAAGGAAACACTCTGAAATTCTATACAAATTCACAATCAGAAAATCCCACTCCTACAGTCCAAAAAGATGAGAAATCAGCTCAAAGCTTGGCTGCTATTCAGAAAATTGGAGAACAGTTGTTCATCCCTATTTAGTTAAATGAGGGGAAGGACTCTGTTGTCGCCCGAGTGTTTGTGAACAAAGATAAGAGCTTCATCAGTGAAGCCATGTTCCGCAAACTCCCAAAAGATCCAGACATTCCCACATTTAAACTATTAGACAAATGGGAAATGGACCTGGAAACACCCAATTCCAAACATCTCCTGAAGGTGTATGCTCAAAATCTCCATAGGCAACAAGAGCATAGTCCATATTTGTTGGCTCGTGTGAGATGTCCCTGCTGCATTTTATTTAGTCAGTGACATTCTCACTCGCTTTGTCATTAGTGTGGACCTAATAAACTTCAAAGCCTGGTCCCGATTAGCGAGTAATCCCATGGACTTTGATAACCCAGAGAAAGCATTTCGGTCAGCACAACTGATGCCATATTGGAGAGGAAGTCACCATCCCAGAATGGACCCGACAATTCTCACTGGAAGTAAAAATTAAAAGAGGACAGAAACTGAAAAATCCTGACGCCTATGTTCATCTTAATGCTCATTTCCAACAGCAAGGGTTGGGGCTAAACCCAACACCACTAGTCAACATAGAACACAACACCATTCCAATAGAGGTGGATAACAGCAACCTAAAGAGTATTACTCTAGGCGCAGGCACCATTATTGGAATGGCGGTTGATGGCCAACATTTTTCCATAGATTTAGGTAATGAGCAGTTAGGACCAATCCCCAAGGACTGTTTTGACAGTGATAGCGACGATGACACAACACCAGACAGGATCTTCACCCGGCATGGGGGGAATTTCCTAGTGTACTCTTCCTGTCCTTTTGGTAAGGAAGATGTGACCTGTGACTTCAGGAGGGATGAGGTTATCTTTCAAGTCCACAAGGACTGTCTTCCTCACCTGAAGCCATTAGTCCAAGTCAATACCTTGACCATGGACTTCTCCAGCCAGCTGGAGGAGGCCGCTGAGATAGCCAAACCAGAAGTCATTCCGGGCTTCAGGCAGATGGTTGAAGAGAGAGTCAACCTAGCTTATGCCTTCGAGACTCTAGAGCAAAAGCAAAAATTGAAACAAGTTTTCTTAGATTTTCAAGATCTCTTTGCGGTGGACTCATATGACTGTGGTCACACCGACATCCACACAACAACAATTCCCACAGACAGTGGAATGACTCCAGTGTTTGTGAAGCAATATCGCTTGCCTCTCGCATCAATGGATTCCCTTACTGAAATAATTAAGAACATTGAGTCCCATGGGATAATTTGTCCAGTCCACAGCACCTTCAACAATCCGGTGCTGGGGATTTTGAAACCAAACGGCCAGTGGAGACTCTCTGCTGACAGGAGGGAGCTCAACAAATGGGTACATACTTCCCGATGGCCTCTTCCCTACATAGACCAAGGGCTGGCCCAGATCCACTGGTCAAAGGTATTCACTGCAATTGACCTGACTAATGGGTACTGGACTGTACCTATGAGTAGGGAGGACCAAAGCTGGCCTTTACCTTTGAGGGGCAGCAGTACTCTTGGACCTGGACTCCCTTCGGATACATCAACTCCGGCAATGAATTTAACATCTTTCTACATAAGGCCATGCCTGAATTGGGTGAAAGGGGTAACCTGGCCTATGTAGACGATGTTCTAGTCAAAAGCTCAACTGTGGAGGAACACATAGCGGAGATCCGTTATGTCCTGACACAGTTGAGGGCTGCCGGAGCAAAACTCTCTTTTCAAAAGCCACAGTGGTGCAGACCCTGTGTCAATTTCTTGGGGCATGAGATAACTCCTCACGGTCTTCTGTACTTTTGGGAAAAAAAAGTAGTAGCCCTCCAGAAAATAAATGACCCCACAACTCTGTGGGAACTGAGGAGCCTCCTTGGACTAACTAATTACAGCAGAATGTTCATTGAGGATTACACAGAGATCACAAGACCCCTGATCCATCTGTTGAAGTGGGGGGGGGGGTCAAGTGGGAGTGGGGTCCAGAATAAGCCGAGGCAGTGACACAACTCAAAAGAAGCCTCTCATAAGTACCTTGCCTAGCTTACCCTGTCGAAGACAAAGAGTTCTTCTTGGAGACAGGGTTCTCAAATACATGCTTGACTGCAGTCTTATATCAAAAGCATGACAAGGTCAATATGGTAATCTCCTATTCGAGTAAGACTTTATCCTCTGTGGATAAAAATGTCAACGATTCTGAAAAGGCACTCCTGGCAACGGTGTGGGCATTAAAGGATTATCGCCCATTTATCCACGGGGAACACATCATAGTGGAGACTCCCCACCAACCTTTGCAATATCTTGAAAGTGACAGAATCTGGGCCAGAAATGTGAGTAATTCCTGAATTGAATTCTGTCAATGCAAGGCTTTCCTGTGGAGGTCAGATATGGCCAAAAGAAGAAGAGTCCCCTCGCGCAAGGTCTGGCTGACTTGCATGATTGTGCCAGAGAAAACTGTCTCAAGGACTTAAGTCTTAAAATCAAGGACAACATGGAGGCATACCTTATTTCCCCACACAAAGTCTATGAAGAAGACAAGTGGGAGGGAATGCCCGCTGTCTATGTGGATGGGTCCTCCGACCATGTTGAGAATGGGGGAAAGGAAATTGTGGCCGGCGTAGGGAATGCATGGGTGAGTGATGCCCCAGAACCCTGCGCTGGGTACAAAATTGGTCCCCGAAGTAGTCAAGTGACAGAGCTGATGGCTGTGCATCAAGCCATCCTCACTGCTGTCCAACACCAACTCCACAAACTGGTCATGATCAGTGATTCAGATTATGTACGGAACGGGTTCGCGGAGCACCTGGTTAAGGGAGAACCAGAGGCATGCTATGTGCTAATGATAAACCTTTAGAACATAGGAAATTAATACAAAATATTGATGATCTGGTCACCTCGAATGGGATGACCATCTACTGGAAAAAGATCAAGGATTATTCTAAAGTAAAGGGACCATACAAAACTGGAAATGACCTAGCTGATCAGCTGGTCATAACCAGAGCCATCCAAGGGGGTCTACTTGAGATCGAGTCCCTTTTGGGGGAAATCAGGTCACTGCTATCATTAGGTCCCAGACAAATGCTCACAATGAACTCTCAACTGCACAATGGAATAAGGAGACCCCAGATGCTGATTTGATTACGCCTCAAAAAGGGGATCCAATAATTGGTAAGTTTTATCAACACATTGAGGAGCCTGAGAACTTTCCCCTGATGGGTACCGATTACATTGGGAAAGAGGACCTCAGAGTGTTGATGAAATGTTCAAAAATGTTCCGAATCCAAGACGGTTTCTTGGTAAGGAGATTCCTAGCTGGCCATGACCATTGGGTGGTCCCTACCTCATTCTGAAGCCTGATGCTAAGTCAAGCCCATGATGCAGCCACAGCCAATCATCGGGGGTTTTATACGACATTATAAATTTTGCGAGAGGTTGCATACTGGCCACACATGGGGCAGGACCTTGACCAATACTGGAATGGGTGGTGCACAATTTCAGCCAACATCACTCTCACACCGTGCTCCCCTCCAAAAGAGGGGGATGACACTAACTTGGTCACATTTACAAGTCGATTTTATCGGGCCTGTGATTCACTCTTCTAGGGGAACAAGTACTTGTTGACTGTAACATGCTTGTTCACTAAATGGGTGGAATGTCTCCCGGCCCCAAATTGCAAGGCAGAAACAGCAGCTGCCCTGATGATCAATCACATCTTCTCGCTTTTTGGACTATCCCAAAGGATTGAGTCAGACCGAGGCAGTCACTTCACTAGCAAGGTGATGACAAAGATTTGGGAGATACTTGGGATCAAAAGGAAACTAGACATTGCCTACCGGCAGCCTCTAGTGGTGGAGTTGAGAGATACAACAAGACTATTGTGAGCATATTAAAAAAGTTTGTGGCAGATTCTGGGCCAAGTTGGGACATTCGATTACCCCTTGTCCTGATGGCCATCAGATCTACCCCTTCTTCTATAACAAAAATGTCTCAATTTGAGCTGATGACTGGACGAAAGATGGTGCTACCCCAGCATCTGCTCTACAGAACCCAAGAGCAGACCTTGATAAATGCTGCCATAACTCATAAGTATGTTGAGAATCTGAGAAAACACCTTCAACATGCTTTTGTCTATGCTCAGCAGAATCTAGAGAGATCTGCAGACAGTATGAAGACCCACTATGACCTTAAGACAACTAAAAAAGAATACCAAGTAGGAAACCAGGTCTACTTGTACAATTTCCAAAGGAACGAAGCCAAACAGCGCAAATTCCTCCCAACTTGGTGGGGTCCTTTTGAAATTGTGGACAGAATCTCACCAGCCGCCTACAGAAACTGCATCCGGCAGTTTGGCAGAAGGGGAAGATAAGTGGGTCCACATAAATCAGCTGAAGAGTTGCCATCCTAGGCATACTTTGCGGCAAATAGAGGAGCCAACCGGAAACCCAGAGGGGGACATTCCGGCAACCTAGAAGAATCCACCTGTTAAACCCATTTGTAAATACAGGCAGGGAATATTCTAGATTGTATTCAATGTATGCAGCTGCCCCACTACATGAGTAGTAGTGGGGAAATTTCCATAACCATGCTCTGTTCATTGGAACCAAGAATTTCTAATTACCAAGGAGGACCACTTGGGGACCTGGAGGAAAGGCCAAAAGAGCCCAGAGTCATACTCCCATCCAGAACCGGCGAGGAGAGCATGCCAATCCAGCACTGATGGGAGAAGCAGATGACTTTTTCCACCTGGACCCAAGAAAGAAAGAACATCCCAATCTCCCAACTTCCCCTTGACGGATGGTCAAACTCAAGTCAGGAGAGGGGGCTCTGTGGGATGTTTTGACCAACTTTTGCTCCGCTATGCTGCATCACTGTGTTATGATGGTGCCAGAAAACAGCAAAATGACCGCAAAACCCTTGTGCGCGCCAAAACCTCTGGAGATTGCACTTTGCAACGCACAAAAAGATGGCTGCCCAATCTGCCACGCATGTTGTCAGTGGTGGAACAGAGCTCTCATTCCTGAAATGTGTCACTGGGCTCCACAATCAGTGAAAATGGGTACAGAAGGAAAAGGCAGTTCTTTGCTAAATGAAACCCAGAATCTGGCTTCAAATCCCTTTTTCTTTGTGGCTGAAACTTGAGAATGCTGGTACTGAACACCCTCAAACATCCAAAATTCTTGCTGGGTGCTACAATTCACTTAGTTTAAGAAATCATTGTGAACTTATACGGGTCTGAAAAGCTGAAAGCATAAAGAGATTTCCATAGTAAAAGTAGCCTGTCTGTGGATCTGTCAAAAATCTCTGGGTGCAGTACCCTGGGCCACCTGAATGACAGCTGGCATGAGCCTGCCTGATTAAACCTTAACATGTATAAACTGAAAATCAAATGTTTGCAATCTAAGAGGCCTGTTACTGAGAGTAACCCATGTTGTAATTGTTTTAATCCCATGGTTTAAAATCTTGAATAGGTATTCTAGCTGTGATTTGCTACAACAAGTTTGTTTTAAGCTAAGGAAAAATTCAACAGAATTAACTGTTAAAATAAGCTTGGCTGAAGCTACCAAACTGGAATAACAGGTTTTCTCACAAAAGGAAGGTCTTTCCCCCCAGCAGGAAATCACACAAAAGCTCTAATTATGGGATTGGGAAAGAACCTGGTTTACAGAGGCATGAGGAACAATGACCAGCTGCTACTAAGGAAATGCGAGGTGTGAAGACAGTCGTAAATGGCTTCTGCCAAGAGCAAGCAGGGAGGAGACTGCTCCTGGACTGCAGGTTGGCAAAAAGAGGCAGACCCAAGCAACCATCTGTGGGCTGAACATTAACAAAGAACACTTTTTTAAAAGACGGATAACTTACTGTTTAGAATTGTGAAAAATATAAAAGTAACAGATTTGTGAATCTAAATTTTGTCTGCACGTTTCAAGAGGCGGCAAAATCGTGTGACATGTTGTGGAAAGAAACAGCAAGAAAGGTGATTTTACGCAAAATGTATTTCTGCCAGAAGTATGAATCTTTATACACTTATGCCCATGTTAAATGGGCATACTTGTAGAAATGTGCTTATAAATTAGATGTTGTGTTCCTGATGAGAAGGGCAACATTCTGTGAAAAGCGGAGACAAGATCCCACATCTACGGGGTTTTGAGGAGTAGCTGCTATGGAAAATATGTAATCTGTATAGGTGATTGTTATAGAGGTTGCACATGTGGAAATATGTATTGTGCCAAAAGTAGATTTTGTGTTCCAGGGGCGTGGGGTGGATTCTCAGCCTCATAAAATCACACCATAAAGGTGACACACTGTTTCTCTCCTCCTATCAAGGCAGAGAGTAGACTCTAACCCAATCACCTGTCAAAAGGTACAAGCTTAGGAAAAACTGCCCCACACCCCCCTTTATCATAGCATACATAGACACAGCTCACCACTCAAAAGGACAGACACACCCACTATCCCGATGCTGGCGGAGAACCCTGCTGCTGAACTCTACATCTTCATTGTCCAGACTCCAGAAACTTGGCAAAGCAGAAACCCATTGCATAGCTGAACCATTTTCAGCTAGGCATCAAATTACAGAACCAGAACCCCACAAACCAAAGGGGAAACATCATAATACAGCCGGGCTGCGCTGTACTGCTTGCCTGCCGAAAATAATTATTTTCAGAACCAAGTGCAGCAGATCCAGTCCAGTCCTGTGCCATGCCATGACCAGGGCGCCTTGCTGACACTGCCCAGTCCGATGAGCCCAGCCGTCTGTCCTGAACCAGATCCTATCCCCTGACCAGAATCTTGACAGTTCCATTTAAAAACATATCTAGTGAGTATCTATAGAAAGAATTGTGTCACTGGCATATGTATTTTGCATAGTCAATCCCTATCCTAAACCCATCCTATCTTGTATTCAGAACCTGTATTGTTAGGAGTATTTTTGAATTGTCTGAACTCTCTATCCAAACCATCCTATCTTCCCCCACAACTAGTAATGTTAAAACTATCTTGTGCTGATCTTTTCTCATCTGAAGAAGGCGAGTTTCCTCCGCAGGCAGTCATTCTGATCAAGTGGCTGTGTTCCTGTGTGGTATTCGTTTTGTTCATAGTCATCCTCTAGCGTAAGGAACCCTTTTGTCATTTTAAAAGTGCAAAACCTCTACCGTCCATAACTCCCTCAGTTTTTGTGCTAGAAACAAAATGTTAACGTTGGCTTGTAGCTAACATCCACAACTTTAAATTGCATTCCAAATCAATACGGTTCTCCCGTTATCGCGATTATCGTGCAGTGAAAAGTTTGCCGCAAATTTTCATTTTGGGAAATTTTTACACGTGTAAAACAGCTTTTAATTGCCTCCAACTCCAATTTTAAGATTTCAAATTGTTTCTTGGTATTAAATCATTGCTTGTGTTTGTGTGCAACTATCCAAAGCAGCTCCCATAAGAATTTCTAACAATTTCAGTTATTTTGACCACATTTAGTGTTTACCCAGTCCATTCTAAGGATAACTTTAAAAGTCATTCTGACAGCTTGACAGTCAATTCCATTTTCTCTTGTGTTTGAAAGGGGGGATTGATATTCTGTTTGAATTCTGCCATTCCTGAATACCTGCTCTCTCCTTCTATCTCTTTACATTGCCTATTGCGGGGTTGAGGGGTGTGCAGGGGGAACCTTTAACCACAGTGATATCATATCTGAAACAACACACAAGTATTATGTTCTGTGCTGAATTGTTTTCTCACTGTTACTCCTTGTGTATTAAAGATATTATTCCATGTTACCTCACCCAATTGGTGAGTGTTGTGTACCTATTAAGACATATTGTGATACAACTTTAAATACATAAATAAATCTTTACCTTTGCAAACCAGCCTGATTCCCGGTTCAGTGTGACCGGGGGGGTTCCAGGAGAAGGGCATGATATGAGTGGTATATCGTTCAGAATGAAGAACTTTTAGACAAAAATAAATAAGGATTTCAGTTGTGCATTACATGCTAGGCGTTGACTTGGGTGTATGCCGGATTGAAATCACTTACAGGACCCTATGCCACAACATTATCCAACCAAGCCAAACTAGGCCTCAGACCAGAGCCAACAGGCCAGAAGCAGCTCAAATGGAGCTACAAGGTGCCGAGCACGCCAAACAGCCCCTCGCTGCAGCCACCGCAGCCAAGGTTACGATGTTACAATCCACATTCTGCGCTCTGCAAGCCAAGGTGACACCTGCCACTGCTGCAGCTACCTAAGCAAAATACAATTTTTATTTTTTTTTATTTTATTTATTTGACTTATATTCAGGAAAAACCTGTAATTTTGTCAAAGGAGTGTGGCACAGTTTTGTCCTGCGATTTGTTCCTCTTGGATTCCTCGAAAATGAGTTTCTCGACAATGGCTTTTCACAGATCCGACTTATTAGAGTGCTTGTGGGAGACCTCCAAAGTCATCTGACTGGTGGTTCCCCTAGCCATGCTCTGCTTCAGTAGGTTCCGTGGGCCGGGCCTCGTTTATCTGTTTGAAAGCCATTTCGAGTAAATTTGTCATGGCTATTGTCCACCTAGTGGCTTCACCGGCGATGAGTCTGTTCCACAAAGTTTCTTCTTGAATCATCCAATGATTCGTGATCAACAGTGATAGGTAGGTGATTCTATTCTGTTTCGTGCAGGGGCAGTTTAAAATTAGGTGTCTGATCGTTTCCACAGTGTCTGCGTTTTTACATAGTCGACATACTTGGTTTTCTGCCATATTTCGAATGGCGAGTATTTGTTTAGTTTGTAGTAAATTTAGTCTTGCTTTCATAAACAAATATCTTTTTTTCTTGTCCGGGAATTTACTCACGTATTTCATTGGAACCTTTGGTTTGTTGAACGTTGGTGGAAGATGTTGTAATAGTTTATTTTCTGTTGCTGCCTCTATTGTTTTGATCCAATCCCTTTCTTCGAGTTTCCGTTTGATTTTGTCTGGATTTTCTTTTAGGTCTGTTTCCGTGCACAGTATTTCAGACAACCTTTCCTTTCTAGATTCTGCCCACTTCTTGAATAAAATGCAATTTCCAGTGTCAAGTTCTTCTTTAATCAATGCATAGATTGGCAGGGAGTCAGCAAGGATGATTTTTCTGAATAGTCTCATTGCATTAACGTCGACTATCGAGGCCAAGGATATTAATCCAAGCTCCCTTCTGATAGCCGTTATTGCGGTTGATTTGGGAAGCCCCAGAACGGTTCTCCAAACCATGCCTTCTATTTTGTTCCAGATGTTCTCCGGGATGCACAATGATGCTTCCGTTCCACATGTCAGCGCGGGCACCAATTTCATTTTATAGAAATGTATTGCCGGGGTTAGCGTAAATTTACCAAATTTCTTGTCCAACGTTCTCATTTGCGCTGTCAGTCTCTTCGCTTTATCCCAGAGTGCAACTTGCATTGCTTTGTCTGTTGGTGTGTTATCTAGTTCAAATCCCAGGTATCTGATGTTGTTTACTTTTTCGATTTTTGTATCGTCTAAAAACCAGGACTCCATTGTTGTAGTACTTTTCTGTTGTTTCTCCAGTGTCATGATTTTTGTTTTGTTTGTATTTATCTCCAAATGATTTTCCTCTAGGTATTTTGTCAAATTTGTCAGTTTCCGCTGCAGGCCCACTTTCGTCTGGTCAATTAGAATCACGTCGTCTGCATATAGGAGACGAGGAATTGTGGTTTTCCCTAGTTTAGGTGGAAACGTTCTGATCTTGTTTTCTGAGTACTGCAGGTCCCCCAGATAGTCGATAAAGAGTGCAGGAGCAAGTGGGCAACCCTGTTTTACACCCCTTTCCACTTGTATTTCTTCTGATAAGGTTCCCTGTTGGTTAAGCTTTACTCTTACTGTTGTGTTTATGTGGAGCGCTATTAGTGGGTTGAGCAGTGATCTGGGGCATTTCCAGGCTTCCAATTTTTTCCATAGCATGTTTCTGTCCACTTTATCGAATGCTTTTGACAGGTTTACAAAAGCTAAGTAGATTTTTGGCGCCCCTTCTTTGACTTTTGCTTTAAAGATGTTTATTATCAAGATGTTGATTGCTATTGTTCCATTTTTTTGGAAGCCCGTTTGTAAGATGTCTTTGCACTCTGCCGATTTTTCCCATATCCTCAGATGGTCCAAGATGAGAGAGGAGAAGATCTTTCCTAGGATATCTAGCAGCGCGATCGGTCTGTAATTCACGGGATCCTCCCGGCAGCCCTTTTTATAAATCGGAACGATGATTGCTTTAGACCAAGACTCCGGAATTTCGTGGGTTTGTTCACAAATGCTAAATATCATTCCAATTAGTTCTGACCATTCCTTCGGGAATTGCTTTAGCATTATGTTTGTGAGACCATCGGGACCTGGTGCTCTGGATGTTTTGAGGTTTCTTATTTTTGCTTCAATGTCTTCTGGGTTCGATGTCGACACCCATGTTGTGTTTTTTGTTATTTCCAGGAGCTCTACCGATGTCTTGGGTTTATCGAACTCTCTCGATAGATATTCCATCCATTTTTCTTCTGAGACTGCATTTGTCGGCGCTAGATTGGATGCCCAGTTGCTCTCTTTGATTAGGGACCAGAAGTCACTGGATTTATTGGTTGATAATTTTCTCATCATTTCTTCTGCGTCCAACTGGTGCTGTGTTGCTTTAGATTGTTTTCGCCAGGTTGTGTATCTTTTTTTTTCACGTTTCCAATTTGCCCAGTCTTGTTCAGCTTTTGATTTCCTTGCCTTCCTTTTTAGTTGTCGGCCTAGTTTCCTTTGTTCAACCAGCTCTTTGTTGTATGCATGGCTGGGTTGAAAGGCCGCTGGGTTTCTAGTTCCTGTTGGTTTTTGATAGGGTGCAAGGAGAGGAAGGTAGTTTGGTTTCTCGCTTAGTTTATAACGGTGGTTTGCTGTTACTTTTTCTTCCCAAGCTGATTTTATTTGTTGGATATTGGCTTCCGTTATTCGTAATCGAGTTTGTTGAACATTAGTTTCAACCCTGGTTTTGTATACGAGTTTCGGTGGTCTCCGACTGCCCCACGTACACGTGAGTAAGTTATGGTCGCTGTTGGTCGTTTTTACCACTTTAAAGCTGACTATGTTTGCTGCCAGGGCTGACGAGGTGAAAATGTAATCTAAGGTTGCTTTTGATGCTCCCCTTTCCCAAGTAGGTAAATTCTGTTGATTTGGAAACAAGTTCGCTATGTTTTGTAGGTTTCTGGAACTGATTACTTCCAACCAGGCTTTTCCACATTCCAGTGTTGAGGTCTTCCAGGTTCTCTCAGTTGCTTTATTGCAGTTGGCCTTGAAGTCGCCGCATATCATAATCTCAATTTCGTCAAACTCTTCATAAAGTTGATCAATGGTAGCACTCATAGAGGAACAGAAGACTTTCGCTGGCGTACGCTGCGGGTTCCAATAGCAATTTATGATTGCCAAGGCGTTCCTTTTGGCCCTCATGCTTTTCCCCGTGTCTGGGGACCATGTGGACAAGGTCACCAGCATTTCGTAAGATTCTCTCCATTTCTTTGGTGGGTCTAGACCTAAGCCGTTTTTGATGGCTGTTAACAGGCCCGATGATGGTCTTCCTAAAGGACCCCTAACTGCAGCAGAGATTTCCAAACAAAATCCATCCAGCATTGGTTTCTCCAGTAACCACATCTCTTGCAGACATAGAATGTCAAAGGCCCCCAGATTCACGTCTCCGGGCGTTGTTAAGTGGTTGTGTCCTCTGGTGTTCCAGGATCCTACAATGTACTGGTCTTTGTCGGGCCGTTTCTTAGAGGGCGTCGCTGCATTCTCTCCCTCGAGGCTCGGCCCTTTTTGTTGCTATTTGACAGCTTTCTTTGACCAGGTAGATGTAAACCAGTCCCACGGGCCTCTCATTGGGCGAGTGTCCTTTGTTTTATCAGCAGAATTCCTCTCTGGTGTTTCTACACTGTCGTACCTATTTGCTTTTGATGGTTCAGCCTTTTTCCCATTGTTTCTGTTTGGTCTCGTTTCGTACGGTCGCTTGGTATATTCCGAGGCCCTTCGTGGGTGCGAGCTTGGTCTCTCGTACCTCCAGGTTCCTTCCTGGTCAAACGGTGTTGGTCTTCGGCGGTGTTTCTGGTCGTCTCGAGAAATCTCGTCCTCTTTCCTTCTATTCCACCGATTTTGACAATACCGTTTTTCTGTTCTGGAATGGTAATGTATTCTGTGATTGTTGACTGTTGTTGTTTTTTGGACTTGCTCCTCTTGCTGCGGCTTTGTTAGTTCGGTCAGCCGAAATCCCATCGATGAGAGGTCTTCGAAAACCGATTTGTCCATGTGTGTGATACTCTCAGCTTTTACGTGTAAGTAAGATTTCGCAATCTTGCCCTTGTGGTATGGTTCGACCAGTACCAGATCTTTTGTTCTCACGCCCTTGAGAGTCTTAGATTTTTTCAAGATCTGCAAGATGGTTGGCCGGTTTAGGATTAAATTGTTTTTTTTGAGGTCTTGTTGCTCCAGCTTAAATAGGCGGATTGCGCCCTTTTCTGCTGGTTCGATTTTCTCCGTTACTCTTGTGGGCATTTGTTTTCAAATTAAATCCCAGTAATTTGCCTTAGCCACGGTCTCTCAACACGTGACCAGGCCGACCTGATACAATGCCAAGTCCTGAAGACTGAAGAAGCACTGGTGTCCCAAGTCTGGGACCCCTCTTGCAACAAAGTCGTAGCAACTCAGACACAGGCGGTGATGGGAAAGGAGCACTCTAATTACAGTAGCAGAACCTGTCCATTGTCTTTCACTGACATATAGTCATATATTGTTGCCAGCACCAGATACATCGCGGGCTGGGAACGATGATGGTCCCAGGCTTGGGGGCTTGCTGATGGACCAATTACGACACGGGGGCTAACCACTGACAACAATACCACATAACCAATCACTAACTCTCTCCATGTATCATTCTCAAAGTAACAATTTCTGGGGAGGAACCAAGCATACCACCTGATCTCTTATCCACCAATAACCTTTTCCACTATATGGTCCTATACTGAACCTACCACTCTGGGAACCAACCCAGAGTGGCGATAGGTTCAGGGATGAGCTTTCGCAGGTGACAAAAACTGTTACGTCACTCAGGTATAAAACGGGCCTGCGAGCCCGACTAGGATGAGAAGTTGACTGGTAGCTACGCTCCATGCATTTGTCCCTACCATTTTTCTTGTAATAAACTGCAGTAACTAATTGCTCTTATGTGGCCCCTTTACTTCTTTTGGACACGGAAGGAGTTAGGGTCTTACGAGAGCTGGTGGTCCGCGGACCCCGGGTACGGCTCTGCCGACCACTAGAAATTACCCTAACACGTTAGAGGCCCCACCAGATCGTTTGTCATAAGGTGGCCCGGAAAAGCGGCCCCCTCCGCCTTTGCCCCTTGGAGGACTGCAGGACCATCACGGGATTGCGAGACGACTGGATTGTGCAACCGGAGATTGACCGTCGGGAGCCGACTTCAAAATGTTCCCTCCCATGGTTGGCGAGTGTCCAGACGCGGTCCAGACGAGGGGACGTGGTGAGCTGATTGAAACGGGAGCCTTATGTGAGTATGGACCACACATGAGCAATTTTGTGTTGTGTGGGTGGGGGCAGGAATTGTAAATAGGGTGGCGGGTTGTTTTACATTGTCGTGAAATTTGGACTATCGGTGGTGATCGGCTCGTGAGTTGTAGTAGGGAACGGAGCAGAGTTAGTCCCTTATTGTGTTGATGAGCATATTGGGTGGGGTAATGAGTCCCCACGTGTTGGATGGAGTGTATTTTAGCTCGGTGACTAGATGACGGATTCCCACAGGAGGAAGCTAGAGTCTCTCTCAGATTGCAGAGGGAACGTATCACACGCGTGGCGACGCAGCATGTGCAGATTAACTATTTTGAGAAAGGTGATTAATGGATACAACGCACCAGACGTAGTGGAAAGACAGCTGTGGGGATTGTGTTTTTTTTTAATGGGAAAGTGGCGCACATTACATGTTCAAACTGTGTGTACGTAGTAGGTTGTGTCAGCTGGTGACATCACCCATAGAGTATTGCATAGGATATAGTGTTTTTTTAATGAAGATTGGAGCAGCAGCCAGCGGCTAGTGCGGGGTGCAAGTGAGCAGTTGGCCGCACATGCAGAACGCTGGCAGGTCCTCGAGGGGGGTGTGCCGGGTAGCAGTACCACCCATCTGGGCGGGATGGTATGAAGAAACGCAGTGCAGGCTGTGAGGCAATAGAGGAGAGGAGAGGCTCGAACAATAACAACAACACAGGCGTGCCGAGCAGCGGCTACCGCGAGAGGGCGGGGCGGCCCAAGAGCACGCTGCTCAAGTGCGGGGTCTCAGGGGACCTCGCATGCCACGGGTCAAAGGCAGACCTAGAAGCCCAGAGGGGTGTGTCGGAGGACGGCAGCCCAGTGCAAGACAACAGAGAAATAGATGCTGAAGTGATTAAGAGGATTTTAACGCACATTTTATCTTCCTACTAACAGCGGAGAGTCGGAAGTCCCAAACTAAGGGCCAGGTACCATTGGTATATATATATATATATATATATATATATATATATATATATACATATATATATCGAACAAAGGGAGGAAATGACGAACTGCACTCCCGCGGGCCAGACATTCGTAACAGGCTCCAAAATTCTAGACAAAACACAAAAAGACACCGTGTGGAAAATACGGGTGCCTTTAATGTTTTTTTTAAAAGAAAAATATATTGTACAAAACAACACACAGAGACAGGACGCCGTGGTGCACAGTCTGCAGACATCGCGTTTCGCGCTACACTGAGCGCTTGATCACGTGAGGGGAGGAAAAATTGGCTACTACAAATACACATGAGGAAAGCAGTCATTTTACTATGTCTGTGACTTCAATAGACCATGGCTGTGTAAGGAAATACGGACGGACATGATGGAAGGGGGTAAGAATGCATGGAGAGATATAGTACAAATGGTACAAGTACTGAAACATACCCTCATCGGATTTAGAAATGAGGAGTAAAGCTGCAGACTAAGTACATAGTGCAGTCACAGTCTGTACATGTGTAACAGTGCAGCAAATGTTATAATAGAGCAAAATCTATATAGAGTTAAAATCAACAGCCCCAACAGAATACCAATTGTAAAATAAATATACATAGTCATTGAAAAGGGCTTTTAAATATATCATCAAATATAACAAATAATCCATAGATTGCAATGTACATGCACATAGTAAAAAAGAATACCCCGTATTGGCAATAAGTTGGTAAGAAGATGACAATCATACAATATAAAAACCATCAAAGCATAAGAGAGGCATGACCGAGACCATAACAAGTATGTACACAATGAAGTGTGGATACTGACAAGACAACCCAATTATATACACAAAATGTTAGATTTAAGAGTTACAATAGGGCTGTGGAATAAAAACAAAAAAGGACACAGAGCTAAAGTGCTACAGTAAAACCGCACAGGTGATAATAAAGCTTGGGCACACCTCAACATATATGGGAAATAATAATAATACACCCATAATCGAACATTAGAGACCCAGCCTAGGCTACTGCAATAGCTAAGGGTCACTGCTATAATAGTAAATGAGGGCGTATGTTATGTGTGATATAAAGTGCAAGTACAGGAAAAGTTCCTAGATAAAGTGCGTAGATAGCAGCAGGACAACAATGTGTCAATCAAGCCTCATAGTTGCAACGCTATACTAAAGTGCAAGTGCATGAGCAGCAGGAACATTCCTAATGGTAAAATGCCACAGTTGGAAATAACAGTAAACACATAACATTCAAGGCCCGAGGATGACATAGCATAATTGGATCAAAAGCTAGAGCTAGCAGGACCAATTATCAAAAAACAGCGAAAAAGAACAATAAGCAAAAAGCCACAGAGGTAAAGGGACTGCATATAAACCGCAACGTCGGATAAGAATGATAAGAATGTAATGTGCGCCACTCCCCATAGATTGCAAAGTACGCAGCTAAATCAAAAAATAGAGCACAATTGGATAAAAGGATGAAAAATAAAATAGTCATCCCAGAACTAAAGAGACCATGCAGGAACACAAAGTAGAAGTCCAAATGGACATACAAATCAAGGAACGAGAAACAACAGAGAAAGAAAACACGATCAAAGTGGTAAAAATTATGTGTATACAGCAAACAAAAAATCAAGTACCAGGAAAGTGTACAGCTCCTCATCTACACTGTGACCCTTCGGAAACTTAGTGTCGAAATCCAGAATGAATCTGGTATCGAGTTGTCTCAATTTCAAGACACGGTCACCTCCCCTGGGGTGAGCAGGCACATAAGCCACTGCGAAGAAACTTAACAGTTTCAAATCATTGTCATGTTCTAGTTTGAAGTGTTTGGCCATAGGGTACGCCGGATCAGAATTCTTGATGGCTCTGAGATGTAGTGGCCGTGTAGTTATGGTTAAGTTGCTGTTTCCATAGGAAGAGCACTTTTTGGGTGGCTGATAACTCAGCTCCCCCTGGATAAATACTCACCAAACTTTGCAAAAACAGTATATAGGCCACTCTGAATTGTTTTGCAAAGTTCGGTGATGTTTGGTCCAGGGGAGGAAAGCTATAGGGGGGATTCCAAAACGTCTTTTTCCCCATAGACTGAATGACTGAATAGGCCAAACCGCTGGACGGATTTTCACGGCAGGTATATGGGCTTGGTCCAGAAAGCGTGCTTTTGTAAATTTGGTGACAATCCGTGCAGTATTTTTCTTTAAAACGACCAAAAAGTATGTCTCCAAAAATGTGTGATATCTCTGTCCGCTCCGCGGTCACACTTCCCTGTTCATTCCGCGGACAAGATAACGATTGGCTAATGGGCTCACATCAAGACCGCGGACACACAACGTCTCTGCCGATTGGCAGCTGCGAGATGTGTTCTGCGTCAGATTGTTTGGCTGCACCCGACATCTTGGATCCGCTGATAGCGGAGCAACAACCAGCGTACACATGTTATATTTATAAAACTCTTTTGCTGTGTCACAGAGCATTGGGACAGGTTCAGACAATAAGACATGGGTGATCAATGCATTTGTTCTGGGGGTCGGTCTTCACGATGTATTTTCTATGGCCACCTTGTACGCACAGAAAATGAGGGGTGTAATAACGGTAGCATTTCAGTCCATGCAGTGCACAGGAAACTTCTTACTGTTGTAAGGAGACGTGTAGTGGTAGCGAACATTGAAATTGACAACATGCCATAATTGCATAACTTTTTCCTATGGGAATTATTATATTCATTAGTACACCGCCATGGGTGTGGCATGCTACCGTGGTTGTGGCCAGGGCCTAGAGTCTTGGATGTATGGCCTTTGGCCGAAGGCTGAAGGCCTTACTTCCAAGACTGTAGGCCCTGGCCACAACCACTGCAGCATGTCACACCCATGGATACACCCGTAGTATTGCATATCGATTGCTAAGTTGTGGGGAGTGTGTGCAGTCTTGGGTGCATGGCCAAAGGCCATGCACCCAACAACAAAGTTGTAAGTACTGGATGTGCAAGCCACTGCACACCCATCCCATGTAATATCTATGGACATACAGCTATGAGTGAAGCCTCTGGCCAGAAGCAGTGAAGGATACCACACTTATAGAAGAAACCCCACTACCACACATCACTGAGGTGGTTGTGGGGAGACCCTGCACTCTTGGGTGCATGACTGAAGGCCATGCACCCAATAACAAAGTTAGAACCTCTTCATGATGTATTTTCTATGGCCTTCTTGTACGCACAGAAAATGAGGGGTCCAATAAGGGCAGTATTTCAGTCTGTGCAGTGCACAGGCAACTTGTAACTGTTGTAAGGACACGCGTGGTGTTAGGAAACATTGAAATCCTATGGGTATTGTATTCATTAGTACACTGCCATGGGTGTCACATGCTATGGTGGTTGTGGCCAGGGCCTAGAGTCTTGGATGCATGGCTGTTGGGCTTACTTCCAAAACTTCCAAAACTCTAGGCCCTGGCCACACACACTGCAGCATGTCACACCCATGGATACACCCACAGTAATGTGTATCGTTTGCCTGGTTGTGGGGAGTGTGTGCAGTCTTGAGTGCATGGCCAAAGGCTATAACCTCTTCACTTACAAGCCCACATGGGTTTTATCTAGTGCAGTGGTTTTGGCCAAGATGTTTACTTTTGGGTGCATGGATGCAGGCCGATACACCCAAGCATGCACCCAAAAGGAAACTTGTAAGCACTGCAGTTATAAGCCACTTCACAACCATATATTGAAATGTATGAATATACACCTACGATTATAGGCCCTACCCACAAGCAGTGAAGCATTTCAGAGCTACAGAGACACCCCTAGTATTCAACATCAGTCTGGTGGCCATGGGGAGGGTCTGTAGTCATGAATGCATGGCCGCAGGCTGTGCACCAAACAGAACAGTTGCATCTAGTGTACTTACAAGGCACAATGGGTGTGATATGGTGTGGTAGTGCATCACTCAGGAGGCTGTGGGGAGGGGCTGCAATGATGGGTACATGGCCGAAGGCCATTCCCCCAAAAACACATTTGTATGTAGTGTACTTATATGCCGCAATGGATGTCATATGGTGTGGTATTAGTGGCCAGGATGCAGAGTATTTGAACAGAGTAATAAGAACTGCAGTTGTAAGCAACTGTGCATTTTACACCCATTCATTGATAATTCTATTGCCTCAAACTCACTTCTGTAGCCTGTGGCTACAAACTACTGCAACATATCACAGCTATTGGTACACTTGTACTATGCAACATCATTAAGTTGTGGGGAGGGCGTAGCATTTTGGGAGCATGCCCAAAGGCCATGCTCCCAAAACGAACTTTGTATATAGTGAAATGAGAAGGCACAATGGTTCCAATATGATGTGGTGTTTCTGGCCAGGACCCAGAGTCTTGACTGCATGCCCAAAGGCCATGCACCCAAGACTGAAGTCATAAGCAGTGGAGTTAGAAGTGAATATGGGAGTGGTGTAATGCGCTAGTTGTGTGCACGCCCTAATGTCTTGGCTGCATGGCTGCAGACGATGGTCCCAACAGTAAATTTATAAGTAGCTAGTTTACAAGGATCATGGTTTCAATATTCAGCAATGGTTGTGGCTAGGAAGTATACTCTTTGTACTTTGGTCATAAGGCGTAGGTCATAGATTAGACACTGAAGATGCAAGGGGCAGCCTCCAGCCACTGCAGCATATTACTACCATAGATTAGATGTGTAGATTTGCATGTGTAGAAAATGACTGCCAGTATACTTACTCCTTACTTTGTTCAGAATCCACATATGATATGATATGATATGATATGGTATTTGTAACGCGCCTATACACAAGTGTTTCAAGGCGCGACGAGGCAGGGAGGGGGGGAAACAAGGGGAAGACAGACAAACGATCCTACTAGGCCAGGTGTGATTCAGATCGCGCAAGTGCAGAGGTAAGGGGAAAAGGAGAAAGTGCAGGGGGAGGAGGTGGGGGGGAAAGTGCAGTACAAGGTAAGTAGCGTAATAAAATAATAAATAATAATAAAAGGGCCAGCTGGTGGCAAGTGCGAGGTAAGTGCAGAGCAAGTGCTGGGAAGGGGGCTGTAGGGATGCAGTGACAGTCCCACAGTGCAGGGGGAGCCAGGGAGGCAGTGCAAGTGGAGAGTGGCTGGGCCCTGGACCGAGGTCACAGAGTGGCCCAGATGCAGGTTTAGTGCAAACTTCAGTGGGGAGTTTAGCAGGTTTAGCAGGGGAGAGGGAGAGAGAAGGCAGAAGCGAAGAGGAAGGTTTTGAGGTGCTTCCGGAACCGGAGATGGTTCTCCTCAAGTTTCAGGGAGGCAGGAAGGCTGTTCCAGAGGGAGGCCCCTGCTGCGGAGAGAGATCTACCCCCAGCTCATTGCTTCGAGAAGCGGCTGACCATGAGGGAGTTGGAGACGGATGAGCGAAGGGCTCGTGAAGGCAGATATTTAGGAAGAGAGAGTTGAAGGTATTGTGGCCCCAGGCCCCAGAAGGCCTTGTGGACAATGCAGAGGGTTTTGAACTTAATCCTCGCAGCCACTGGGAGCCAGTGAAGAGATTTCAGTCCTGGAGAGATACGGTCCCTGGGCTTGAGGCCAAGGACAAGTCTCGCAGTTCTGTTCTGGATAAGTTGCAGAGGGCGGAGAGTGGAGGCAGGCAGATTAAGATAGAGGCTGTTACAGTAGTCCAGCCTTGAGAGAACCATATTTTTGAAATGTTTTTCGTACTTCGCGGAAGTATCCCTTTTTTAATTTCTGTGACAAAAGAAAAAGGTATGTTAGTCTTTGCATTTTATGAAAACTTACTACATTGCATAATAGACAGTTGAACTTTTTTTTTACCCTCATATTTAGTTTACAAACCAGTGTACTGTGCATTGTGCTCAGTTTCTGTGTTTGCTTTTCTAATCCTTGGGTCTGGGGAATAAAAATCCTTGTCGGATTTTTAAATAAAAACAACTTTTGATATGGTACTAACTACTTCCTTATTTCCTTTGAGTGTTTCATTCATCTTTCTGATTAATGTTATGTTTGTTGCCTTCCTGCTGATTTTTAACAACAGTTACATACCTTTAGGCGTATTGTAACTGTGCATTTGTTCCTACAGATCTGTGATATTCATTTATTTGTGTCGTTGTTATATACTATTTCCTTCATCTTTCTGATTAATGTTATGTTTGTTGCCTTCCTTCTGATTTTTAACAACAGTTTGATAACTGTAGGCGTATTCTAACTGTGAATTTGTTCCTACAAATCTGTGATATCCATTTATTTGTGTCATTGTTATATCCTCTTGGGCAGTTAGACACCTATTGGCGTATTCTAACTGTTTGTAGTCTTTCACATAGTTTTTTGGCAATTTTAAAGTACACATTATTTATTAAATTGTGGCTTTAAGAAGATTAAATACGCATTTGTAAGATTAGCTGGCAATCTTTGCTTTAGAGTAATGGTGCTATCATTACATTCAAACCATCCACATTTCGTTTTAATGTATGCAGTGTAGTGACCTGCATTGGTTGTAGTTCCTGCATGGTAGATTATACCTATTGTTGTAAAGGTTTTCTTTCCAAGTGACACTTGACCGTGTGTGAATCCAGTCAGTTTGCAGTTGTTTTTGGTACCATCTGCATTATAACGTAGAAACATAAGTATTATGTAGGCATTATCTGATTGTATCAGTAAAGTGGAGCGATTGCCTGAATTGCAAATAGTACATAATCTGCCATGGTTTGCATTCTGTACAAGTTGCTGAAATGGAATGCTTTCACAATTTGGTATGGAAACATACACAAATCGCTCATTTGGGATTTCTTCCTGTATCACATTGCTACAGAGAGTGCATGTATGTTTCCACATGTACGAAATCTGGAAGATTTCATTTACAGGTATGCTTTTGTTTTCCAATACTAATAGTAAGTACATTATACATTCTTGTTGAGCTTCTTGTGAGTTCAAAGTGAATCTCACCATTCCAGCACAGTCGTCCAATTCTTGCCGCATTCCATGAACACTGTAAGTGTTGTCAGGATTGCTTGTTGCATTTCTATGAAGCACTAACATTTGCAAACACAATTGGTCTGTACTGTGCAAGTAAATATTGCTAACAATTGGTGGCAATTGAAATAGAATATTCATTGCTACATTTGCATAGCAACTTACCCCACTTTCATTTGCAAATTTGAATGGACCAGCTAGTTCTGTATCTGAGTGCATTTTTCAGAGTTTTTGTTCCTTCTTTGCCGACGGCCCTGGTTTACATTCCCTAATAGGTTCTTCTTTGTTTGTGGTAATTGCTGAAACTTTAGCTTCTTTTCTTTGAGGAATTTGCTGTTGGATTCTGTTGCATTTCTATTTCATTTAGTTTTCTTTTACCACGTTTACTTTATCTGGAAAAGGATATTGTTTCAGATGATGGGTGTACAGTGAACACAGTCTATTGTATTCTAGAATGCAAGGAATATCAGCGTTCACTTTACTTGCATCAAAGCACATTAGCAATAGACTGTCAAGTGTACGTAAGCGTGGTAATGCTACGTAGCTCTTGCCTTCTTTAAAGACTGTGTTTCCTATATTTATAAATGCTTTGTCTAGGGTAAGACCTTGGGATTTATGAATGGTAACTGCATATGCAAGAGTTAGAGAAAATTGCTCTCTACGTACATAGATGTCTTTGAAGAGAAGGAATTGAGCAATTGAGCGCCCAATCCTTTTCACTTCTGAAAATGTATCAAAGCGAATATTGACAAACTGAATGTTGCTGTCACGTGGGTATGATTGAAAGCCAACAACTGTACCAAGTTCTCCATTAACTATCCCTTGCTCGACGTCAAGGTTACGTTTAAGCATTACTCTACAATTTAAGCATAATTTTAATATTTTTTCCAACCCAGCTGTGTTGGAGATTGAATTTTCTAAACTATTTAGTCTTGTTGTGGCTTGCTCACACATGGGTACTGTCTAGTTTGTCTGTGGCGCTAATTGCCATTATTGATTGTATTTCTTTATTTAACATTGTTTCATTGAATTTGAAACAGCTTGCAAGAGTTGGCATTAAGGCCATACAATTGACATTTGTGTGCCCTATTACTTCCATTACATCAGTTGCACATGCATTATCGCCATAAAGTGCATGAATGTGCCGGTTTTTCAATACAACTTGTGCTTCTTGCGAAAGTACACTAACTCTAATACTTTTTAAGATGTTGACATAAGTGAGATCTGCAGATTGCCGCATGTTCTCAGTTAATTCTCTGTATTGGAAATGTTGCCAAAGGTTGACATTACCTATGCTACCAACAGTTCTCCGGCAGAGTTTGTGGCCTAAGGTTTTAAAAATAGGTTCACCTTTCACTGCTGTCAATTATAGAAGATCTCCAAAAATATAATGTGTTTCCCTGCAAAGACTTCTTCGTTGTTACTTTTAAGTACTTCTTGTAATCTGAGGTGAATCAAATCAACAGTAGGTTGGAGACCATGCTCACTTCATCTATTAGTAACATTTGCATTTGTTTTAATACTCTGCGTAATTCCATTGCAGCTTCTGCAGAAAGTTTTTAATAGTCTAATTTATTTTGATGCTCTACTGGAAGCAGTAGTAATCGATGTAAAATGACACCGCCTATGTTGTAGGCAGCTAAACCTGTGGGGGCCGTTACAACAGCTGACAGTTTGTTGTTTGTCAATTGTTGAAGGAACTTGCAGATGATTTTGATTAAGAATGTTTTATCTGATCCAGCTTCACCACTCACGTACAGCAGTAAAGGTTTGTAATTTTGGCAGGTACATTCTTTATTTTTGTGTTGTACACCATGTACAATTTGTTTTGTTATGTCTTCAAAAATGGTGCGCTGATATTTGTTATGTTTTGCTTGTTGTACATTTAAGTCTTCTGTATCTTCTTGATACTGATACATGGTGTTTTCTACTTCTGCCAGAGTTACTTCAGCCTCATTTGCTATTAGTGGTTGTCCTAGTGGTTCTTGACTTCCTGTTACAGAAGGTTGACTACTGTCGGAAGAGTCCTTATCTAGTTGGGCCTGAAGTTCTTCTTCCTGTTGCTGCTCATTGTGTAACATTGTTTTGTACTGCGTAAAGGTCACATCAGTGATAGCGCATTCATTTGCTTTGAAAGCATCTTCATAGCAGTCATAGTTTTCCAGTATGTCTTCCTCTTTTCTCCATGGTTTGAAAAGTTGTAACAGAGACATGTAATATAATTCTTTCTGTTGAGGAGTTTTTAATAACAATTTTACATGATTAATTAAGCTTCGTTTGGTAAGTTTCACTAAGCTCCCTTAACAATCAGTCATTCTATATCTACGTTTGCTTTCATCGGGTTTTACATTATTTTTGTATGCAAAGTTTTGAGCTATGTGGTATAGACACATGCTTTCAAAAGTACTACTCCTGTTAGGATAGTATGTGTCCAGTAAATTGTTTTTTAGAATGTCTTGGCTGTTGGGATCATTTCTGGCAATTGTTTCTATTTCCTCATTTGATTTCAGCACTCTTTTTCTAGATTTTGAAGGACCAAGACTTAGCCATACTATGTTGTCTGATTTACCATACAATGCAGTACCGGTTAAATGATCTGCTGCTTCATAGGCACAACATTCTCTATGAGAGAGCATTTTTATGCATAGGCTGTACAATTTCTGTGATAATATTTTTTCTGATGCTAGGTCATCCCAGAGGTCTTGAAGCTCTTTTTTTCTGCTTTTGTTAAGTAGGCTGTAACATATCGTGCAACAGCAGTTGAATTGTCTACAATGTACTGCACATCTATGTTTGCATTCCATAAGAGGGCAATGATTGCATTGTAATCATTGATATATTTTGATTCTTCCCTTCTTTTTATGTAATACGTGTTCTTAGGTGATTTATCTTTAACACTATGTCAAACTGAAGACTTCATCTGTTTCTGTAAATAGTCTAGGGAAACCAAAGCGGCATTTGGTGTAGTATTTACCTTTGTTTTTGTATTTGCAGCAACAATATTTGCCACATTTGTGTCTTTGAAATTGTAAAATCTGCCCATGCAGCTCACTATGTGTCTGTTGTGAAGGGATTTCACAAGTGACATATTTTTGGATAAACTGCAAAACAGTGCTATCACTGTCGTGACCAAATTTTGGTGCCCCTTTGATCCATAACAGCATGTGAATATGTGGTGCTCCTCTCGCTTGATATTCTTTTCTCCAGAAGAAGTGTTGCACTTCTCCAAGGGGAGGAACCTTTTTATTGCAAATAAAGTGTAGCATGGCAATGAAACGATGATGGAAATATCTTGACACATTAACTGGATCTATAGAGCAAAGTTCTCCAGGTGTTAATATATCTATGTTGTTTATGTTGCTGTTTGCTATGCGTAGGAACTCATCTAAATCTTCCCATGCATATTCTGCACAACTTAGCGTAACAAACCAAGTCGGTGGTCCAAGGTTTCTGATCATACAACGCATGTCTCCGTGCCATCAAAACCAGTATTCCTTTGTACCACGCATGTTTGCAAACAAATTTGTTATACTTGCTTGTAAAACCTCATCTTTTTCGTGTACCTTTTGTATTAACTGTATAGCTGACATATTTTGAAAGTAGGTTCCAGATTTCAAAATGTCTGCAATTCCGGCCCAGGCGGTAAGTTACCGCCTGGGCCGTGACTTTACCACCATGGCGTAAACTACGTTTACGCCATGGTGGTTGGCGGACTTACCGCCCCATTCCGACCTTGGCGGGGCGGTAAGTCCCCAATCCCCATTTACCCTTCCCCATTCCCATTTTTGCCCCATAGGGCATAATGGGAGTGGGGAAGGCGTTAATTACGCCACCGTAAATTACGGTGGCGTAATTAACTCCATGGTCCCTTAGCGCCATGGATTTTAACACCTGCTAAAAGCAGGTGTTAAAAGCGCCATGGCGCTAAGGGACCTCGTACTCAGGCGGTAAGGGTCGGCGCTGTTAACGCTGCCGTAAACCCCTTACCGCCTGGGTCGTAATGAGGCCCAATGTGTTGCTAATTCACTTTCATAGAGTAGCTGGAATATGTATTTCACATTTTGTCTAAATCTGGGATCTTGTGAATACATTCGTAAAGAGCGGTCTTCTGATGCTCCAATCTGAGTGGGTCTATCATCGTATCTTCCACCTTTTCCAGTAGGAAATAGCAGTGGAAAAGCACGTGCTTCTATACTTTTTTCCCATATACTCATTGGTGACCCTTTGGTTTGTCGCATTTGGTACGTTTCTAGTGCATCATATATGCTTTTATTGGAATGCAATGGATGAATTGTGTAATGGTCCAAAAGAGTGGATACTGTAGCAGGATCTAGAAGTTCGAATTGTCCAGTTTCTGATGGCTCTGGAATTATTTCAGTTGTTTCCCTTAATCTTTCATCAATATTTATTTCCTTGCAGTACTCGTTATTGTATTTTAGATATTGCAATGCTTGTCTAATTTTATGTAAATCCAGCAGTTGTTGCAATTTTTTTTTGTCCTTTGTTGGTACACCATTTACCAAGACTATTAAAGAATGCCCTATTGAACGTTTCACTCCTAGAGTGTGTACATTTTCTGTTAGATCTAATGGCAAATAAACTACTTTGCCACAAATGCCTTTCACCAATTCAGAGGAAGGTCATTTTGCTGTTTTTGGATGAAGGCGTAGAATTGCTTGAAATGGGTGAACTGTTTGAATTATTATGCTCTCATACAAATTGAGTTGTTTCAGGATTTTTGGTAGTGGGAACAATTCCAAATTATTTGTTATAGCACGTGAAGGAGTGTGGTTGTTGTCTTATTTTGTAGTACAGTAACTGCAACATATTAGACGTTCAGTTAGTTCATATTTGTTTTCTGTTAAAAGGTAGAGAGCTAATTCAAACCATTTCGAGTCTTCATTGTCTTCTATTTTGTATGCAATGTCTACATTTTTTGTGTTCCTTTTGTAAAAGGTTCTGCGGCAACACATACAAACATGGCTTGGTACTTCAGCCGATGACCTTTTAAATTTTACTATTTCTTTTCTGTATGTGTGTAATAGAAGGTTGCTATGTGCTGAATTGTTGCTACTATGTTCTAAAACTATTGCATTATGTAAGTGGCTTTCACTTCCAAAATACTTTCTCTGAATACAGTCAATTTCTTTTTGTAAGTATTTGGGTGTACCATGCAGAAGCGTGTTATTTAAATTGCCTAATTCTGAAGCTGGAGCTTTTGCATAGTATATTTTACTATTTCTTACACTTGAATGATGTATTGATATCCTTTTGATATCATGGAAGGTGCTTTTGCAAATAGATCCAGAAATGCAGTCTAATGAATGTCTTTGTAGTCCTGTGTATTTGCTCACTGGACACATATCCATATTTTGCAGCACTTTCATTTTACTTTTGTTTTTACCTTTTACATACCGATTGAGGAACTGACGTAAAGATTGGAAAGCTTTGTTTGGAATGGCACACATTGATGTGCATGGCCATTTGTATACTGGACAGTGTAGTGTACGAGTACATTGTAAGTAGCATTACTGTAGGCCGTACACAGTATACAACTCCGACATTTCCTAATGCAAAATCGAGTTTCGACCTAAATAGGCATCCTTGCAACGTTTGTATAGGTTATGCAGAAGACAGTAAGAAGTCATGCGGTTTGTCAATGATAAATCGGACATCTTGCACTTAAAAGGGGGAGCATTGGTATGTATTGCCTATGCACATTTAGCATCATTAATTTGTTTTACATTAAATCATAAAGGTTGCACATGTTCTCCGATTGAAATATAAATACCTGTACTCTATACTCATGCATGTGCGCATGCATGGAGCTGTACGTAGAAATTCACAACACTTGCACAGTAGCTTCTGAAGTAGGTGCTTTGCAATGATATGCAACTTCCATTCAGAATTATCAACAGTAATTTTGAAGTGCTCAATGTTGTGACTGATGCCAATGTTGCTGCAATTCTACAAGTTTGCAGACAAATCCGTACGATGACCTCTCCTCATGTGGTAATTTTGCACTACAGTGCTTACCATTTGGGCTACGTGACTGCACATACTTTGTTGGCAGATTTGGGACAGTTGGTTGACGCACTCATGAACATCTTTCCAACTGCGAAAGTAATTTTTTCTGGTTTACTCCCTAAAGTACAATGCGACAACAATTATTTTTTCTGTCCAGATCAAAGTATTGGGAGGTGTATCATTAATTGCGGCATGCGTGCGTTTATGTTACGAGCTGGTATGTTTTTCTGCAGCCACGAAAACATTGTTCCAAGTAATGCGGATTACTTTAAAGCAGATGGTGTTGCGCTATCTTCTTTGAGAAATGCAATGTTCTTTTGGAACGTAAGTCTTGCTTTAGAGAATGTTCTGTAATGGTTGTAGGAGTAAAGTAAGGACAAAAATACAAAAAAATAAACAAAATAACAGATGTCTGTAAGGTATCTGCCCAAAAAAAAAAGTCTCTTTTCAGAGCCCACCTTAAAGGGGAAAAATGGGAATAATACTTTAATGTACCGTCGTCACGCTCTGACCCTATACATGTCCACGGATATGGCGGTTGTTTGCAGCCAGTGCATATCACCAACGGGAATTCTGGGGTGGAGACGCATGCAAATGAAAATGAGCGGACCTAGAGATTGGTCAATAAAGTTAGTGGGTGTGTTCTGAACTGCGAGATTTAGTAAAACAATCTTCTCCCTGACAGGAGACCACACAGCCATGGCTCTGCGTGCTCGCAAACAGATTATCTGGATTTTGGGAGACTCTTGGATACATTGGTTGAAGGTGCATGCAGAAAGCTGCAGTTTACCTGTAGATCTCGGATTTCCTCATGTGGAAGCGCACTGGCATGGCGTGCGTGGCATGAGGTGGCTGGACTTGGTACCTCTCTGTGTTACTTTACTGACAGAGCATCCTCCAGATATACTTATCATTCATTGCGGAGGAAACAGTTTAGGCCATGTCTCTGGAATTTCTTTGCAATTTGCAATGAAGGAAGGACTTGCGAAGCTCATGGACATGTTTCCAAATTGTGAAATACTTTTTATTCATATTGCACAAAGACAAATAGGGCTGCGTTCTACTGCTTTTGGTCCACAAATGGAGAAAGCGAGACGCAATGTGAATAAGGCTGTTTGTGCCTTTTTAAGAGATGCTGGCATGTCCTCATTCCACAATGAAAACATTCTGTTTCGCAGCTCTTTCATTTTCCGCAGAGATGGAGTCCATCTCACATATGCTCGCAATCAGATTTTTCTTTGGAATGTAGAAAATGCATTGCAACTTCTTTTGGATTCACAATAACCTATGTGACAATCTGTTTTCTCCAATCCACAGTTTTTGACCCACACAACACACCACCGAAAGGCTCTTTTCAGAGCCACCACTTACTCCCAGCGTATACTTCATTGTGTTTGCTCCACTTACACCCTCCTTTTTTTTCCCTACGTCCGCAACTTCGTGGGGGTCTACAATGGTCACTTCATAGTTCTATTGTTAAACTGAGAAAGGCGGCTCTGAAAAGAACCTTTTCTGTAATTTTTGTTGTTTTCTCATTTATTGGTTCTCAGCACATGACACACTAGGAGAGGAGGCCAAAGAAGGGTAAGGAAGGGACAGCAGCCACGGGGATAAGAAAGGGCAAGTGGACAGAGAAAGATATAAAGTGAGCTACACTTAGGTAAGGAGCAGATCTTCTGGTGCTCCGTGACCGTGGCTTCAAAAGCACTTCGAAAATTCTCCCCCCTGCGGAATACTACATCACAATAAATACACACTATTGTCACCTTTGAAAGGTAAGGGTCAACAGTATTGCGAATGACTTGTGAGGCAGCTGGAGGGAGGGACTCCCCCACAGGAGTGTCTCTTGTGGTGGGAGGATCGGACTCAGAGGATGCTGTGGAGGAACTCAATCGACTAAGCTCTTCACATGGCACCGCCTTGCGAATGTCCGCAGTGTGGAACGAATTGAGGTGTTGCTTCATGGTTGTCGTACCAAAGCTGTATGCACCAGGTGTCTCGTGACTCAGCACCTCCTCGCACTGGTTACACCTCAGCAGGTTCGCACATGCTTTTGGTACGTTCCCATAAACGGAAAACAACCGCCACACCCACGACTCCCGGTGAGTGCTCCTAGTGCGGAGTTCCTCCACTTCATTCTCTTCATCCTCTTCTTCCTCACTCTCTACATCCTCACCCGTATATCTCTCTGCAGGACCTTGGGGAGATGGTGGTGGTGCCGGGTTTGGGGATGGTGCAGAGGCTAATGAACCAACAGCAGCCATGGAAGCCATGCCGATTACTTTCCTTTTGGTCACTACAGCAGTAAAGACACTAAACCTCAATCTGCTATAGCTAGAAGGACAATGAAGATGCGCTAGGGGTTGTGGCCATTTATAGGGGTGAAGGGGTGTGCCTCGTGACCGTCTTCATCCCTGCAAAGTAGTACGAAAATTTGACACAAGTCCTCAGGTAAACTATTGACTGGGATATGTGAAATTATATTTTTACACTCTACAACATTGTGCCTTGTGTCTACACGTTCTTTTGTACTGCTGCGGAAGCACACAAACTTCGCAGATTAGTCCACACGCTCTGCATGGGTGCGGTCACATGATGACGTCCTGAACACATCCGTGACAGAAATGGGAGTCCGCTAGACAGCAAATGCAGAGTAACAAACATGTGCATGCGCGCAAATGTCCTACGGACAGTGCTCAGGTTCTCAAACTAATTCAAAGTGCGACACAAGTGAGACAGACAGTTAGGAGACAGCCGCGATGTTCACTATACTTATGGTTGTACTGCGCATGTGCATAAATGATATGCTAACTGTACGGACAGGTCCAGTGTCCTTAGCACAACTCCATTTTGTTTGACTTAGAACCTGCCGGCCACCGCGCCTGTTCTACGGACTCCACCATTTTGGCTGCGGACGATACAGACAGGTATACTGTCCTTAACACACTCCCATTTTGCTCATTTACAACCATCCCGGACACCTGGTGTGTTCTACGAACATGTTTCATTTCGTTTGTAAGCGGCATGGCGAAGTATAATGTCCTTAGGACGCCCCTTTCTGTTTATGTGCGCACACTTTGAACAGATGTTGCGGTCAAATATCAACTCCATCTTACTTGACATTAGTAAGGGTGGGTGTACTGCCTTTACAACACCCACATTCCATTCCTTGCGGATTAGTCGAACAGGCGTGCTGTTCGTGAACATTTTAAGTCTTTTAAAAAAAAAATCAACAAAACTCTAAAAATACAACTACTAAAAAACATTCCAAACACACACAAACACACACACTTCAATCCAAAGAAATAGCGGGGGAAGCAGATACTGCCACAAATGTAGGGGAATTAGTATTCAACATGGTCTGGTTATGAGAAGAAGATTTCTGAGGGGAAGAAGGGATGGATATTTCGTCAAAATGTCTATTTACTTCTTGAAGGTTTGGGGATGGTTCACTAGGGAATGGAGAAGCGGGGCAGGTACAGGTGGGACAATGGTAACATACTTTTCCTCTCACACAGTCCTCCACAAACTCCCTTAAACTTTTATCATTCAGTACATCAATTTTCTGCTCAATCCTTTTCATCCTGTCTTCTTCTGTCTAGTTTGTTGTCCTTTCTTCTTTTCTTTCCTGGTCTGTACAAAAAAATATACATATATTAAATGCCTATGAAATACCGATCAGTATTTTGCCTACGCAGAGCAGTGTGTACCATTATTGTCGCTGTCTTCAGACATTTCCCCATGTGGAAAATTCTCCTCGAGCCACTCCAAAGTTCTAGACATTTCTGTGTCAAAACAACAGAAATATATTATTATTTTTGCACCACATACTAAGAAAAGTACACACACATACAACAAATTGACCTTCACTCACTATTTTGATGTAATTTTCCTTCGTCCTACTGCGTCCGTCCACTGTCGGTCCAGGCCGCGGAGTTTCTGTGAAGTGCTTACAATGGAGGCATCCTTTTTTATTTATGGTACCATCCATTTCATTCTACATGGTTATTAAATGTGTCGTTTTCATTTCACACCTTTAGGTTTCCATATTTACTTATTACTACTTATAATGTCTTTATGTCCTTCTATGTTGCAGATTTGTTGTGTAAGACAATAGTACATTTTTAGATACCTCCTGCATCTTTGGGTAATGTTCATCCCGTCCGCCACCTGTCGGCAAACAGGCGCTCAGTCCGTCCCTTTCTAATATCAATAGGGAGGGGGTTCTGTATGTTCTATGTTAAATGTACATCAAGCATGTACATTACACTACATATCTTCCACAATCACATGATGACAGTGTATATTCAGCGCAACAACTTCATTGACACAATGGGCCTCATTAGGACCCTGGCGGAGAGGGTATTACGCCAGCGTAGTGCATGGCGTACCTCTCCGCCATACTACGAGTTCCCGTAGCGCCATGGAGGTTTTCTCCGCCTGGTTTTACCAGCCGGAGAAAACCATGGCGCTACGGGACCTCGTTGTTAATTACGCCACCGTATTTTACGGTGGCGTAATTAACTCCTTCCCCACTCCCATTATACCCTATGGGGCAAGAATGGGAATGGGGAAGGGCAGAATGGGGATTGGGGATTTACCGCTCCGCCGAGGTCGGAATGGGGCGGTAAATCCGCCAACCCCCATGGCGCTATCGGCGGCTTTCCGCCATGCTTCGCGGTGCATTTAGCACCGCGAAATCCGCCTGGGTCCTAATGAGGCCCAATGTTATGATTAATTTCCCCTTCCAAAAACTTGAAAAATTCACTACAATAAAAACTTTGTTGAGGGGACGTTATGGTTAAGTTGCCCTACCAAAAACCTGTGTACTTCATTAAAAAAAAAAAAAAAAATTCGATCTCCCCATTATGGTTCAAATTAAAACCGAAAAACCCCTGAAATTCGCCAGTTATGGTAAACTAAGCCTCCATACCTGCCATCACCACTGTGTACTGCTAACACTAACACCCAGAACATGAAAGATGGCATCACAAATGTTATTGATGACATCACTGACGACATCACATGTTTAACCCCTTTGTTTTCATTCCCTGCCACATATATATATGTACATTCAGTAAAAAAACTTTGTTAAAGGGATATTATACTTCACAGTAAAACCAAAAAACACTACTCATTCAACCATTATGGTAAGCTCAGCAACCATACCTCACAGCATCTACGTGCAGTGCTAAGACTAACACCCAGGGCATCAAATATGACATCACACATATCATTGATGACATCACTGATGGCATCACATGTGAAAATAATGTTGACGAAAAGTTCCTACCTACAAGGGGTTCTTTCTATTATGTTGGTAGCAAGATGTCAGGGGTGATTGTGAAATGTTAAATATGTAATAACTAGCTAACAATTCAAGACTTAATACACAACTGTGCTAGTACAAACAATACATATGTAGACCCAATGCACATAAATCAGAGGCATATACAGGGAAACTCAAGTAAGGAAGAAAGAAACAGCATCATCAGAAAGTTTATCTTCCTGTATACAAATTAATTGTGAGTTTGAGGCCTGCTATTGCCCCATGCATGTGAAAAACTAAAAAAGTATAGTGTAGAATGGACTGAAGGTACAGAGGAAAGAATAAGAATTGCTTGGCCGCTCAATGGTAGTTTTTTGCAAGGAAACTCAACATTCACTGCTAGCATAATTGCATAACATGTACAAGGGGAAGAAGCTGACAAATCATCTAGACATTTTTCAGCTTTGGAGGATGTTTCAGGGGTAGAGCCCAGGGATGATGAGCGTGCAAGTAGTAAAGGAAGAAAAGGAGGGTGAGGGACAGGGGTGCACTCTGCCTCAGGCCCCTACCAGCGGTGTCGCAGACAGCGCTGAGGAGAGCGAGGAATAGACAGAAGGTCTATACCCTATTATAGAATTAAAGGAAGCAGCCAAGCTCCCAGAGTTGACAGCAGAAGAGGGATATTCAAGCCCTGCATACAACCCTCCACCATATGCGTCAGGAGAGCACTACCGAAACACGTCACTTAAAGAAGGCACAGTAGGTATGGAAGGGACACAGATGAATGATGACGGCATAAGAAAAGCACAGCTTGAGTTAGTAGGAATAGGGCCAGACGAATGGATAGCAGCACAGGTGCTTTTCAAGCTACAGGGTACAACCACGGGAAAGGAGGCGGGGCGATCAAAGCAAAAGGAAGAGTTGAAGCAGAACAGGTAAAAAGGGGGAACAGAGAAGAAGGGAACTCAAAGAGTGAGGAAGAAGCAAGATTGGAAGCGAAGATAGCAGAACTAAAGAGAACACAAAGCATACTAACTAAGCAGCTTGAAATAAAGGACCTAGAGAGGCAGGTGCAGCTGGGAAGGGAGAGAGGATGGAACTTGAGCAACAAGGAAAAGAAGAAAGGGAGCGGGAGGAGGCACTCACACAGAGTATCTCAGAAAGGGAGCAGCAAGGGAAAGAAGAAAGTGAGCGGGAGGAGGAACTCATACAGGGCATCACAGAAAGGGCATTGTGTATGGAACAGCGGGAAAATGGAAGGGAAGAAGAAAGGGAGGAGGCTAACAGAGAAATTACACTCTGGAAGAAAAAGATCATATCAGAAAGTGCACGTAAGTACGAAGAGGGCCGGATAATCGTCAGCATACTAGCGAGGGGAAGTGGAGACAGGAGTATGAGGGATCGGGATGCGGTGGCTCTGGGCGAGGTGAGTGACGCAATAATGAGGGAACTACGTTGGGTAAGGGCAGACGCAGAAAATCAGGATGCATGACCAGGTGAATGAACGCGGAAAGAATACGAACAGGGAGCGGGGAGTAAGTTGAGTACACGCGGTAGTGAATCAGTGACAACACCTCAGGTAGGGGCGGATACTACAAATGCAGGTAAGTGCGTGGACATAGACTTGGAAACTGTAACAGTACGGTACCCACGCCCAAGCACAAAGCTTGCATGCTCAGGGGGGTTCTGCAGTGATGAGGATGGGGAAGAAGCATGCAGAGGACCAGGCGATGAAAATGGAGAGGGGCTCAGCAAACTCTACATCACACGTAAAGGCACAGGGTCATCATGGGAAAGCAGAACAAGAGAAGAGATACCAGCAGGACAGGAGGGTACAAGTTTGTGGAGGGAAGGTACACTACAGACAGTAACATCATCAGCCACACACACGCCATATGTCAACAGTCTCAGAGACCTCCCGGGGCGCAAAAGGGAGGGGCTAGCGATAGTGCACAACAAAGGGCCATTCATACCGATGTGGGGAACACCGGGGAACAGGAGACACGCCTCATGCACACAAACTCATAGACCTCTTTGACGAATTGTCCAACATGGAGGACGACACGGAAGACATACAGACAACACAGCATGCGCACACACCGGAGGAATTGGCTGAATACACGCAGAGGACTTATTGGAAAGGGGTGGCACAAGGTCACAATATGTACCCTGGAAGCATGCAGACAAGGAGAACATTGAGTGCAGGCTGCCCTCCTCGAGCGGAGGGGCAGGGAAATGGATAAATGAAATGGAAAAATTGACAGCAGGGCACAGGCAAGCGCTTGGTGACAACAAGGGGCTCTTGTTCTCAATTTTGGGCGACGCAGCAGATGCCATTTGGAAGAGGGCGGGGTGACAATCAGCAACACATTGCACGACGGGTCGCCATTTGCAAACTGTAGACACGTGGTATGGCAGGCATTAAGGGTACAGTACCCCGACACATCAGATATAGGGGCGATTACATCACGCAAAATGTGTAAGAATGAGGATCCTTTTAATTACATCCAAGAAATTCAGGAGAAGTGGCGCCTGGTAACGTGGGAGCCGTGGGACAAAACACTAGCTATCGTTTATCATAAACTAATACAGGGGCTCCCAGAACCTGTGCAGAGGCAACTGAAAAAGTTGGTGGGGATGGAAGCAAAGGTGTGGCTAGAGATACAACTAACTATAGTGCACCATTGTAGACTATGGCAAAAGAAGATGAAACAGAAAGAGGAAGACTGGAAGGCAGATGAGGAAAAATTGGTTCAGAAAAAACAATCAAAATACGCCCTAGAAGGAGTGCTCATAACAAGCCCTGCCCCACTGGCGCAACCACTCGCACAGCAATAAGCAACCATGCAGCAACCACAAGTAACCCCCATGCTCCAACAATTACCACCCCTGCCCCAATACACAACGCCACAACAATATATACAACCCATGGGGGGAGGACACATGACAATGGGCAATGGGTAAACGAACAACTACAGTGGGAGAAGGGGTTTTAACAGGGGGAGAGGATTTGGACCATCGGCACACTACCTGGGGGGCGGGTTCCGAGGATACGCCCAATACAGACAGCAGGGATACATGGATAGCAAAAGGGGATTTCCATGGCAGGCACGGGAGCCACCTACATGTTGGACATATGCCGTGGTAAGACATCTAGCGCGCACATGCATGTGGTGAACAGGGACAACAGGTCTACAAAGGGGGACCAAACAATTATTACCAAAAAGAAGCCCAGCAGACGGGTCAGGTGTAACCTGCTCAACAACAGGCACAACAGCAAATGATAACAGCACAACATGTCCACACAGTGCAACAACTAACACAATTACAAGACGAGTCACAACAACCGTGAGACACCACAGTACTGATGAAGTGAATGGGGGGAGTAACAATCATGGGACACAACCCCTACACAGGTAACAGACTATCTGTCACGATCCATGCACCTGACCCCCTCAGGTATAACAGCCCCCTGGCAGCAGTGGGGTTAAAGCCCTTCACACTGGCCCAAAAAGCCTAAAAACTCCATCAGAAACATACATGGAGTCAGTCCTGGTGCCTTTGGTGCCAGGTTCATTATCAGGAATAAAGCAGTACCAGTTTTGGACCTTAGTCCAACATGGACGCCTATTACACAGCTCAGTTCTTTAGAACCAAGCCATGCGGTCTAGTGTTTTGGGTGTGGCTGGGCCAGGAACTACTTTACCTGGCCTATTTAAACTACACCCAAACAGCAGAACATGCTTTGTGTTATTCTGCCCTCCTGCAGTGTAACGCTCACCGTGTCCAGCTCCTGCTCACCTGCTTCTCCGGCGGCCCGATCCTGAAGCCCTAGATCCGGATTCCATTAATAACCTGGAAGAACAAGAAGAGCATTAATGAGCAAGAACACTTGCCTGTGAAGCAACTGGTCTTGAATCAATCCTGCGCTTAGATTACCTCGCCCATCTCCTGAGTTCGCTGCAACCTGCAAAGGTAAAGAAACAAGGACAGTCTTAATAATAATTCTTACCTGGGCAAGCAGCGAGTCCTGGCAGCACCCTGCAATTCTCTTACCTCGCCCATCTCTGGGTTTCACACAACCTGCAAGGGAGAAGGAACAAGATCAGCATTAACAAAGCACTTACCTGGGCAAGCAGCGCCTCGATCGCTCATCACTCCGGAACATCACCACAACCTGTACAATGAGAAGAGAACACAGGTTAGCAATTAACACCAATGAACAGAGCAGCGCTCCGCGCATCAATAACTCACCGTGGTCTTCACCATCGGCGCAGCAACTCCAAGACTGCAACCATCCCTGTGAAAACAAAAAGAGACATTGGGGGTCATTCCGAGTTAGGAGGTAAGTAACGTTCCTTACCGGCATGGCGTAAATAGTGTGTCTGTGCTGTCACAAGTCTGCTAATACAGGACTATTACGAATTCGCGGGCACAAGCTTTACACCATGCCGGTAAGGTATTTTGCGCCATGCCATTAAAGGCACCCAAAATGCCCTTAGCGGCATCAAGCATAGCGCAGATTACACTACCGACATTGTTCAATGCGGCATTTGCGATGACCGTAAATAGCGGTGGCCATTATTAACGGTCACCGCTATTTACAGTCACTGCTAATAAGCAGAACTGGAAGTAGCGTCATCGCACAGGAACGGGAAGGAGCACTGCGGCCATCTTTAAAAACACAATACATTGCCTTCCTCACCACACAGGACCGCTGCAAAACATCCACCTCCAACACCACTATGCCTACGGCCATGAAGAAGGGAGCTGCCCGCCTGCAAAAGAACGGTTCAATGAGGATGAGCTGCAGATGCTGGTGGACACACTGCAGGAGCCTGCTGCCATAGTGTTCTCCAGCAACATGTAGAGAGAGGCAGTGCTAATGAAGAAAGAGACCTGGGCACTTGTTGCCCAGAAGGTCAGTGCTGGGGGGAACACCCCACACACAATTAAAGACTGTTGCAAGCGCTGGGACAACCTGCGACTAAGGGTATGCAACATCCTCTCTGTGAACCGCAGCCAGGTCAGGGGAACAGGAGGAGGTCTCAGTTCCCCGATAAAGCTCACCCCATGGGAGGACCTCTGCGCCAGCATGATAGGGATGTAAGTCATTGAAGGTGTTGGTGAGATGGAGTATGGTGCCACAACATCGGGCATGGAGGTGAGTGTCCAAAGTAAACATTGCTATGCCAATTCTGATGAAAGTCAACCAATATGTCAGTTCAAAGAGTCAAGCCATGGTCGCCCAAACACACACACTCCCACCAAAGTAGGCTGATGCATCACAGACACATGTAGATGCCTGGTGCAAGGCAATAACGTACATGACACATACCACACAAAGTTGGAAATGCCACGAGTCACACAGCCTGCATGGTCAAAATACTATGCATGTCAGATAGCACTGCTCCTGGGCAACATGAGTGACACCGACGTATGCCTGCATTAACCACCCATGTATCAAAGAACGTGCTCATCCAAACACAAATGCCTATTACCCCCAATTGTGTGGATGAGCAATTGCCCAAATGCATGTATGATGCCTATCAAAACATCACTCATGCCGTCCCTCTCTTCAACCCCACACAGGCACTGACCATGATAGCGATGGCCAGGACACAACGCCTGCACACGCCACACCCCGGAAGAGGTCCAGGGATGACAGCAACTGCCCTTCAACCTCGAGGGGCCAACCCAGGGGGTGCTGTGTACCAACATGCAAGCCACCCCAGGTACCCATTGCACCGGTGCCACCAAGGCCAAGTGGAGGGTGAAGCACCACCACCACCTCCACCCACTGGTCAACCTGATGACACATGCGAGGCACCACATTTGGAGGAGTCGGGTTTGGCTGGGGAGGTAGCAACCACGGCAACCCTGACTGTGGAGGACACACAGGAGGACATCTGGGTCCCCATGGAGGACGATCTTTCGAATGTGGTCCATACCCCAACAGCACCGGCATCCCCCCAAGTATCGTCACTCGATACAGAGCACGCCACCACCCCGGAGCAGTCTGGTCATGACCAGATGGAGGGACACTTCAGTCCAATTTTCAGGGCTAGGGAGGCTGAGCAGGCTGGGCAGGACAGCCAGGGGCCGACTACCTCCACAGGTGCACCCACAGGGCCGCAGCGGTCTGACCTGCTTACCGCCCTTGTGTGGGAGTTGCTCCAGGACAACAGATTGGCCAGGGAGGAGTGGCATCAGGACTTAGCCGCACTAGGCAGGTCCATCACGGACAACACTGCCTCCATGGCAAAATCATTCTCTGAGAACACCAGCCACCTCTGCGAGGAGGTCTCGGCCCTCCGGCAGGTTTTAGGCCGCATAGCAGATGCCATGAAGGCAGGGCATCCTGCTACACAACCACAGCAGGTGGCCACACCGTCTTCCTCTTGTTCAACGCAAACAAGCCCGCTCAGCAGGTCGACCCATACCCAGCACGGGCAAGACATGCCGCCCCCTGGACCAGGGAGTGCCAATTAATTGCTCATCATGTAGGCTCTGGAGACTCTATGGGACTTGTGTGGGGGAGTTGTGGGGGAGAGGGAGGAGGAGAGGGTGTGTGAGGGAGTTGTGGGAGAGGGGGGTGAGGGTGTGTGGGGGAGTTGTGGGGTGGGCAGAGAGGGGTGAGGGTGTGTGGGGGAGTTGTGGGGGGAGAAAAAGGGGAGTGAGGGTGGTGGAGGGTTTTTTCACTTATGTTTACATTGTTACATTTAATACACCAGTTGTGTGAAAAACAAGACCTGAGTGGACATTCATTATTGCACATGTGTCATTTATTCAGTTACAGTGCATAGTGTAGATGTACCCCCACACCCAGTGCCGTCTGTCCAACCATTATGTCACCCTCTGCTGCCATGTGTGTTACTAATATTGTGCAATCACTGTCTTGCTCACAGTACGGCCCTCCTGTGCATCACCACTGCGATGATGTCCAGCCACATCTCCTTCTTCCCCTTCATCATCACCAGGTGGTCGCAGTTAAATGTCAGGGGGCAGGGGCACGTTCCGGCGGATGCACATATTGTGCATCTTGACACATGCCATGATGATCTTGGCCACCTTCTCATGCCTGTAGGGGAGTGCCCCACCCGACCGGCTGAGGCAGCAAAATCGGGCCGTCAACAGGCCAAAGCTCTGCTCGATGTCCACACGGGTACGGGTATGGGAACAATTGTAGTCCTCCTCTTTACTGTTCTGTGGGTTTCGGTCAGGGGTGAGGAGCCACATCTTCAAAGGATAGCCAAGATCACCTGCATGAGAGGCAATTAAAGGTAAATGTCATGCGGATAATGATGGACAGCTGTACTAGTCACACATGCCGGCAGATTATCGTTGGTCACATGCACATGTCACTGGTTGTATGCAAGCCATTTTTAGGCCCTCCATGTGTCCTGTGCCATGGAATAATGGTGTGGGTTGCATCTTCAAGATGATACACAATGTGCTCTGCCGTGTTGTAGCTCATGCATTGTGTACGCATAGTGCTGTGTTTGTGTGAATTTAGTGATTTGTTGTGTTGTGTAGGTTTTTCTCTTGGTGAGTGTTAGCAGTAGGCATTTTTGGCATTTTGCGCTGATTTTTCCCATGGTGACATGCAGCATTCCTGTGGTTGATCAGGGATATTGGGCACAACAATGAGTGAAGATCTTGCTTGCGTCACCTACCATCTGCACCTGTTTGTAGTGGTATAGTTTGTGATTGCGGTAAACTACCTCCATGCCACCTTTTGTTTCTAGTATCTCCTGGGGGGTCCGTGGTAGAGATATGTATTCCTTTGTGTGCTTGAGGTGGGCATCCGCCACTTGCTTCAGGATGCAAGTGAATGAGGGTGGGGATATGTCATGCATGTGCCACACTGTGTGCTGGTAGGTGGCTGTGGAAAGGAAGTGGAGCACCAACACTACCTTCAGTAGAGGGGGGATGGCGGTGTGTATTCCAATGAGGCTGACAGTCTTGTATCATGTCCACAATGCTGTTGATGGTGTCCCGGTCCAGGCGGTATAGGGTGTGGTTGTGCTGCGGGGTTGGGTTGAAGGGACTGCTCTGATATTTGGGATTGGGGGCTGCATGCATGGTTATGCTGGCTGCACTGGTGGGGCATGCAGCGCCTGTCTCACCCTCCTTCTCCTGCTGTGTCTCCTCTGTGGTGCCTGCTGTTGTTGTTGGTGTTGTTGCTGGTGTTGCAATGCATGCATGTCCTCCAGCTGAAGTGTTGATGCTGATGTTGGATTGATCTTGGTGTGGTAAGGGGTGTGGTGTTTGGGTGTGCTCCTTTTGTAGTGGGCCATTGCTTCCACCTGTGCTGATTGTGTGCACCTGTGGCAGTTGTGATCACTGCACATGGCATTTTACGTTAGGTCTGCGATGCCAGTATTTATGGCATGCCGGTAACCACTTTTAATACCTTCATGAAGCCGTTATTTGCATGTCCGCTTACCTTGTGATCTCCTCCAGTTTACAGCATGCCGCTATTGCCGGCATGGTGGGATGCAGGCCCGCACCCAGACCGCTATTAACGGCACTGTACTTTACGATGCCGCTAATAGCGGTCGGGCTGGTCAGAATATCCTGTAGTGGTAATCGCTGCCTGTATTCCTTTACCGGCATCATTGTTTCCTTATCATCAACCCCGAAAAGACCCCCATTGTTAGGGAACGGTGTAGTGGAGCAAGACGCCGAGAAGACAGAGAAAACAGAGGGAAAGAAAGAGACAGAGAAAAGACATTATAACTCACCTGGAAGACAGCAAACAGAGTCGGAGTCACAGCTGGTCTGGACCCGACATAAGGGCACATGGAATAGTGAAGCAACTAAGTCCACGGAACGCTCGCACCAACCACGCGCCCCTGCACAAAGACGCAGGACGGAGAGTTCAATGCACAAAAACCTAAGGTGAGCAATAACCCCCAGGAAGGGGATTTGGACCAGAGGGAGGTGGAAGTCCACCCATCACAGAACCAGTATCTTACCCCTCCATTTTCCTGTTATAGGTGCTTCCCAATGCCTGGCATATAACCAAGCATAGGGGGGCCCGGGATAGCACTTAGACCTCCATCCAGTATCGTGTGACGCCTCCTTGGATACCAGGTGAGCGTAACACAATCATTATACCCCAATAGGACAGCCCACAGACTTCCTTGTTGTGTCCCATCCTGTCGGTAACACCTAACCCTTTGGAGGAACCACGCATAAAGGTGGCAATAGTTGACAAGACATTCTCCTTCCTAGTTGACACAGGGGCCACTAGATCCTGTATCAGCGAGGGAAAGTTCAAATTGTCAGGCGATGCCATGCCCACTCAAGGATTTTTTGGGGCTCGAGCGGTGGTTCCATTTACTGATAACATCTCCTTATCTGTCCACGATCATGATCTGTCTCTGCCCTTGTTATATTCAAAACAAGCACCAGTGAATATACTCAGCCGTGACAATATGAGCAGATTGAACATGACTATCTCCTTCACTGACAAAGTCATAATATGCTCCACACCAGGCATACACATGCTCACGGCGAGACACATACTACAAGCTGTTTGTGGCAAGACAGCCCCAAGAGCAGAGCCAGTGGACCCCAAGGTCTTCCAATACGTGACAGACATGGCAATGGCATGGCTGCCAGGCATTGCGGGTAAGGTGTGGAGGAGACCAGCCACCTATCTTTTCAGACCAGAGACGCCTGCAGGTGAGGGGGAAGGGACAATAATATCAGTAGACATAAAAGGAATAGTGGCTAGGCTGGACTGGATTGCCGTTCACGCTCAGGATGAAGAAGGTAAGGCATGGAGAGCAGTGATAGCACTGGCGGAAGGGTGTAGGTTAACGCAGGTGTCAGACGAGGAACTTTTCTCAGACGAGGAAGGAGATGGCAAGATGGTGTTTGAGATGAGCGTCTATGTCTGGTTAAAAGTGACATACATAAAGGAAGCACAGAAAATGGCAATGGCACTAGATGTACCCCTCCCAGCACCACCTGATTTTTGCGAGGAAGATTTGGCAACTGTACCTGCCTCACTATGGACGACTAGTCCCTATGATGTAGGGTGTTTAAAAAGCATTGGCAGTGTGAAGATAAAATTAAGAAATGGAGCAATACTGCCCAGAATCGGACAATACCCACTGTCAAAAGAAGTTGATGAAGGGCTTTATGAGACAATAAGTGCCCGAATAGAGAGGGGTATATTGGTACCATTAGAATCACCATGCAATACTGTGGTGTACCCTGTGTGCAAGGCCAAAGGAGGGTCTTGGCATTTCATGCAAGATTTGAGAACCCTCAACAACATTGTAGAGGCAGAGTACCTGGTGGCAGCTAACCCGGTCATGATATTGTGCGGGATACCAGCAGAAGCATCATGATTCACTGTAATTGACCTCAAGAATGCATTCTTTTCAATACCACTACATCCAGATTCACAAGAACTGACAGGTTGCACATACCAGAACACAAAATGGAAACACACAAGGTTACCCCAGGGATACTGCGAGTCACTGTCCATTTTCAACAGAGTTATACAGATGGGCCAGGGGAATATCGAGCTTGAAAGCACGGTGTTGCAATATGTAGATGATATTCTCATCTGCAGCACCACTGAAGAGGAGTACAGCAGGTACTCTGTGAAGATGCTCACAGTGTTGGCCGAGAAAGGGTACACGTTTGACAAAGAAAAATTGCAATATTAACAGCAACAGGTTCTATACATAAGGCAGATCATATTGCAAAAAGGGAGAAACATCGCACCACAAAGAGCACAAACAATAATGAATACACCACAGCCACAAACGGTAAGAGAGTTGCAGCAATTTCTTGGCCAGTGCAATTATTGCAGAGCCTGGGTATTTGACTACAGCACATACATAGGACCCCTATTGGCAGCCCTCAGAGAAGTGCGAAGAGGGGGGAGAATGTTGGGATGGGCAGGAGAAATGACTGATGTATTCAGGGAATTAAAGGAGGACATATCAACAGCACCATTCCTGGGCACTCCCAATTACAAACAAGAATTCTAAATCTTTTCGCATTGCGATGTTTCAGTAATGAAAGCAGTGCTTACCCAGAAAACAAGCATGGGACACAAACCTCTTACATTTTACAGTTGGCACCTAGACCCAGTAATGATGGGTCACTTCCAGTGCGAACAGCAACTGGCTGCTGCAGCGTTCGCCATAGAAAAATCATCATCCATAATGTTGGGATTCTCTACAACAATGTATGTGGAGCATGCCCTCTTTGCAATCCTGCACAAGCCAAAAAGTACACTCACTACCCAAAGGGCAGCAGGATATGAGATCATACTATCAAGACCAGAACTGAAAATAGTGAGATACAACCATGTTAACCCAGCACAGTTCATAGCTGAGGAGGTAACAGAGGGTGAACATGCTCACTATTGTACATATGCCATTGAGTACTACTCATCCACTCATCATTTAGAGGAAGACGCTCTAGAAGGAGGTGATGTCTTGTACATTGACGGGTCCTCAACCATTGATCAGAGTGATGTCATAAGAAGAACAGGTGCAGCCATAATGCGAGTAAGGGAAGACTGGACAAGCGAACCAGTGAAATGCTTCAAATTACCCCCACAATATTCAGCACAAGCAGCAGAACTAGTGGCCCTCATACTGGCTTTAGAAGAAAGTAACATCAAAAGAGTAACAATATATTCTGACAGTGCCTACGTCACACCAACAGTACACTCAGGATTAATAAGATGGCTACGAAGGGAATTTAGAAGAGAAGATGGTACCCCGGTGCAACATGCTCTCTTCCTGGATGAACTAATAAAGGTGATAACATACCCACATGAACTAGCACTGGTGAAATGTAAGGCACACACAAATGGTGAAGATCCAATATCTAGAGGTAATGAAGCAGCAGACTGCATATTTTGGCGTGATGTGGAACCTCCAAGAAAAACAAAAATAGAGGGGGAGGGCACGACAGATAATAATGAAAGAAGGCTTCACGCACCTTCCAGAAACACATATTATGGAACTGCAGGCGGCAGCCCCAATGCCAGAGAAGGAATTGTGGGTAAAAAGAGGATGTACAATGTCCCCAACTGATGCACTATGGAGACAAAATAACACAGGAAAAGTAGTTATGCCCCTGGCCCTACTAAAGACAACCTTAGCCCAATTGCATCACCCCACACATACAGGAAAGGAGGTCATTGCAGCATGAATAAAAGGAGTCATGGTTCTGTCCGAATTAAATTGCATGTAGCAAACTTCATTAGCAATTGCCTCACCTGCGAACAATTTATGGCCAGTCCACGTTATAAGTGATCAAAGGTACAATACCACACCCTGAAGGACCCTTCCTTCACCTACACATCCACTATATCGATATGATCAATGTATGCCAAGGCTACCGATACATGATTGTGGTAGTGTGCCCCTTCTCAAGGTGGATTGAGGCTGGCCCATGCATCCATGCTGACACACTTCGGGCAGCAAAATTTCTGGTGAGGGAGGTGTTCCCGAGATGGGGGGTTTGCGAGGTACTAAGATCAGACAAAAGTCCCCATTACACAAATTAATTATTCCAGCACATCACTGCGTTGCTTGGGATAAAACATAAGTTTGCCTGTATGTACCACCCACAAGCCAATGGCGTCTGCGAATGGCTCAACAGACTCTTAAAAGAAGCCACTGCAAAAACACAGCAAGATACTAAAAAGAGCTGGCTCTACTGCCTTCCTTTAGCTTTGTTCGAATTACAAAACAAGCCTGGCTTGGACTACCACCTCACGCCCCACAAGGTGGTGACCGGGCGCCAAATGCACCTCCCATTAACACCACCCACATGGGCCATGTACGACTGTGAAGGAACCAATGATGTATTTGGACGCAAAATGTATTACTATGTTACTTCTCTGGTTACTAGTGCCTCCTTTATTTCTCAACAGATTCAATGGACACAGGGCAGGTCAGGGAACGATCAACAAGAAACAACTAACAATGAGGACCAACAGGACAGTGTACAGTTTACAGTGAAAGAGGGGGACAATGTGCCACTGAGGAGCTTTAACAGAAAGTGAAACACTCCCAAGTTCATGGGACCACATGTAGTATAAAGAGTGCCACCCAGGGCAATGAAATGAGTAGGTAAAGACGTTTGGACACATATCCATGACATCAAGCCCTACAAAGCACCAACCTCGCCCCACCACAACAGCGACTGGGCCAACGCTTCAGCAACCACAATGACAGACAACGGAAAAGACACATCACAAGCCTCAGATACCCCTATGGACACAAACGAGTCACAGCCCGGAACCCACCCCATGCTTAGGAGATCGCAGACACAAGATGTCCCCACTGAACAATTAATTGAAATCTGATATGAAGATGATATTGGAGCAATGCAAAATGCAATAAAATAAGTGATTGACAGTAGTTAGTAAACAACAGACGTTGACAGGGGTATTGGCAATCCGCACCACACTGTGTAACATATGCATGTTCTCTTCTCCTTGTTGTCTGCACATGCAGGACGGCAGCATAGGTAAGATCAACATGCCAGTGGTCACAACGATTGTGATTAAAATGTTGGGGGTATTTTTACCATTGGGCTAACTGCCGCTGTCTGGCAGGCCTACTGTGCTTTGCATGTACCCGCAACACCCAATACTAACATTTCTCCTACTACAGCTGTAAGGAGCACTGTGTCAGGTGGTACGAGTCGTCCGGGACCAAAGGTAAGAAGAGGTAAATGTAGTGTTTCCATTGATGTAAATGTGTTTGACACATATCTGACAGAATCTGCACACATCTCTAAAAATGTGTGTTATAAACACATGTTCAAAATTGGTAAAGGCACAACAAAGGACATCTGTTATGTTTGTTTGTTGATCCCGTATGCCATGAGTGCCTCCCGAACATTTGTTACCACAGAAGTACCAGCAACCACAGCACAGTGCCTCATGTATTTAGCACTGTTTCAGACATGAAGACGATTGCAAGGTAAAACAGCAGTGCGTAGATGGAATTCATGGTCAACATACCCATATGAAGATAACTTCAAAAAAACACTACTTATGTTTGACAAATATTGGCAGCTCACAGAGGGACTGCAGTACATAACAGAAGGACCAGACAAAGGGGAGACAAAAGAAGTGACACTGAACTATCTGACATGCAAATAGAGCGCAAGAGAGATAGGATGAGAACCGGGATGCTGGGAGAGGCCGTTGATATTGATTTTTGGCAAGGTGTACACAAAGAATGGATGAATGGATGGAGTAATAGGGTGTAAGATTGGCAAAGGCTCCAGTGGTGACGGTGCAAGAGGAAAACGACAAATGCTACAAGGAGTGGGCAAAGAGTGCAGGCTTGCTCACCTGGTTGGATAAGGAAGAGGAGCCATTAACAATAATTCCTGTGACATCTCCCACACTATGTTACCAACACAATAGAGACATTACTGTAGGAGTGAACAAAGGATGCGAAAGAATAGTAAAGCTTCCTGAGGGGGGCGCTGGAAAAGCAGTAGTAATGGATCACTATTGGGCCTGTAGAGCAAAACCATATCACAGCCTACCACAATCATGAGGAGGAGCATGTATCTTGGCACACGTCAATGTACCCTCCCTGGTAATACCACAGAAACACATCAAAATGAAAGACTTCCCCAAAATGGATGAAGGAAACAGGAGAAGGAGAAGGTCCCTAGGACAAATTGGCCACACATCCCAGGGTGTCACCCCCACAGGCAAGACACTGATGTGAATAAATAGACAAGGGGAACCTCTCACCGGAAATTACCTTTGGGGCAAGTCAGAAACAGCTCTCAGCGACATCCCAGCACCTCACAGACTGTTCAGTAGAGAGACTATGTTCTTCTTGTCGATAATACATCCAGGGGTACAAGCATATGCGAATGAGAAATGGCTGCAGATAACCAAGTGGGAGCTGATGATGACAATAAACTCCACAGTGAATGGATTAAACACCATTAAAGAAGAACTGAGAGTGTTGTATCTCCTCACTGCAATGGAAGGAGGGGTTTGTGCAAAGATTGGGAGTTCCTGCTGCATATTCATCCCTGTGAATGACGTAGATAAAGGCACACTATCAGAAGCGGTATTACAATTGGCAAAGATGTACACGAAGATGGATGAAGAAGCTAAGGGAACACAAATGGATGAAAGCTGGTTCTCGTACCTCTGGTCATGAATGCCATCATGGCAAGAAGATGGTCTCAAGGTTTTAGTAGGGTGTATAATACTGGGATTGGTATTGTTGCTGGGAATATGAGTATGGATGGAAAGATCGAAACGGACAGCAGAAGAAATTATCGGAATGCATGCATCCTTATGCCTGCAGACGATGAATTACACATGGACGTGATAATCAAAGAACGTGAAAGACTATTCCAGCAGATAGTGGAAGCAGACTTGTACACACCATCAATAAAAGTTGAAAAGCCGCAAAATCCGAAGACATATGCTGGGAAATGGGTTTATCGTAAACCTGGTGGTGGATGTGTATACATGTATTGGTCATTCGAAGATCAAGTTAACCACTAAGGACATCTGGCAGGAATAACGAAGGTGTGGTACTTACGAGACGATAAAACAGTGGATAGTTTTGTGGTCGACAAGTTGACCAGAGGGGGACTGAAAAGGAAAAATGTCTCGTCCCTCAAGCCACACCTAATCTTTGGAAGATGACGTCACGACTAGGGAACAACCGGCCACACAAGTTTGCACCTGTGCCCACTGTCCCGAATGCTACCACACGCCATGGCCATGCTCTGCCTGTGAAATCAGGCCACATCCCGCCCAAGATACGTAGTGGGAACCAAGATGGAGCTGGGACCGATCGCATGGGACAGATCGACTAAACACTTTGCGACCTAAGATGCCATCGGTAGAGATGATATGACGACATAGGTGCGATAGACAGAAACATATGTGCTGCTGCGCACCTGGATCATTCACACTCCAATTCACATGAAGAACATGCTTAGTATTATGACTTAGTGGACCACGCACATTCTCAGATGTGCATTATTATTTTCCATATAGGCCAGCAACCACATTGCAGAAACGCAAGACACCAGAAGAGTTTGTGTATATGCTTGCAGAGGCTCCATGCTACTAACCATGGGGATAAGACCCTTCAGTTGGACCGATGTAAAGGGAACCACACTGCGCCCCACACACCCTTGCCCTATGGACCTTATAGCACAACATACAACCAAGCCAAAGTAGGCCTCAGACCAGAGCCGTCAGGGTAGAAGCAGCTCATACTGAGCTACAAGCGGCTGAGCTCGCAGAACAGCCCCTGGCTGGAGCCACCGCAACCCAGGTCGTGATTTTGCAATCCACATTCCACGCTCTCCAAGCCAAGGTGACACCTGCCACTGCTGCGACTACCTGAAGCACAATAAAAATTAAATCCCCGTAATTCTGCCTCAGCCACGGTCTCTCAATGCGTGACCAGGCTGACCTGATACAATGCCAGGTCCCGAAGACTGAAGAAGCACTGGTGTCCCACGTCTGGGATCACTCTTGCAACAAAGTCATAACAACTCAGACACAGGCGGTGATGGGAAAGGAGCGCTCTAATGGCGGCAGTAGCAGAACCTGTCCATGACACATTGTCATACATTGTTGCCAGCACAAGGTACATCACGGGCTGGGAACGACAATGGTCCCAGGCTTGGGGGCTCTCTGATGGACCAATCACAACACGGGGGCTAACCAATGATGACAATACCACATACCCAATCACTAACTTTCTCCATGTATCATTTTCGAAGTAACAATTTCTAGGGATGAACCAAGCGTACCACCTGACCTCTAATCCACCAACAAACCTTTCCACTATATGGTCCTATACTGAACCTACCACTCGGGGAACCAACCCAGAGTGGCGATAGATTCAGGGATGAGCTTTCGCAGGTGACACAAACTGTTACGTCACACAGGTACAAAACAGGCCTGTGACCCCGACTAGGATGCAAAGTTGCCTGGAACCTACGCTCCATATATTTGTCCCTGCCTGTTTTCTTGTAAACAGCAGTAACTAATTTCTCTTGTGTGGCCTCTCTTCTTCTTTGGGACATGGAAGGGGTTAGGGCCTTCCGAGAGCTGGAGGTCCGCAGACCCCAGGTACAGTTCTGCCGACCACATAGAAATTACCCTAACAGTGGCAACTTAAATACTGCAATCTGATGATTTGATTTCCTGAGCATGACAGTAAGAGGTATCTTATTGTTTCGATCAGTTCTTGATTTTTGCAGTAACAACACTTGTTCGAGGGAGAGAGACCTCTTACTGCCAAATTTTTGTTTGTCTCTAAAAGCTTTAGACGGGCTCGTAAAAAGATGTTTCTTAGAGCTCTATTCGGGAACTTCTTCATATATTCTTGGGTTTGATTTAGTTTCTTAGTGTTGATTGGGAGATGGGTTGTCAACTTGTTTTTTGCCGCTGTCTCTAAAGTGTGAATCTAGTCAAGTTCTTCCATTTTCTTTTTGACCTTTGTTGGATTCTGTAACAGCTCCTCCCCTGAGCTTTGTATCCCTTCAAGTTGCCCTTGATTTTTCTTTGCCCACATGTTGAGCCTTTTGAAACAGCCTCCAGCTATTTCTACATCGATCAGATTCAATCCCAGGACGTTTTGGCAGAAGTATCATCCTTTACAGCATTATGCTGTTTCAGTCGATCGTCTACTGAAGGCTTAGTTCTTTCTGAATCGATGCCATTGGAGTTGATTTTGCCAAGGTTAGACATTTTCTCTAGAAGTATCCTTCGAGTTTCAGCCATATTTTTGGTGGAATATATGGCATTGCTTCTACTCCTTATGTCAAAGATGGATGACCTTTTCTTTGTAGAAGTTAATTGCTGGGGTAAAAGAAAACCTGCCAAACATTTTGTCGACTGCTCTTGTGGAGAAGTTAATTTCCTTGTTTTTTCAAACAGGACTCGTTGCATTGCTGCTTCAGTGCTGGTACTATCAAGAGTTAATCCCAAGTACTTCAATTCTTTCCCTCTTTCTATTTGAGTTCCGTCCAAGTGCCATTTAAATTTTTCAGTTCTCTTGCATGATTTTCCAGAGACATGATTTTCTTCTTCTCTTTGTTGATCTCCAAGTTGTTAGATTGAATATACTCGGATAGATTATTGAGTTGTCTTTGGAGGCCAACTTTCCTCTGGTCTAAGAGAATCAGATCATCTGCGTACAAAAGATGTGTTGTTTTTACTTGGCCAATTGTTGGAGGGAATTATCTTACATTTTCTTCGGAGTTCTTGAAATCACCCAGATAAGCAATGAAAAGTGCAGGAGCGAGGGGACAGCCTTGTTTCACCCCTCTCGCCATCGGTATCTCTTCAGATAGCAGGCCCTGCCAATTCAGTTGGACCCTCATTGTGGTGTATGTATGGAGGCCTTATATCGGCTCTGAGATTTCCTTGGGGCATTGCCATGCTGAGAATTTTCCCCAGAGTTTATCTCGATTGACCTGGTCAAATATTTGGACCAGGTCAATGAACGTGATAAAGACCCTCGGGGTCCCTTCTATGATTTTACCTTTCAGGGTGCTCAGGAACAGTATGTTTGCTGTAGTTCCTATGTTTTTCATGAAACCCACTTGGAAGGGGTCTTCACGAGATGCGTTTCTTGCCCAAGACTGTAAGCGTATTAATATCAGGGAGTCAAGAACCTTCCCGATAACATTTAGTAATCGGGCTGTAATTTTAAGGTTCTTCTTTGTTACCCTTTTTGAAAATTGCCACCACTATTGATGATGTCCAGGATGTTGGTATAGACCTGGACTCGACACATCTTTTAAATACCATGCTGATGAATGTTGCCCATTCCTCTAGGTTGCTTTTAAGATCGATGCTGGTTATTCCATCTGGCCCTGGGGCCCTCAATGTTTATAGCTTCCGAATTACCTATTCAATGGAATCCCTGTCATGGGGTGCATTCCAAGATGTACAGAGGTCGACTTGATTCGTGCAGATTCTGTTTGTCGGAAGTTGAAATAGGTTTTTGAAGTAGTTCACCCAAGTGAGTTCTCCTATATTGTTCTGGAGCGCATCGTTTGTGAAATTTTCTGTTGACCTTATGAGAGACCAGAATTCACAAGGGTTATGGCCAAACAGAGACCGCAACATCTCTTCTGAATCTTGTTGGTATAATGTCAGTCGATATCCTTTGACCCAAGACTTGTATTTACTTATTTCGTTTGACACCTTGTCTGTACTTCTTTGGCTGTGTTGTCGCGTAGCCATTCTTTTTATTTTTCACAGCGCTTGTCTTTTTTCCAACTATTTTTTGTCATACTTGTGAGTTTTGGGTTTTGATACCAATGGTGAATTTTCCTTGCACAGGTATCTGGGATCAGGACCTGCCACTGAATCTTGGCCAAATGCCCTTCCATGCCTGTGGTCTTGTCCACATGCTTGAGGTACCCCTTAAGTTATGCCAAGATCAACTTAATAGGATTTAGGTCCAGAAATTCTGTTGTTGTTCTGACCCAAGTGGAACCCTTTTCTGCAATAAAGGCTGCTGCACTACAGTGCTTGGGGCAACTGTCCTGTACAATACGTAATTTGTGGGAATCGTTTGGTTAATACCATCTAGTAACAACCCCTGCATAAGAATGATCTATTTAATGAAGGCTTTGTCCAGTATCCCCTAAATAAGGAGGGGTAATTGGCTCTTCTTGGAGATTCCTTCACCAACGTGTACTTTGACTTGGTGGTTTGGGTAAACTTACTGAACGGTTGTCCTTTCCTTATGAAAGCCATTTTGTTGCACCATTCTAGTGTGATGGTAGCCTCTTCTGTGGACAGGACATCCTTAAAGTCTCCACATCTCGAACCAAACCTTCACATTGTCCCCCTGCCTTCCTTTATTGATGTTGCAGATCACAGGATATATATAGCCTGTGGCATGGTTGTTATAAAATGAGCAAACACTTTTTTGGTGAACACCCAAGCATAATTCATGGGGGCAGAAGAGGTCATAATAAGGCATAGTTATAATAAAATAATTGAATACTGTTTGGGTGACCAACCAAACATAAAGCATAGGGGGGAGGAAATGTGTGTTATTTCACATGTGAGGTGTTGTGGAAGAGCCAGTACAGTCGGAAGATGTTATGCGTCTGAGGTGGAGGGTGCATGAAACAGCAGTGATGGAGGCCGAGTATGAAGTTGCTTTGAAAATCAGAGCTGCAGAGGAAGTGGAGTCAGAATTGAAGCAGAGAAAGAGGCTATAATATTGACGAGGACCCTTCAATTAAATGAGCAGAACAAACTAGTTGCATGTGTAATGATCAACTGCAATCAATCAATCAGACGGACAAAAGCATGCGGCAAGCAACTCAGCTAGAGACATAGGGCCTCATTCCGAGTATGGCGGTAAGGGATAGCGGCCACCGCTAACGAGAGCGGTGGCGGTAATCCCTTACCGCCATACTCCGAGTTCCCTTAGCGCCATGGTGCTTTTAACACCTGCTTTTAGCAGGCGTTAAATACCATGGCGCTAAGGGACCTTGATGTTAATTACGCCACCGTAATTTACGGTGGCGTAATTGACGCCTTCCCCACTCCCATTATGCCCTATGGGGCAAGAATGGGAATGGGGAAGGGTAAATGGGGATTGGGGAATTACCGCCCCGCCAACCTTGGAATGGGGCGGTAATTCCGCCAACCACCAAGGCGCTGCCGGTCCGGGTACGGCGTCAACCAAGGCGTTAATAGCGCCATTGGTTAGCGCCGTACTCGGAATGAGGCCCATAGATTTATATCTGACAGCACAAAGTGCAAGCAGTCGCATAGTTAAGGGAGAACAAGAAGGGGGGGCTCCAACCACATGTACATTTCTTGGCATCATGTTACTGTTAGAATGCCTATGGTTTTAGTTAGTCCAATTATGTTTAAAAATGTTTCTAAGAGTAAGACAAAGTATCCTAATAGAGAAAAAAGGATTTTACTGCGGTATCGTTCCGATGTTTCAAGTTACTGCTTTCATATATTAGCAGGTATTATGATGATGTGGTTGTTCCTGTGCCACTCATCTCCCGCCACCCTGACTGCATCACTGCCTCTGTCCCCCGATACATTCTCCCTCACATGAGGATGGTGCACAAGGGCAACAAGGTATTTGCTCCAGCTTCTGACATCACTAGTAACAACATGTATTTGCCCCACTCTCACTCCCTCAATGGGATCAAAAAAACGGGAACACCCTTTTGGCACCCCAAAATGTTTTTTTATTCGCACCACATCACCAACGCACACCCTATTTCCATCCACAGACATATGTTCACTAGCACACCTTTTATTTACAACTAGCCAGTGAGGGAATATCTCTGATCGCTTTTTTCTGCCGCTCACCTTCTTTCCTGTACACTTGTTCTTCAATCAAGACCATTGGCGAATGCCAATTGAGTAGGATCTTTTAAGAGACAGTCCGGAAGTCAGATGCTTCCAGGACGATATTGTGGTGGGTGGAAAAACTGATTTAGAACACAATGTGAGAGTGAATGAGGTCCTTAGAAGGCTCGAAGTCATGAGAATGACTGTAAAAAGGGCACATGTTAACTTGAGGGTCAACAAGTATCATTCTTAGGTCACAGTTTGTCCTCAAGAGGCCTAAAAACACGTCCGGAATTGATTGATGCCATTTTGGAGATTAGAACCCCTGTGAACAAGGATGAGCCAAGTTTAAAGAGAACTTTTCAGCTAACTGTGTCAAACTGAGGGATTTGCTGAGGGTGAGGGTGGAGTTCGTGGGGGGAGGGAAGCAGCAGAAGGTATTCAGGAGAATAAACGAAGAGGTGGTTAATGCACCTACACTACACAGATTTGATCCCTTTGCAGAAACCACCATCACTGTTGACGTTGGAAAATGACTTCCTGATGGGCATAAGGTGGGTTGCAAGAGGGGCAATTGGCTCTTGGTCCACAGACGTTTCGGCAGGCAGTGGAGGCTGCCATCTTCTGGGCCTAAGGATGTGTCTCTGGTAGAGTGTCCTCGGTGTGGTATAGTGCCTCAATTAAGGGCACTGTCATCAATGGGGTACAGTGTTCAGGTAGTGTAGGAGATGACTTCACAATAAAGACTGGCTCCCTGTGTTAATCTGGAGAGGCTTAGTTGAGCAATTGTGTAGGCAATTGAACACAGGAGCGTATAGCAGTGGAGTCTTCTGCTGTGCACCGTGGCGTTGTGCTGCATGGGGCGTATCTAGTTGTGGCCTGTGGTCCTGCCTTGAGAGTAAACTGCTTAGCAGTGTAGTCTCAAGTTTAGTCTCCTGTAGTCTCCTGCAGTCTCCTGCTCCATAAATTCTAGGGAGTTTAGATTAGGAGATGCATGTGTGCATGTTGCCGTGCTAGGGCTTGGGTGGCCGGCAAGGCTCGACTAGGCAGCCCAAGAGAGGTCAGCCACAAGTGTGGGTGCTGTTGAGGGTTAGAGATAGATTGCTATTGTTGAGAGAGTCTATGTGAGGCTAGCTATACCGGATTCCTTTCGGGCGGTGGTCGCTGTTTGCTAGTGGGAGAGGTGTTGACCTTCGTCAGGTGTTTCAGTCTGGACAACTATGTGTGCACTTGACCGGATGTGCCTGGCCATAGCCGTATTCTATCGTGCATGAATTCGAGCAAACATCCTCACCCTCTCACCGACTCTGGTGTGAAGATAAAAATATGTAGGCTCCGAGATTGCTCTGTCCGGGCAATATATGTCCAGGTGTAGAATTGAGAGTCCCATACCAATGGGCCTAGTTTCATATGGTAGCAGGTATCCGCATATATTAAACAGAGATGGAGGCTACACCTAGATGTGAGAATCCTGTATAGTGGGAGGAAGGCCTATGTTTCACAGTGCAGTAGGTTTAGGCATACAGTAAACAAAGATGGAGTCTACACCTGTATTTGGGAATCCTGTATAGTGTGGAACAAGCTTCGGTCTAAAATTACAGTAGGTCTCATCACATAATAAACAAGGGATGATTCTACATCGAGATTCAATAATCCTGCATGGTGGGCAGGGTGGGGGGGCACCTAGGCTTCATAGTGCCGTAGGTTTCAGCCTATAGTACAGTAGGTTCCTATAGTGTAACAGAAATTGATGGTTTGTTGGGCCCAGATTTTGGAATACCCTAGTGGTGGGAGATTGCTAGTGTTGAGAGCTTCCCTGAGTGAACGATGCAGGTTAAGAGTGACAGTGAACTACTTAGTGATGGGCGTGCACTACCCTGGGTTACTTATTTCATTGTTAGTCATCTCTCATGTAAGCCGGCAGGCGGGGGCATGGTGGGAATGTTGCGCGTGTGTCCCAGCGTAAGCTCCTGGCTTACCTGGGAGTGCTGGTCCGGTGGGAGTGTTGTTGTGGGTGGGTTGATGGTGGATCAGGTGTGCCACAACGAAAGCTGCTGGCTCACCTGGAGTACCAGTCGGTGGTGTGTCAGGAAAAACCACTGCAAGAGCTGCCGGCCCCTAAATTGTGATTGATGCGTGGGCGATTATTAGTGGTGTATTCACGGGTAACAGCGGATTAGGAGCGTATTGGGAAGAGCCAGGTTTTAATGGCACTCCTGAATTTCAGGTGGTTTTCTGTGTTGTGGATGTGTAATGGGAAGGAATTCCAGATGATTGACACTTGGATGGAGAGGGAGGAGCCACCAAGTCCAATGGAGCTGTGGGGTGGGATCACTAGGTGAAATGCAGTGCGGGATCTGAGGTTCCTGGAAGGTTGGTAGGGGAAAATGTTGTCTCGGAGGAAATCAGGGCCGATGTTGTGGGCTGCGTGGTGAGTGATGGTGATGCGTCGAGCAATAGGGAGCCAGTGGTGGACTCTCAGGGTAGGGCTTATGTGTTCTCTGGCGTGCAGATTAATGAGCAGGTGTGCTCAGGGCCGGTGCTAATGTACTTGAAGGGGACAGTCCTCTCTCTATTGCAGTTACGAGTGGGCTGCGACCCACGTGGTTATGAAGGCGGGCTTACCGCCAGTTCGGCAGTTCGAGTTACATTAAAGTCCAGTCAAGACGTATTTGTCTCCGCTCCTGATTTATTGGCCTGCTTCATTTAATGAATACAGCGCGTCCTGCTTATCGCGAGGTGCCTCGCGATACCTTCAGCTTAACCTGCAACAATGGCGACGAGTTTTCTGCTGAACAGCACCGGTGCCCAGAGAGTCGTATAGCCACCAACACAGCTTTTCATGCTTGAATCAGCATCCGGAGCTGTTTCCAACCCACGCAACAGAATTTCGAACAAGTAAGAGTCACCGCCTGTATAACAGCATCCGCGCTGCGGCCTGTGCCAAGAGATTGACGTGCTACACTCTCCGCGTAACGCACGTGGAAACTGGCGTATCAATACGCGTGCGCGTGCGCCCCACGTATAAGGCCTCATTTCCATCCGTGAGCAACCAAGCATGTCGGACGACAATCCAGACAGCGGAACCCTGAGCCCTTCCTCCAGCTCCACACCTCGCCAAGCCGCTCACGTAGAAGATAGCGGTTCAGAATCATTACAACTACAAGCGGTGCCACCGTTTGACATGGCGGACACTAGTAGCCTTGCCCCTAGATGGAACAGATGGCTCAAAGAACTACACATCTACATTGACGCATCGGGGGTGAGGGAGGAACGCCGTCTGAGAGGCATCCTGCTCCATTCACTAGGCCCGGTGGTCCGGGACATCGTTTTCGAAATGCCTGAATCTAACACGGACACATTCCAAGGCATCATTGACGCTCTGAACGCCTACTTTGCACCGCTGCGAAACGTGGATTACGAACGACACATTTTCCACACGTCGACACAAGAGAGCGGCGAAACCGTGGACAATTTTGTAATGCGACTAAGGAAAAGAGCAAAGTATTGTGATTTCGACAGATATTCGACGGATGAAGCCCTAAAATCTCAAACCATTGCCGGCTGCGCGTCTCATGAATTCAGGAGAAAGCTACTTCAGAAAAGCAGAACACTTGAAGAAATTCTGCAACTCGCACGTGCTGACTCCGCGCTCATGCAGCAGACAGAATCCCTAGGTAACATCAAAATTACTCAGTCTGCCTCCACTGCTTCAGTATGCCCCATCAGGACATCAAGGGACCCTCACCCTGCGGAACAAAAAAAGTGTTACAGGTGTGGCTTTAAATTTCCACATGTTGGTCCATGTCCCGCCATCGGACACAACTGCGACAAGTGCGGTGGCGAAAATCACTTTAAATCAGTATGCAGAAACATCAATTTCTCCCAGTCAGGGGACAATAACAGGGACACACGGAGGCAGCAGGACCAACATCCGGTAAGGGAAAGCTCAAGATCCCGCAAGAGACATTCACCCACAGTCTCCAGACACGATTCTCGATATTCGTCAAGGGACACCCCTCGGGAGGAGAAAAGGCGGGAAGAAAGAAGAGAGTATTCAAGACACGCCAGCACCAGACATGACTCACAACGACGACACTCCCGACAAAAAATCAGATATCTAGAAGATTCGCCTCACAGAAGACGGGAGTCTCAGTCGTCCTCCTCCAGCGGAGACAGAAAAAGGGGATATGTACACGCTATTGGAAATAGCATTGCCGCAGAATATAGCCCCACTCTGCTACTACAAGTTAATGGACAAAACAGAGAATTTCTGATCGATACGGGAGCGACAGTCAATGTCATAAACGATGAAACATACAAATTACTCACCCACAAGAAGGCTCTGAAAGAAGCAGACACATTAATATACCCATACGGCTCCAACAAGCCACTCAATTGTCAAGGGATGTTTACGGCCCACTGTCAATATAAAGACAAAAGTCAAAGGATCAAAATTTACGTCATAAAAGGGGAGGTACCAGGTGGCAGCATTCTCAGTTTCAAATCAGCAATTCAAATGGGTCTCATTCAAATAATGTATCAAATAATGTCAGCATACACAACGAGCCCAAAGGACATGATGACAAAAATGTTCCCGTCCCTATTCAGAGGTTTAGGAAAACTGAAGGACAAACAAGTCAAGTTGCATATCAACCCGCAGATCCCGCCTACAGCACAACATTATAGGGGCATACCCCTCAACATACAAAAGCATGTAGAGGATGAAATTCAATCGCTGTTAAATCAGGACATCATAGAGCCAGCATCGGGACCAACTCCGTGGGTGTCCCCCATCGTGCCGGTGCCGAAAAAGGACAGCAAAGACAGCATTCGCATATGCGTTGACATGAGGGCCCCAAACATGGCCATAGAGCGGGAACGACACCTGGCCCCAAGAATGACTGATATGATGCACCTATTACACGGCTCCAAAGTATTTTCCAAGCTAGACCTGAATAAAGGGTACCACCAGCTGGAGTTACACCCCGACTCAAGATATATCACCACCTTCTCGACTCACCTAGGTCTTTTCAGATATAAAAGACTCAGCTTTGGGGTATCGTCAGCTGCAGAAATCTTTCAAAACGAAATACATCAGGTGATCAAACACATCCCCAATTGCCTAAATTACTCGGACGACATACTGGTATTTGGCACTACGCAAGACAGTCATGATGACACATTACGGAGAGTCTGCATGGCGCTAGAGAACGCCCATCTCACCCTCAATCCAGACAAATGTGAGATTAGTAAATCCACTCTCAAATTCTTCGGACATATCTTCTCAAAAGATGGACTAAAACCTGACCCGGAAAAGGTCCAAGCACTAGTAGAAACCCCTACACCCACGTCAGTATCAGCAGTACGCTCATTCTTGGGAATGGCGAGCTATTCTACCAGATATATCCAGGACTTCGCCTCCGTGAGTACGCCCCTACGTCTGCTCACTGGGAAGAACCAGGAGTTCCAATGGTCTGACACCTGCGAAGAAGCATTTCAAGAAATCAAAAGAAGGATTGCAACCGCTTCCTGCATGGCGTACTACGACCCCGAGCTGGACACGGAACTCACAGTAGATGCCAGCCCGGTTGGCTTAGGAGCCATATTAGCACAATCAAAACGTGGAGCACCACCCGACTCTCCGAAGAAAATAGTAGCCTATGCAAGCCGAAGTCTCTCTGCTACAGAATGTGCGTACTCCCAACCGGAGAAGGAAAGCCTGGCAGTAGTGTGGGCATGCGAACACTACCACTTATTCCTATATGGGCGACCATTCACCATAATCACGGACCACCAGGCCCTTACCACTATCTACGGTAAACCTACAGCCAAAATGCCACCACGCATCGCCAGATGGGGTTTAAGACTACAAGAGTACTCTTTCAAAATAATACACCGCCCTGGCAAGGACAACAATCCCGCAGATTTCCTGTCACGTTATCCTCTCCCGGCGCAAGATGAACGACAGTCACAGAAAGCAAATCAATATCTACGCTATCTGATCAACAGTGCGCTACCCAAGTCCGTCACCACAGCACAGCTTCTGGAGGCAACACAGAAAGACCACCTACTCCAAATGATACAAACATGCCTAAAATCCAACCAGTGGCAGAACAGACAAAGAGGTGCATCACTCTTGTCCGCGGAAGAGGAACAACACTTTCGCACATTTAAACTTGTCCGTGATACCTTGTCCACATCACCGGAAGGCCTACTGCTCAAAGAAAACAGAATAGTCATCCCTGCTGCCCTGCAAGACCAGATATTAGACATTGCACACGCGGGACACAGGGGAATAGTATCAACCAAAAGACAATTAAGAACAAAAGTATGGTTCCCATCCATAGACGAGCGGGTGGAACAATTACTAAAGAGATGCCTACCATGCCAGGCAGTGGCACCTCGCACATTTCCGGAACCAGTTCAAGCATCTGTGATGCCTCTACAAGTGTGGGACGAAGTTGCGGTGGACATGTTTGGGCCACTGGCAAATGGCAAATACGTGCTAGTGATCATAGATGAAATGTCAAGATTCCCAGAGATTCACCTGATTCACTCGACTAGTGCACAAGCAGTCATACCAGCACTGGACAAGACCTTCGCGGACTATGGCATTCCATCCAGAGTCAAATCAGACAATGGACCCCCCTTCACTGGACATGATTTTGCAATGTTTGCAGAACACCTAGGATTTCAGCACCACAAAGTCACACCACTGTGGCCACAGGCAAATGGAATGGTGGAACGCTTTATGGGAAACCTCAAACGCACGCTCCAGATCTGCTCCATCACAAATGGGTCCTTCATGCAAGCCATCTGCACCTTGCTGCGAGAATACCGGAACACGCCTCACAGTTCAACGGGGGAATGTCCATCAATGTTAATGTTTGGGCGTATCATCAAAACAAGACTCCCTCACTACACACGAGCCAAGGCTGAACACTTGCATACAAGGAAGGCCAGAAGCAAGGACAGAGAGAGCAAAGACAAAATGAAAAAGTATGCAGACACCAGAAGACAGGCCAGACAAAGTCAAATCGGAGTAGGGGATCAAGTCTTGGTAAGACAAAAACAAATCACGAAGGACATGCCTGCCTTCAAGCCAGACCCCCTGACAGTAACCCACATCCAGGGTTCGATGATAACGGCAGCAAATGCACGAGGTACAGTCACACGGAATTCATCTTTCTTCAGAACATTTGACAACACGGATAACCCCATCAACACTCCAACAACTCTGCCAGATGCCTCTTCAGAGACAGACTCTGAGTATCAGGAAGAGGACAGAGATGCTGACGATAGCCGCAGTGATAGTGACGGCCCGGCAGTAAACCAGGTCCCACGTTTGCGCAGCCCATCCAAACGGGTCATCCGCAAACCCACAAGATGGATTGAGGAGGCCAACTGAACACTAGTAAAGTGTGTGATAAGGGGGGGGGAGATGTAATGTCCTATGTTCATTGTTATTAATGTACTTGAAGGGGACAGTCCTCTCTCTATTGCAGTTACGAGTGGGCTGCGACCCACGTGGTTATGAAGGCGGGCTTACCGCCAGTTCGGCAGTTCGAGTTACATTAAAGTCTAGTCAAGACGTATTTGTCTCCGCTCCTGATTTATTGGCCTGCTTCATTTAATGAATACAGCGCGTCCTGCTTATCGCGAGGTGCCTCGCGATACCTTCAGCTTAACCTGCAACAGTGTTAGGGCGGCATTTCCGCCGAAGACATTTTGTATTGTATATGTGTTTTACTTATTTTTGCATTCTCTCTCGGGGCACTCATTGTCTGCAGACAGCAGAAGCAGCAGGCAAGCCAGGCAGTGTGAGGAGATTGGGTTTGGGCCATGAATGCCATGGCGTGGCTGTGGCGGCCGTTCGCACCTGCGCATAAGCGGTGCACGTGCGATGCCCCCGACCCTTGTGACTGACTCGTGCAATGCGAATCAGTTTGACCATCGTCAGTTGCATGGTGCCAGTAGCTAGCTGCACGTCTGCAGCAGCCTTCCCTTCCTTCCTTCCTTCTGTGTGGTGAGTGCGCCAGCAAGGCCCCAGGCGGCGGGGCTCAGCTGAGAGTGAGACTAGACTTACTCGGTCGATCCTCAAGACACACACCCGACGCAGGAGAGGAGGTGCTGACTCCGTCTCCGACCCTATACTTTTGTTGGAAAGTGTAATAAAATGTTCTCTGCCCGATTTCTCGCTCTAACAAGCCTCTCACGCCTGGGGCGGGGGGGGGGGGGGGGTGGGTGAAGGGGCAGCCTCGTCTCAAAGGCTCGGCGCTCCACAGCCTCCTCATTGCCTTCTGTTATTTTTTTGCTTAGCCTGCTTTCTGAGCGAGCCAACTCAGCTGAGTGGCGATGTCTTTTTTCCGATCACAAACATGTTCTACTTTTCTGTAGTAGACGAGGTCTTGTGTGACACAATGAAGACCTCTTCTTCTTCAGAAAAGCAGAACGTGGTTTCACGGCATCGGAAAGGATGATACAAAATACATGCTGTAGTGGAGATCAGATGTGCCATACGTACATACGCAAACAGAAATCACCGCAACTCCCTATAATTCTAAACATGATTATAGAACTGATAACTGAGTATCCTGACTTGGGTTTCAGCGCTAGTGCATTACATGTACATCTTGACACATGAACCGGTCACTAATTGGTCCGTCCTCCAATCATGTTCATGAAAACCTTAAGAAATCCAGTTATCTGCTGTTCGGGAGGCGAGGCAGCTGCATCTTGTAGGGCGAGGTGCCGGAGCAGGAGAGTGAGGGGTGATGGACTCTGCACGTGTGTGCACATGCGTGTGTGACTGTGGTTATGTGGTGGGTGGGGGCGGAGTATGGTGAGATGAAGTCAGGTCCCAAGACAAAGCTATGGGCAGTGATTTAAAGTGGCAGTGGGCTCCTATACTGGTACCAACAATATAAGAAAATAATGTAATGGGGGCCCTGCCAGCAACATTGGGGGGTGCGGTGGGAGGGGCAATGTCCCTCCAAGCCCCCATCTCCTGCCCCTCTTTTGCTGCGTGGCTCCCACAGTAAATCATTTTTATTTCCAGCAACGGATAGGAATGTTGAGGCATGTGCCAATATAAAAGCAGTCTGCGACTAGCAGTTCATAAATGTTCCTTCTCTGCCTTTTAAGCGGACACTGCACTCTTCGTGCCGCAGAATACTGATAATGTAAGCATTATTACAATAACAATCACTAATATGTGCAAATATAAACACAGAAACAGAAAGTGGCCCATATTTCACACTGGCCTAAGGTTTTACATCCCAATAGCGTCATGGTTAAATGCATTTGACTCGTGCTGAATGGTTAGCGGCTAGAGTCTGGCGCCATGCAGACACTAGGAGCACTGTCATCTTGTTTAACCGCTTGATGCAAGGTGCAGTTTCTGTTTGCGCGAGGGTGTCTCTTTTCTCAGAATCCATTCGTGACATTACATATTTCTATTGATATTGATATTTTATTTGTATCGGGGACAAAGCAAGGCTGCCACGAGACTTGAAGGCAGTCAGGATTTTCACTTTTTACAAACGCATGTCTTCACCATATAATGCCAGTCTTTAGTTTTCCTAATTTCATCGCCAGAAGTGTAGTAATAACAGCTCTACAAAGCCATAGTTTTTACAGACAAGCGCTGTTGAGTTTTGCATAATAGCACTACTGCAAAATGGCATGGTAGTAGCGTGTCATAAAAAACATATTGTCATTATTATACCAAGCTGTAGCAAGGGTTCACATAGGCAACCTCCAGTTATGTAGAACAATTAAACAACATTTTCCAGACGATGGTTAAATGTGAACATGTATACATCACTCTATGCGGCTTGCTCACCAAGATAGCACCCCAAGTGTATAACCATGCCCTTGCAGTGACTTTTCTAATGAAATCACTTTTCCTGCAGTGGGCTGTGGCAGGGAGATAGTGGCAGTAGGTGCAACTTTGTGAAGTTCATTTGAAACAACACAAGGTAAACTTGCCCCTCTTTTCTATTAATAACTTTCTTTTACATACGTTCCTCTTAGTGCCACAGTTTTAGGCTTCAAAGCACCAGAGGTAACACAGGTCAATTGTACTAAAACAAGTGACCTCTGGAGAATAAAAAAAAGAGTCAAACCTCCTCTCACCTTCTGGGATTGGAATGTGTATACAGGTGCTTAACTGTTGACTACAGAAGTGGCATTGACCTGCTAAGCAAGTTCACCAGCTTAAAATGCCACTCCCCTGCCCCATTATGTGACTTTTCAGCAATGCCATACACTGGTGATGGTGCTGAGGGCGTGCCCCTTCGGTGTGCACGAAGTTAAGCTATGCTTTTGCAATGCTTTGCTTTTAGTAATTCGAAAGAGTAGGGGGCCCTTGCTTTGGTGGCCCAGAAATCAGCAACTCGTTTTTTAAGGGACCCTAAATGCAGGGTATCATCGGGTCTGCCCCCCAGGACTGGGGATGATTTCTGAGGATGGCTCGAGATGCAGAGTAATGGAGTCAGTAGACGTGTTTGGGATGACTGTTGTACATGAGTGATCATGTGAGGATGTTTGCTCGAATTCAGAGTAACATGAAAGTACAGTATATGCAATACACAGACTCTATTCATGTTAGCCGGGTGCCCACTTCGCCAAGTGTGATCCTGGGCAAATCACTGTATCTATTTTTGCCTGTTTATATAGCTATTATATGGAGCCTTTATAAACAAGTTAACCTTAAATATTAAGCGCTATGTGTGAAATTAACAATGATATGTACATGCTGGCACTCCTAGAATTCTGGGTGATTGTCATGGGTGTTCATCCAGAAGAATCCCTATTTATTAGATGTATCCTGTGATGTCCAAGCTCAGCGATGTGGGAGACTGCACGAGAGCTTGAGGATCCTTTGATGTGCACCTAAAAAGTAGACGTGTAAGCAAGCAGGAGAAAGTATTAGACTTGTGCAAACAGCTTATTTTCTCAATGGATGATTTTCACAGAAGGGGGACGGTGTGCGGGGCGCCTCACCAGTCCAGTACATGAGCCGAACAGTTCACCAGCAAGGTTGTTTGGATGAGGTTTACAGTATGAGTGGTTGAAGAAGTGCTGGGATGGAGGTGAGGGGTTGCAGAGTCCGTGAGAGGGTGAGCGATGGAAAAGCTGGGCTAAGGTGTGCGTGAATGCGCCAGTGTGTAAATGAATGAGTGAGTGAAACTTGTTATCTGCTACCGTTGGCTTGTGAGGACTTTGAATCTGAATAGAATGGTCCCGTTTCTATTTGAGTAACCACTTAATAATGGGGTGCAGGTTTTGCCTGATTCAAGGTGTCCAGGAGCACATAGTTTCATCAATGGAGAATCCAGAATTAAAAATCTAGGATTTTCAGTTATCATCTAATAGCCTATCACATCCCATCACCAAGCTGTGATGTTAAACAATACAGGAGTAGTGCATGCCTCTAGCAAGCTTTGGGGACTGGGTGTTCTGTTTATTGATGGCATACATCGCCCATTCGTTTTTTTGTTTTGTTGGTGTGGCACCTTCTGTAGCACAAGTAATGACTCTCCTCTATGCACTTTCATTTCTCAACTAGGCTTCAGAAGTGTCCACCACTTTAACAAAGACATTGGACAAATTCCTGTCGCTTAGGTACATTCTCTGGTGTAGGGTCAGGTGTAGCTAAAAATCACAAGGACGGTCAAACACACACCACCACCCAGAGTCTGAAGACATGTGCACAGGGAGGTTGCTCTAGGTTGCCTTGCAATGCATTTTCAATGAGAATTGCCTCGTCGTGGAGCCGGCTGCTTGCAGATACATCCATCTCTCAGCCACCTTTTCTAAAATTGGGCCTGCACGACTACCTCGGGTGCAGGGGTTTCACCAGAACGTTCCCAAAAATGTGAGTAAGGTCTGTTATCAGAAGAGTTGTGGAAGGGAGGAGGTACTTTTCTATTTTTTCCTACCTGCAAGAATGCATGAAAATATGTTTTATTTGCCAGGATTGAGCCAGGAACCTCTGGCAATATGGTAAGAAGATAACACATCAGGTCCAAATGCCTTTGGGAGATCAGTGTGAGCAGGAGATGCTAGGCTCCTATTCTTGCATTTTACAATTCAGCAGAACAAACAGGGTCCATTATGCTGGTTATTAATAAAAACGATTAGTTCAGCAACAATTAATGGTGCATTTTATCTTTGCTTAATATGAATTATCAAATGCACCTACATTAAATTGCTTAAACACACAAGCATTGTCATGTTGGGAGCTATGTTCAGAGCTATGTTTGGGGGCTATGTGTCAGGCCAATAGTTGGTATTAGCATTATTGACCTAAAAAAATTTGACCTAAAACATTTGATCGAATTGTTTTGACCTTTATTTTGGTCACATTTAATTAAATATATATGGGGGTGGGTAAGGGTATAGATGAAGTTGAGGGGAGGCGGTGGGTTTGCAGGGGTCTAGCCTCACATTTTAGACCAAAAAAAAGGTCAAATAAATTTGATTAAATGTGATTGGGTCAAATAGACCCAAACTGAATAGTTGACATGACATCTAATACATTGAAAATTATGAGGGGATATTAATAGTTATCTTGATGCAGAGTTCCAAACTTCTAACTGTAACATTTGGGCCATGGTTTGGAAGTTATAAGACAATTATAAGACCTGCTAGATTGTTGTATGTGACAGCAGTTGAGTGTTTGCAACCCACATGCGCATGACTGAAAGCGGTCGTAGGAACTGAGACACCAGAGTTCAGTGACCTTGCAACAGTTGTCAATGAAAGTGAACCCTTTTAATTAGCCTGTTGGCCAGATGCTTTATCCACTGTACACACCCACATACATGTGTGGACTGCAGGGGATATGGGGGCATGCAAGACCTCCCCAAGATCACGCTGGAGCCTTTTTTTAACCTGAACATCAAGCTTTTGAAGGACTATTGTTGTTACACTGTCCTATGCCTATGCCTGATACGACAAAGTGTGGTTTACCCTTTATGTTACAGTCCCTCTGGCAACCATAAGTGGGTCGGGTATTGACGATTTTTAGTTGACTCGTCTATTGATTGGAAATGGCAGCTTTCAGTAAACTGACTTGTGAACTAGCAACTGGACAAGAATTTCACTATGCATGATGCAAAGGTCATTTTGCACAAGCACCAGCTGATAGATGAAGAAGGTTTCTCAAACCTGGTTGCCCAATTTGCTGGGTGCTGTTGATATTGTCGGGTGCTTTCTGTTTCCTATTCTATTCTGTGCTAGATTGCAGGAGAAGATTGTCTCAGTGTACAGACAGCATCCTCACGTCCCAAAGGTTTTCTAGCAGGGATCTTTCATACCACACAGTGTTGGGGTGGGGGGGGCGCCAAATTGACAGCTCGCCTAGGGCAGCAAAATTCCTTTCACCGGCCCTGGGCGTGCTGCCGCATTTTGGATTCTTTTGAGTTTCCTTAGTTGGGATGCTGGGGCTCCTAGGTAGAGGTAGTTTGTGCAGTGTAGGCGGGAAAGGATGATGGAGTTGATGGCCGAGAAACAATGGGGATAACTGTGGTAGTGGAAAATCCACCTGAGGATGCGTAGGTGGAAGAAACAAGTTTTGTATACGCTGGTGGTGTGTTGGGTGAGGGATAGATCTGCGTCAAATTCGCATCCAAGGTCTTCTACTACGTTCGAGGGTGCAGGTGTTTGTCCTAGTGATTTCAGCCACGGGATTGGTTGGGGGATGAGTCATGTTTTCCAGCAGGCTAGGATTTCAGTTTTCCCAGGATTGAGGATGAGGTGGTTGGTCGTCATCCAGTGATAAATGTCAGGGAGGCACAATGAGAGGTCCGCGCTGGCAGAGGCATCACAGTTTGGGTTTTTGAGGATGATCTGGGTAGGGTTGTACGAGCGGATGATTGCAGGGATGGGTTATATGTAGAAATTGAAGAATAACAGTGATGTGGACGCTCCTTTGGGGACACCTTTACAAACTGGACATGATATGGATGTGAACTGGTTGAGATGCATGATTTCCGACTCGTTAGAGATAAAGGAGGAGATCCATGAAAGGGCTGTGTTTGTAGTCTGACTAATAGAATTGAGTGATCGATGGTATTGAAGGCTGCGGAAAGGTCTAACAGGATGAGGGCCGCACAGCCGCCTGTGTCAGTTGTTCTTTTTGGTCGTCCCAGATGGAGACTTGGGAGGATTCTGTTCCCTTTAGCGGTCTGAAACCTGATTGTGCCGGGTCTAGGAGGTTGTTGGCTTCGGCAAAATGGTCAAGCTGCGTGTAAGCGACACGGTCAATCAGTTTTGCAATGAAACACGTATTGGAGATAGGTCGGTAGTTTACGGGGAGGAGTGGGTCAAGGGTCATTTTTTTTGAGAATGGGATTGGTATAGGATGTTTTTACGGCTTTCGGGAAGGATCCTGATGTGAGTGAGTGATTCAGGATTGTGCGTGCGACGTTACCGGCACAGGTGGAGGTTAGTATTTTTTTTAGCATTGAGGGTGGGCACGGGTCTTCTGGGGAGCCTGATGGGCGGCTGACTGCTACAAGTGAACTGAATTCTTGGTGTGTGATGCGGGAGAAAGAGTCCAAAGAAGATTGTGATTGTGGGGGGGTTTGGGTTGTGTGCTGTGGGTGAGTGGGCGGTGGCGGTAGGATTTTTAGTTTGGCGATGATGGCGTTGTGTCTTTCGTTGGCGGCATTGTAGAAATGGAGCGAGAGGATGTCGCATAAGGCTTGAGAGCTCGGAATGGACAGGCGAGAGCATGAAGGGGATTTGAATTCTGCTATGATTTTATGTAGTTCCTTACTGGGGTTGCAAGCATTATGGATTCGGTTCCCATAGAATGATTTCTTGCTTTTTCTGATTTCCGATCTGTAAATTCTGGTTGTTCTCGCTAGGACGGTTTTGTTTTGGGAAGAAGGGTCTGCTCTCCAGGTCAGTTCCAGATGGTGCTTGAGAGTTTGAGAGGTTTGAGATTAGGGGTGAACCACCTCAGCTTTAGTCCAGATCTCTGCATGTTATGTTTAGCCAGGGTGAGGGGTTTGAGGGCATTGGTAAACCAGAGGTCGAAGGAGTCTACTGCTGGGGGTCATTCTGCAAGGAATAATGAGTTGAGGGAGTTGCAGAGAGAGTTCAAGATCTGGGGTGATTACCACTTTGTTACATAGTGGGAAAGCAGAGGGTGCTGTTGGTGGTGGATGTGTGGGGTATTGGCTGCTGACAACAGTGTTGAGTTGTATGGTGAAACAGAGTGTTGAGTGATCGGTCCACGATAGGGGGTCAGGGGGCTAGGTAGATATGTTTGCGGTGCTGAATATTGCGTCAAGTGTGTGGCCTCTCGTGTGGGTGGGAGTGGAGGTGTGGTGTTTCAGATTGAGTGGATCTAAACTGTTTGTGAATGCCCTGGTCATAGGGTTTGATGGGGAGTCAAACCATATGTTGAAGTCTCCTAGGATGGTGAGGGTTGGATGTAGGATGAGATTGGAAGCCATTGCTTCACAAAATGTGTTTGTGAAATGTTTGTTATAGCCGGGGGGTCTGTAGATGAGTAGGAAGCTGTGTCAGGTGGATGGTGTGAGTTGGAGTTTTAGCAGGAGGATTCGTAGTCTATGGTGTTGGTGGAGGTCTCCTTGGTTAATAGCTTGAATTGGTCTTTGTGCAATATTGCAAGCTGTCCTCCCCTTTTTGATCTGTTCTGGACGGTGAGAGTGTCACCAGGTGGGAAGGTCTTATGTGCGTAGGGTTCGTAGTCATCCGAAAACCAGGTCTCAGTAATGAATAGGATGTTGGGTTTCTTCTGTGATGAGGTCATAGATGTGGAGTTTGTTTTTGGAAACTGACCTTGTGTTGATGAGGGTCCAAGATATTTGGTCGGATGCCTTTGTGGGTAGAGGGTGAGTCGGGATGTGGGGGAGAGCTGGGTCTGATGTTGGGACTGGGAGTGGGGGAGGATAAAATGGGAGGAGGTGGAGTGTTGGGATGGGTGAGCAGTTGGGATGGGGGACAGGCGACTGGCAAAGGGGTGGTGGAGTGCGGAGATGAGGGAGCAGTTGGGTTGGGGGGAGATGGGGTGGGGTGAAAAAGAGCCAGGACTGGGTTGAGCGCGGACAAGGAGGTTGCGCTCCTATTTTGCAGTGGCAGTGAAAGGGGCCCCTAGGAGTCCCTCGCGTTATGGAAACAAGGCAAGTCACCACACACGATAGATACGCCAGACACAAGGTTGTATTCCCAAAGCTAGGGTTTATTGCAAAGCAAATAGTCTCAGTCGTCCAACTCGGTCTCACACCCGCGACGTGTATCTCTAGACCTCGAGGGATGCAAGAGAGTGAATTATGTACATCAGTTACATATATACAAAATGCATATCATACAATCAGCTGTGACATGTTTAACACCCCCCTTTATTGGGTTTCTTTGAACTCGGTTTGATGATGGACACTTTCGACGAATATGACACCTTCAAATATCTATTCTAGTAACAATATGCAACATTGCAAGTGCGGAGACATCTTTTCTTTGTTGAACAGAACACAGTGCTTCTGTTCTTGTAAGCAAGCTACATACGGGGGAAGAGTCACATTCCAGACCTTGCTATCTATGAGGTGCTATTCGTGTCCTGGGAGCCGACACGCTCTACAGGGCTCGGAAAAGGGGGGCCGTAAGAAGAGCATAATTCAAGCCTTTAGCTCATGGGTGCACAACATACGGCCCATGGGCCAGTTGCGGCCCGCCATGCCGTTTTGTCCGGCCCGCAAGGCACAAAGACTTTCCTAATGGAGGGCGGCCCACAAGCAGCATCGGCCGCCTTCCATTAGGAAAGTCTTTGTGCCTTGCGGGCCGGACAAAACACTGGCCCTCATTGGTTCAGTGCACACGAACCACGCAGCTCCTATGAGCCACGTAGTGCGTGTGTGCTGCACCAGCCGTAGTGCCAGAAGCCTCGCCAGCGTTCCAGCATGTCTGGGTAAGTACATGGGTGGGGGAGCTGTATGTTTGTGTGTGTGTGTGTGTGTGTCTGTCTCGGGTCCGTCCTGACTGTGTTTTTTGTTTTTGTATGTATGTTGAGATGCAGAGGTGGGGGGGGGGGTGTGTCGGGTGTGTATGGGTGTGTTTGTATTTGTATGTCTGCAGTGTATGTTGAGATGCGGGGATGGGGGGTGTGTCGGCTCTGCTTGAATGTGTTTGTGTGCAAGTGCAGTGTGTGTTGAGATGGGGAGGGGGTGTGTGAGTCAGGTCTGCCTGAATGTGTTTATGTGCAAGTTCAGTGTATGTTGAGATGCGGGGGTGGGGTGTGTGTCGGGTCTGCTTGAATGTGTTTGTGTGCAAGTGCAGTGTGTGTTGAGATGCGGAGGGGGTGTGGGGGTCAGGTCTGCCTGAATGTGTTTGTGTGCAAGTTCAGTGTATGTTGAGATGCGGGGTTTGCATGAGGGGTGGGTTTCATGGGGCATAGTGTTTGCATGAGGGGTGGGTGTCTTGGGGCATAGTGTTTGCATGAGGGGTGGGTGTCATGGGGCATAGTGTTTGGTCGGGGAGTGGGGGCTATGGGCCATAGTGTTTGCTTGAGGGGTGGGTGTCTTGGGGCGTAGTGTTTGCATGAGGGGTGGGTGTCATGGGGCATAGTGTTTGGTCGGGGAGTGGGGGCTATGGGGCATAGTGTTTGCTTGAGGGCTGGGTGTCTTGGGGCATAGTGTTTGCATGAGGGGTGGGTGTTATGGGGCATAGTGTTTGCTTGGGGAGTGGGGGCCATGGGACATAGTGTTTGCATGAGGGGTGGGTGTCTTGGTGCCTAGTTTTTGCATGAGGGGTGGGGCCATGGGCATAGTGCTTGGTTGAGGGGTGGGGGCCTTGGGGCATAGTGTTTGCATGAGGGGGGGTGTCATGGGGCATAGTGTTTGGTCGGGGAGTGGGGGCTATGAGGCATAGTGTTTGCTTGAGGGGTGGGTGTCTTGGGGCATAGTGTTTGCATGAGGGGTGGGTGTCATGGGACATAGTGTTTGGTCGGGAAGTGGGGGCTATTGGGCTTAGTGTTTGCTTGAGGGGTGGGTGTCTTGGGGCATAGTGTTTGCATGAGGGGTGGGGGCCTTGGGGCATAGTGTTTGCATGGGGGGGTGTCTTGGGGCATAGTGTTTGCATGAGGGGTGGGGGCCATGGGGCATAGTGTTTGGTTGGGGAGTGGGGGCCATGGGGCATAGTGTTTGCTTGAGGGGTGGGGGCCTTGGGCATAGTGTTTGCATGAGGAGGGGTGTCATGGGGCATAGTGTTTGCTTGAGGGGGTGTCTTGGGGCATAGTGTTTGCATGAGGGGTGGGGGCCATGGGGCATAGTGTTTGCCTGGGGGGTGGGGGCCTTGGGGCATAGTGTTTGCTTGAGGGGTGGGGGCCTTGGGGAATAGTGTTTGTATGAGGGGGGGTGTCATAGGGCATAGTGTTTGGTTGGGGAGTGGGGGCCATGGGACATAGTGTTTGCATGAGGGGTGGGTGTCTTGGGGCCTAGTGTTTGCATGAGGGGAGGGGGCCATGGGGCATAGTGTTTGGTTGGGGAGTGGGGGCCATGGGGCATAGTGTTTGCTTGAGGGGTGGGGGCCTTGGGGCATAGTGTTTGCATGAGGGGGGTGTCATGGGGCATAGTGTCTGCCTGAGGGGGTGTCTTGGGGCATAGTGTTTGCATGAGGGGTGGGGGCCATGGGGCATAATGTTTTCTTGGGGGGTGGGGGCCTTGGGGCATAGTGTTTGCTTGAGGGGTGGGGGCCTTGGGGCATAGTGTTTGCATGAGGGGGGGTGTCATGGGGCATAGTGTTTGCTTGGGGGCGGTGTCTTGGGGCATAGTGTTTGCATGAGGGGTCGGGGCCATGGGGCATAGTGTTTGGTTGGGGGGTGGGGGCCATGGGGCATAGTGTTTGCTTGAGGGGTGGGGGCCTTGGGGCATAGTGTTTGCATGAGGGGTGGGAGCCATGGGGCATAATGTTTGCTTGAGGGGTGGGTGTCTTGGGGCATAGTGTTTGCATGAGGGGTGGGTGTCATTGGGCATAGTGTTTGGTTGGGGAGTAGGGGCCATGGGACATAGTGTTTGCATGAGGGGTGGGTGTCTTGGTGCCTAGTGTTTGCATGAGGGGTGGGGGCCATGGGGCATAGTGCTTGGTTGGCGAGTGGGGGCCATGGGGCATAGTGTTTGCTTGAGGGGTGGGGGCCTTGGGGCATAGTGTTTGCATGAGGGGTGGGAGCCATGGGGCATAATGTTTGCTTGAGGGGTGGGTGTCTTGGGGCATAGTGTTTGCATGAGGGGTGGGTGTCATTGGGCATAGTGTTTGGTTGGGGAGTGGGGGCCATGGGACATAGTGTTTGCATGAGGGGTGGGTGTCTTGGGGCCTAGTGTTTGAATGAGGGGTGGGGGCCATGGGGCATAGTGTTTGGTTGGGGAGTGGGGGCCATGGGGCATAGTGTTTGCTTGAGGGGTGTGGGCCTTGGGGCATAGTGTTTGCATGAGGGGGGGTGTCATGGGGCATAGTTGTTGGGTGTCCTGACCCACGTTTGAGCTATCATGCTGCAACATTTGGTGCTGTGGGCTTAGAAAATCGAAGATGGCCAAAAAGCCCACATGTGCGCCAGAATCCAGGAGAACCACGCAGTTTGTGCGCACACCAAAATGGTTACCTAACTTGCCACCCACCAGTGTAAAGAAAGATCTTTGTTAACAAAATCCACTGTTACGGATGTCAAAAAGTTGCTGAAATCGTGGCTCATCGGACCACTTTAAAGATTCAACCCTTTTGTGGGGTTCCACATAACCATTTTACTGTAAGGAGCCCCATCAAAACAATGTTAAGCAAGGATTTACTACCATGTAAGAACCATTCCTGTTTAGAATGCATTAATCCAAGAAAGATCCCAAAATTGCATGCAGTACCCGCTTTTGACTGAAGGCGGCACTAGCGGTCTAAACTCTGACAGGGAAACTGCATGTCAGGAGTTGCAGGAGAGGCCTTTACATCAAAGGCTGGGAGTTAATTAAAATCTTAACCACATGCTGTTCCCAGAAGACAATCTGATTTAATTAACAGGCCAAAGGCTGGGAAACCTCTCACCTCCAGAGATTCACACCAGGAGTTAGAATCTCACATGACCTCTTGATTGATAGAAGGCAGACTGGCTGGGAGCCTCCTGGAGACTACACAATAGGCTCTTGCACTTGAATAGGATATGTTGATTTTGACTGTTTCCTGTCAACAAAGGCCTGCCTGCCAGAAGACACATGTGATCACTGACCCACTAAAAAGCACCAAATGTTGCCATTTCTGAATGCAAGCCCCCCAGGAAGAGCAGAGTTTGAACAGGGTATACCTCATGTGATATGTGATGGGTGCATGTAATTTCAAACCACTGTGTATCTATGAAATATGTCTTTAGGTCAAATATAGATTGTGTGTAATTTGACAGGGGAGTGTCCTTTCTGCAAGCCATTAAATGACATCGCTCTGACACTCCACTTCTTTTCCCCAATCAAGAGAGAAAGGAAAGCTTGACCAATAGGCAGTTGAGAGAGGGGCTGGCTAGTGATGCTGCACACACACCCACTTTCAAAAGACATAAAAAGAGCCACTGGAAGCTAGAGAGGACCTTCAATTCCATTTGCTGCGGAGCATGCTGCCGGACCATGCCACATCCAGAGATCCAGACTTCAAATCCATCAATCTCCAGAACCTGTAGCAGTACCTAGAAAGCAGAGCAGTATCCAGAATCCAGAGAGGCTAGACCAGCAGAGCTGACCCAGACCGCTGTTCGCAGAACTAGAGAGCTGACCCAGATCACTGTGAAGTGCCGAGACCAGAACCGGAGTCAAGTCCAAAACCTGACCAGATCCGTGGCGAGGCCTATTTCTAAATATATTGTGAGTACCTAGCAGAACTGTGCAGAACCAATCTCTTAGTTAAAATAAAATAATTTAATCTATTTTAATCTAACTAGAACTGCCTCCTAACTGTCACCTGTCATTTGCAAAGCTGTCACCTGTCATTTTCTAGCTGCAAGCTGTAACCTGTCGCTTTGAACTTTTAAAATTTCAAATCCGAAAAACTACCTTTATTTAATCGTCCGTATCTCTGGAACCATTTGGGCTAGGAACTTGGTTTAACTTTCCTCTGAAAGCCTAAAATCTCAGCTTTTCAACAAGCTTAGAACTGACTGGCTACTCCTCATACTTTTGCCGTAATCGTGATTCACGCATTCACGAATTTTGCTGCGATTCGCGATTTGGTTAAAAATACAGCCACGTGTGAAAACAGCAGCTTCCTTGCTTTCCTTTGCCAAAAATTCGTTTAACCTGCTAGTTACTCCTAGATCCTTGCTAAAGTGAGCCTGAACTCGTCCCAAGTATATTTCACTCACCCTGAACCGCCTAAAGGGAATTAAAACCATTTTCAGCATATTCCTCACTTCATTGCCAGCACATATAAAAGCATTTTGGGCCTCTGTTTCAAACTTCTGTAGTCTAAGCTTGCTGGGGTGAACTGAATTACATTTGATTGCATTTCTGAGAACGGTGTGCTTTCCTTCCATTTCCTTGCATTGCATAAAGGGGGGGAGTGGATTGCCAGAGGAAAGTGATTACATTGTTTTGCTGAAACCCTATCAAGTTATTTTCTGTACTGCATTTTCATTCCACCTTGCATCCATTTGAAACCATAAAAGTATTGTTGCTATCTTATCCATCCTATAACCACTCCTCATTGATTATAAAGAAATGTGCTAGTGCCAGACTATCCATTATTGATTACTGCTCAGATTAAGTGTGATATTCAATTATTAATTTATTATAAAGTGTGATATATATATATATATTGTTTAAATTCTCAAATAAACCTTTAAACTTGCAAAACAGAACTACTTCTTGGCTCAGTGGGGTCAGGGGGATTCCAAGAGAGGGGTGTTATATAGGGGTAGTCATCCAGAACTCATGAACTGGACATAAAGATATATCAATAAGGGTTTCCATTCAGTATTCCAGACTAGGCATTGACTTAGCTGTAGTGTTGAATTGAATCCTCTTACAAATTGGGGGCTCGTCCGGGATGTTTGGGTTAGATCTATCACTTGTACAGATTAATACAGTGTGCCAGCTGACCAGATACACATATCCGGTCGGATCACCACGCTGTGTTACTCTGTAAAGCACTCCTCAAAGGAACGCTCTAAGGAAAAGGTCTGTTTTGCAAAAATAAAATACAAACTTCTGTAAGTCAGGAAGGAACTCAAATTCCAGAATGACGACCTTGGTAGATATGAAAATAGCCAGAGAACACTTCTTACATAAGCTATTTGTGAGAGGGGAGTGGACTCATCAGGACCAAATGGTCTGGTTGCAGGCAATCGTGCAACAGGTCACTGAAACAGGGTCAGAAATATGGGGAGATCAGGGTCCCCTACATGTGGCCCTGAGTGAACTATACATGGCCCCTAAGGCCAAGGATGAGCACAACAAGATTGCCAGGGTAGCGGCATATTTATATTTACATATGGGAGCCATGCAGGACAAATGTGCTGAAGGCCAAGATCTGGCGAGTAGGCAACTGCTGGCATTACAGAAGGCCCAATCTGATCTGGATTCTTCTGAGCAGAGGCTGCAGAGGAGCCAGGAGTCAGAAAATGATAGTAGGCAGTATATCATTAAAATAAAAGAGGACATGGATATACTGCAACAGGAAAAGACAGACCAGGATACCAGAATTCTGGCCTTGCAGAAGGAACGCCAAGACAGTTTGGACTCCCTACTGCAGAGCCAGAAAAAGCTGGAGCAACAGATCAATTTCAACAGGGCATGCACAGAGCAGGTAGCCACCCTGCAAATCCAACTAGACAGAGAGAAAGAGGAGAGCAATAAACTGATCCTGAAAGACCTGGATACCCAGGCAGAGTTTGATCAGGAGCGCCAGAAAGCTGGTGCCTTCCAAAGGCAAAGGGACGACCTGACGGTACAGATGCAGACTCTTAGTTAGGAAAGGGACACCTTAGGCCAGGAAGTCTGCCACTTAAAAAGAAAAATGGAAGAAAATCACCTGGCCCACCAGGGACTGGGTGACCTCCAAAAAGAACACCAGGACTTGCTAGAGCACACCAGGAGGGTGGAGGAGGCTCTGGCAAGACAGGAGCAGGCCAGTAGGGATGGGACTCAGGAGGTAACCCTCCTGCAGCAAAGACTGGCCCAGTGCTCCAGGACCGATCAGGAAACGCAGAGAGAGAATGAGGCTCTCTGCCAGCACAATGATAGGCTCCAACAACAGGTAGCGATGCAGGAGAGACTGATAGAGTCTAGTAAGGCCTTAACTGAGGAACTGAAGGCGCAGGCTCTTGCATTGCAACAGGGAGCAGAGGCGGATAGAGACCAGGTTCGCTGGGAAAGGGAAACTCCTGAGCATAACCTCAGGAGCCCTAGTACCAGAGGCCTTTATCTCTCCCAGTCCATGGACTCTGCCACCCCCATGTCCCCTGGCGCACATGAGCACCGGGCCACAGGGATGGCAGATTACTATCCAGCCAGAAGCATGGGGCTCATAGGCCAGTACCTCCCAGGAATGGATGGCCGGGCATCCGGGTATGGGCACCCAAGCACAGTGCAATTTAGTGGGGAACCCCAGGAGAATAGGCCCATTAAGGGCATCCTGAAAACTTCTGCCCAGTTAGGTCAGTGGGGGGGTACCCATCAAATCCTGGCAGCAAGGAGGAATCTGAAGACTCCTCTGAACGGCGCAGGACACAGGAGACCAGGTCCCCACATTCTGCCAGCCAATCCCAGGCCCGCAGAATCCGGGAAAACCTGGAAGATCAGACGGGAACCTCTGGGAGCAGTGCCTCTGAGTCAGAGGATGAATGGACCAGGGTTACCCGAACCAAAAAGGCCAATAAGGCAAAAAGGGCCTTGCTTAAGGACCCATTGAAGCAAATAAAGGCAATAAGGAGTGTCATCACGCCTTATCACAAGAACGCTAAGTATTCTGTTTGGGAACACTTGGAGCTTTACGAGCAAATGATGGAGACTTTCCATTTGAAGGACAGCCAAAGCTGTATTCAATATGTAAAGTGGACCTTCTCACCAGAATACTCCAGTTTCTTTGCGGGGCTGGAGGACCAAAATCATTTAAGATGGTCCACCTATAAGGCGGCCATCTTGAAACATTTTTCTGTTCACAGAAATCCTCAAGAGGCTCGCAAGGCAGCCTACAATTTGCAATGTGGGGAGGATCAGGCCCCACAAGAATTCGTGCAAGAACTGAAACGTGCCTTTGCGCAGACCACCAGAAGGGTGGGCACAGACAGTAGAGAATTTGTCAATACATTTTTCCATGCCTTGCCCAAATATATAATGACCCAGCTCGTGAGAGATTTTCATGAGAAAAGATCTTTAGACTGGGTCATTGAACAGGCTACCCGGATCTATGAGGTGCAGAAGCCCATAGAAAATAAAAGCAATACCCAGAAAAATCCCAAAACCAACAGCACCCCTGCTGCTGCCAAGGTGGCAGAGGTAAAGGTCACCCCCGTTTTGGATTTGGAGATGGGGGGGCCTAAAAACCTACCTACACCTAATAATTCACAGCCCAGAAGGCCCTCGGGCCAGTCACAGACAGGGAGTCGAGGAGGTAGTCCCACAAATGGGGTCCCCCGCTCCCCTGACTATGTAAGTCCCCGCTATAAGGGAAACCGACCAATCCTGGGTTATGTGTGGACTCCTCCAGCCCAAGGGGGGGGGGATCCGGCCAAGCACCTAACCCAGGGAACTTCCCTCCCAACTCCCCACAGGAGGGCAGAAATTCTCCAAATCCTGGGCAGAACTTTTCCCCCAGGTATCCGCCCAATTTCCAGCCCCAAAATCATCCATCCTTCTTTCCCCAATTCCCTGAGCCCAGACAACCTAATCCGGGAGAGGGGAGGCCAAGGGTGGAGGGGTACCAAAATCTTCCCAACTAGGGATACTACCAGAGAAGGGATAGCTACCCTTCCCGGGATCAGCCCAGGGGAGAAAATAGAGCCCCGTATCAGCCTGAGCGGGTTTCCCAGTTAGAGCGTCAGGTCCAAAATATGGCACGGGATCTGGGTCACATACTGAGGGCTCAACAGAACCCTCAGATGAGCGTGCCACCGCAGAATGCCCCAAACTCTGGACCTGGTGCTCCAGAACAATGACGGGGGCAGCACCCCGATAACACACCAGTTCCCAGGGAGGAGGCACAAGGGGAAGGGGGGTGTAAAGCCTTGGAGGAAGCTTCCTTCCCAACTTGTAAACAGCCCCTGGAAAACCAGGAACCGGAAACAAAATCTCCTGCCCCTGAAAGCCCGCCTCCCAAGGAGCAGAGGGGGGGTAGGAGAAACAAAGGACCCAAACAGACCCACTTTGTGGAGTAGGTACAGGTCTTCCAATTTGAGGGAGAGGGATCCTCAGAGGATCCTGGGGAAAGGACCTTCTCCTTCAGAGATGGGGGAACTCCTCCCAAAAAAAATGGGTCCCAAGGGATTCCAATCCAGACTGGGGAGATATGGAGACTGAGCTACCGCCGCCCATCATCTCATCCCAGAACCCACAATACCGAAATCCCCTGGTTCAAACCCATCCTGGTGACTGCCTCCAAGAAGGGGGGGCGGCCCAGAACCGGAACCAGGGGAACCCACAATGGCTCTGATCTCCAGTTGCCAACTTTTTCTTTCAGATTCCCAAGGTTCTCCACAGAATTCTGCCCAAATCTCTTCGCTAGCAATGTCCAAAACCAGAAAGTTAGCCCACCAGTTGTCCAAAAATGTGCATTATCTGTGCCCCCTTGAGGAGAAGGAGGGAAGATACTATGCCCCGGTACAAGTACAGGGGCAGGGTACAATTTTGGCACTGGTGGACACTGGATCCCAAGCTACCCTTCTGTCCAAAAGGGCCTTTGAGGAACTAAACGCAGGAAGGGGGAGAATTACCGAATTCATCTCACCTCTCTTCCTGGACAACTGCAGAACTTTGACGGGAAGGAAATTCCCGTTGAGGGGACTGCAGACTTGGACATTAAGATTGGGCGACACAAGGTGAAACACCCGGTCATAGTAGTGACTCCAGAGGGCACCCCTTGTTTACTAGGGAATGACCTCCTGAGAAGGTTGTCACCCCTAATAGATTGCGTAAACAAGGTCCTCTGGACCCAGACTAGCCGACCAATAAAATTAAAACAGAGTGTCAACCATGTTAGTTTAAACGGCACCTGCCACATGGTTGAACAAAAATCTGACCAAGTAGAATTTCACTTCCAGAACAACCAAATTCCAGACGTGACAGTAATAGCAGTAGGACAACAGACTGGTGATGGGGGGTCCTCTCTATTTCTGAAAATCAACCTTCCTTCCAGTTTAAAGTGGTATTCCACACTGGAAGGAAACACCCTGAAATTCTTTACTAATCCACAATCAGAAACTCCCACTCCTATAGTCCAGAAAGATGTGAAATCAGCTCAGCTTGGAGAGCAGTTGTTCATCCCTGTTCAGTTAAATGATGGGAAGGACTCTGTTCTCGCTCAAGTGTGCGTGAACAATGGTAAGAGCTTCATCAGCGAAGCCATGTTCCGCCAAATCCCAAAAGATCCAGCCATTCCCACATTCAAACTGATAGACAAATGGGAAATGGACCTGGAAGCACCCAATTCCAAACATCTCCTGCCAAGCAGGTGTATGCTCAAACTCTCCATTGGCAACAAGAGCATAGTCCACAATTGTTGGGTCGTGCGAGACGTCACTGCCGCTTTTTACTCAGGCAGTGACATTCTCAATCGCTTTGCCATTAGTTTGGACCTAATAAACTTCAAAGCTTGGTCCCGATTAGCGGATAATCCCATGGGCTTTGATGATCCAGAAAAAGCATTTAGGTCAGCTCAATTGCTACCTTATGCAGTTGAAATTCAGATCAAAGAGGAAGTCACCATCCCAGAAAGGACCCGACAATTCTCCCTGGAAGTGAAAGCTAAAAGAGGACAACATTTGAAAAACCCTGATGCTTACATACATCTAAACGCTTCTCTCCAACAGCAAGGGTTGGGGGTAAACCCAACTCCATTAGTCAACATAGAACATGACACCATTCTAATAGAGGTGGATAACAGCGACTTAAAGAGTATTACTCTAGCCGCAGGCACCATTATTGGAATGGCGGTTGATGACCGACATTTTTCCATCGATTTAGGAGATGAACTTTTAGGACCAGTCCCCAAGGACTGTTTTGACAGTGACAGACAGGATTTTTACCCGGCATGGGTGGAACTTCCTGGTGTACACTTCCTGCCCCTATGGTAAGGAAGATGTGACTTGTGACTTCAGGAGGGATGAGGTGATTTTCCAGGCCCATGAGGGTTGCCTTTCCCACCTGAGGCCTCCAGTCCAAATCAGCACTCTGACCAGGGACTTCTCCACCCAGCTGGAGGAGGCCGCTGAGATAGCCAAACCAGAAGTCTTTCCAGGCTTCAGGCAGATGGTGGAAGAGAGATTCAACCTAGCTGATGTCTGTGTGACTCTGGAACAAAAGCAAAAGTTGAAACACGTTTTCTTGGATTTCCAAGATCTCTTTGCGGTAGACTCATATGACTGTGGTCGCACTGACATCCACACAAAAACAATCCCCACGGACCCTGGCATGACTCCTGTGTTTGTGAAGCAATATCGCTTGCCTCTCGCATCAATGGAGTCCCTTACTGAAATAATTAAGAACCTTGAGTCCCGGGGAATAATCCGTCCAGTCCACAGCACCTTCAATAATCCGGTGCTGGGAATATTGAAGCCAAACGGCCAGTGGAGTCTCTGCGCCGACCTCAGGGAGCTCAACAAACGGGTCCACACTTCCCGATGGCCTCTGCCCTACATTGACCAAGGGCTGGCCCAGATCCAGGGGTCACAGGTATTCACTGCAATAGACCTGACCAATGGATACTGGACTGTGCCTGTAAGTAGGGAGGACCAATACAAGCTGGCTTTTACCTTTTGGGGCCAGCAGTACACATGAACCCGGACTCCCTTCGGATACCTCAACTCCGGCAATGAATTCAACATTTTCCTACACAAGGCCATGCCCGACTTGGGTGCAAGGGGTAACCTGGCTTATGTAGATGATGTCCTCATCAAAAGTTCATCTGTGGAGGAACACATAGCGGATGTCCGTTATGTTCTGACCCAGTTGAGGTCCGCCGGAGCAAAACTTTCCTTTCAGAAAGCACAGTGGTGTAGAACCCGTGTTAATTTCTTGGGGCATGAGATTACTCCTCAGGGTCTCTGTCCCCAGGAAAAGAAAGTTGAAGCACTTCAGAAACTGAAAGACCCCACAACTCTGCGGGAACTAAGGAGCCTCCTTGGTCTGACTAATTACAACAGAAAGTTCATTGAGGGCTACGCAGAGATCACCAGACCCCTGATTCATCTCCTGAAGAGGGGGGTCAAGTGGGAATGGGGTCCATAACAAGCCGAGGCAGTAAGACAACTCAAAAGAAGCCTCTCACAAGCGCCCTGCCTAGCTTACCCTGTCAGAAACAACGAGTTCTTCCTGGAGACGGGGTTCTCTAATACGTGCTTGATGGCAGTATTATACCAAAAGCATGACAAGGTCAATAATGTAATCTCCTATGCGAGCAAAACTTTATCCTCTGTGGAGGAAAAATTCAACGATTGTGAGAAGGCACTCCTGGCAACGGTGTGGGCATTGAAGAATTACCGCCCGTTTATCCAGGGGGAACACATCATAGTGGAGACTCCACACCAGCCTCTGCAATATCTCCAAAGTGACAGAATCCGGGCCGGAAATGTGAGTAATTCCCGAATTACTTCCTGGATTCTGTCAATGCAAGGCTTTCCTATGGAGGTCCGATATGGCCAGAAGAGTCCCCTCGCGCAAGGTCTGGCTGACTTGCATGATTGTGCCAGAGAAAACTGTCTCGAGGACGAAAGTCTAAAAATCAAGGACAACACGGAGGCATACCTTAATTCCCCATACAAAGTCTTTGAAGAGGACAAGTGTGAGGGAATGCCCACTGTCTATGTGGATGGATGCTCTTACCATGTTGACAACAACGGGGAGAAAGAACTGGTGGCCGGCGTAGGGAATGCATGGGTGAATGAGTCCCCAGAACCCTCCGCTGGATACAAAATTTGGTCCCCGAAGTAGTCAGGTGGCAGAATTGATGGCTGTGCATCAGGCCATCCTCACTGCTGTCCAGCATCAACTCCACGAACTGGTCATAATCACAGATTCGGATTATGTACGGAACGGGTTTGTGGAGCACCTGGTTAATTGGAAAACCAGAGGCATGTTATGTGATAACAACAAACCCTTGAAACATGGGAAGTTGATCCAAAACATTGATGATCTGGTCACCTCGAAGGGGATGACCATCTATTGGAAGAAGATCAAGGGTCATTCCAAAATTGAGGGAGCAGACAAAACTGGAAATGACTTAGCTGATCAGCTGGCCAAAACCGGGGCCATCCAAGGGGATCTAATTGAGATTGAGTCCCTGTTGGGGGAAATCAAGGTCACTGCTATCACTAGGTCCCAGACAAATGCTCACAATGATCTTTCAACTGCCCAATGGAGCAAGGAGACCCCTGATGCTGATTTGATTACCGCTCAGAAGGGGGATCCAATAATTGGTAAATTTTACCAACACATTGAGGACCCTGAGAACTTTCGCCTGACGGATACCGATTACATTGGGAAAGAGGACCTAAGAGTGTTGATGAAATGTCCAAAAATGTTCCGAATCCAAAACGGTTTGCTGGTAAGGAAATCCAAAGCTGGCCACGATCAGTGGGTGGTTCCTACCTCATTCCGAAGCCTGATGTTAAGTCACGCCCATGATGCGGCCACCGCCGGTCATAGGGGGTTTCACACAACACTGGAAATCCTAAGAGAGGTTGCATACTGGCCACACATGGGGCAGGACCTTGACCAATACTTGAAGGGGTGTCTTGTGTGTGCACAATTTCAGCCATCATCCCTCACACACCGTGCACCTCTCCAAAAGAGGGGGAATGACACTGCCATGGTCAGATTTGTAAATCGACTTTGTAGGCCCTGTAATCCGCTCGTCTAGAGGAAACAAGTACATGTTGACCGTTACATGCTTGTTTACCAAGTGGGTGGAATGTCTCCCAGCCCCAAATTGCAAGGCAGAAACAGCAGCTGCCCTGATGATTAACCACATCTTTTCCCGTTTTGGTCTACCTCAAAGGATTGAGTCAGACAGGGGTAGCCACTTCACCAGTGAAGTGATGACAAAGATGTGGGAGATACTGGGGGTCAAAAGGAAGTTGCATATTGCTTACCGGCCAGCTTCTTCTGGGGCAGTAGAGAGATATAACCGAACCATTGTGAGCATATTAAAGAAGTTTGTGGCAGATTCTGGGCCAAGTTGGGATATCCGATTACCTCTGGTCCTAATGGCCATCAGATCTACCCCTTCATCTGCAACCAAAATGTCACCATTTGAGTTGATGACTGGACGCAAGGTGGTGCTTCCTCAGCATTTGCTTTACAGAACCCAAGAGCAAACGTTGATAAATGCCTCCACAACTCATGAGTATGTGGAGAATTTAAGGAAACACCTTCAACATGCTTTTGCTTATGCTCAGCGGAATCTAGAAAGATCAGCTGATAGCATGAAGACCCACTATGACCTGAAAACTTCCAGGAAGGAATATCAGGTGGGGGACCGGGTCTATCTATACAATTTCCAAAGAAACCAGGCGAAACAGCGAAAAATTTTGCCTACATGGAAGGGACCGTTTGAAATTATAGACAAAATCTCCCCTGTGGCCTACAAGATCTGCATCCCCAAAGGCGGTTTGGCAGAGGGGGAAGACAAGTGGGTCCACATTAACCAGTTGAAGTGTTGCCATCCCAGGCACACTCTGCAACAACTGGAGGAATCCAGAGGGTACTGTCTCAGATTAATTCAGTTCTAACTTAAAATATCCTACATATCGCCTATCAAATTCTGAGTTTCTCAAGGTGGGTGTTTTAGTTTTTGAATGCAAAAAGAAATGTGCATGTTCATATGTTTTGACTATAAATTTATATGCCACCCCACTATATCAATGGTGGGGGAAAAATGTCTATGAATAGGTATTGCCGCTCTTCCTTTGTCATCCTAGGAGAAAGAAAACCTGGAGACTGGCCAAGGAGGACGATCCGGAGACCGGGAGTCGAGGCCCGAGGGGCCCAGGGTACCGCCCAATATTCCCATCAGGACCGGCGAGGAGAACCGATCGATCAGTACCGGATGGAGGAAAAGATGCTGAACTGTGCCATTTGCAGAATTGGAAGAAGATTATGCGGACATACCAGTGCGTGGGTCAAAACCCTTGTGCACCCGACTCCCCATCGACTCAAATTCAAAGGGCAGTCACGGGGGGGGCTTTGTTGGGTGTCCTGACCCACGTTTGAGCTATCATGCTGCAACATTTGGTGCTGTGGGCTTAGAAAATCCAAGATGGCCAAAAAGCCCACATGTGCGCCAGAATCCAGGAGAACCACGCAGTTTGTGCGCACACCAAAATGGTTACCGAACTTGCCACCCACCAGTGTAAAGAAAGATCTTTGTTAACAAAATCCACTGTTACGGATGTCAAAAAGTTGCTGAAATCGTGGCTCATCGGACCACTTTAAAGATTCAACCCTTTTGTGGGGTTCCACATAACCATTTTACTGTAAGGAGCCCCACCAAAACAATGTTAAGCAAGGATTTACTACCATGTAAGAACCATTCCTGTTTAGAATGCATTAATCCAAGAAAGATCCCAAAATTGCATGCAGTGCCCGCTTTTGACTGAGGGCGGCGCTAGCGGTCTAAACTCTGACAGGGAAACTGCATGTCAGGAGTTGCAGGAGAGGCCTTTACATCAAAGGCTGGGAGTTAATTAAAATCTTAACCACATGCTGTTCCCAGAAGACAATCTGATTTAATTAACAGGCCAAAGGCTGGGAAACCTCTCACCTCCAGAGATTCACACCAGGAGTTAGAATCTCACATGACCTCTTGATTGATAGAAGGCAGACTGGCTGGGAGCCTCCTGGAGACTACACAATAGGCTCTTGCACTTGAATAGGATATGTTGATTTTGACTGTTTCCTGTCAACAAAGGCCTGCCTGCCAGAAGACACATGTGATCACTGACCCACCCAAGTCTTGGAGGCGGACTCCAACACTCTGAGAACTGAATTGAAAGCAAAATATATATTTTACAGAAACACTGATAACTCTTTGTAATCAAATGACAGGAATGTATAACTTTGAGAGCCTTCATTTAAAAAATGTACCTTCGATTCAAGCCCAAACTCCAATTTGTGTGAGGTTCTGGGGCAAAACCCTGCTATTTATGTATACTACAGACTCTGTGTTTAAGCTAGAGACATGGGAGTTTACTGGAGTATGTATGGACAGGCCGTGTACATGTGTATAAATCTGGAGAAAAATCCGATGTTGCAAAACCCACTAAAAAGCACCAAATGTTGCCATTTCTGAATGCAAGCCCCCAGGAAGAGCAGAGTTTGAACAGGGTATACCTCATGTGATATGTGATGGGTGCATGCAATTTGAAACCACTGTGTATCTATGAAATATGTCTTTAGGTCAAATATAGATTGTGTGTAATTTGACAGGGGAGTGTCCTTTCTGCAAGCCATTAAATGACATCGCTCTGACACTCCACTTCTTTTCCCCAATCAAGAGAGAAAGGAAAGCTTGACCAATGTGCAGTTGAGAGAGGGGCTGGCTAGTGATGCTGCACACACACCCACTTTCAAAAGACATAAAAAGAGCCCCTGGAAGCTAGAGAGGACCTTCAATTCCATTTGCTGCGGAGCATGCTGCCGGACCATACCACATCCAGAGATCCAGACTTCAAATCCATCAATCTCCAGAACCTGTAGCAGTACCTAGAAAGCAGAGCAGTATCCAGAATCCAGAGAGGATAGACCAGCAGAGCAGAGCTGACCCAGACCGCTGTTCGCAGAACCAGAGAGCTGACCCAGATCACTGTGAAGTGCCGAGACCAGAACCGGAGTCCAGTCCAAAACCTGACCAGATCCGTGGCGAGGCCTATTTCTAAATATATTGTGAGTACCTAGCAGAACTGTGCAGAACCAATCTCTTAGTTAAAATAATATAATTCAATCTATTTTAATCTAACCAGAACTGCCTCCTAACTGTCACCTGTCATTTGCAAAGCTGTCACCTGTCATTTTCTAGCTGCAAGCTGTAACCTGTCGCTTTGAACTTTTAAAATTTCAAATCCGAGAAACTACCTTTATTTAATCGTCCGTATCTCTGGAACCGTTTGGGCTAGGAACTTGGTTTAACTTTCCTCTGAAAGCCTAAAATCTGAACAAGCTTAGAACTGACTGGCTACTCCTCATACTTTTGCCGTAATCGTGATTCACGCATTCACGAATTTTGCTGCGATTCGCGATTTGGTTCAAAATCCAGCCACGTGTGAAAACAGCAGCTTCCTTGCTTTCCTTTGCCAAAAATTCGTTTAACCTGCTAGTTACTCCTAGATCCTTGCTAAAGTGAGCCTGAACTCATCCCAAGTATATTTCACTCACCCTGAACCTCCTAAATGGAATTAAAACCATTTTCAGCATATTCCTCGCTTCATTGCCAGCACATATAAAAGCATTTTGGGCCTGTGTTTCAAACTTCTGTAGTCTAAGCTTGCTGGGGTGAACTGAATTACATTTGATTGCATTTCTGAGAACTGTGTGCTTCCCTTCCATTTCCTTGCATTGCATAAGGGGGGGCAGTGGATTGCCAGAGGAAAGTGATTACATTGTTTTGCTGAAACCCTATCAAGTTATTTTCTGTACTGCATTTTCATTCCACCTTGCATCCATTTGAAACCATAAAAGTTTTGTTGCTATCTTATCCATCCTATAACCACTCCTCATTGATTATAAAGAAATGTGCTAGTGCCAGACTATCCATTATTGATTACTGCTCAGATTAAGTGTGATATTCAATTATTAATTTATTATAAAGTGTGATATATGTATATATTGTTTAATTTCTCAAATAAACCTTTTAACTTGCAAAACAGAACTACTTCTTGACTCAGTGGGGTCAGGGGGATTCCAAGAGAGGGGTGTTATATAGGGGTAGTCATCCAGAACTCATGAACTGGACATAAAGATATATCAATAAGGGTTTCCATTCAGTATTCCAGACTAGGCATTGACTTAGCTGTAGTGTTGAATTGAATCCTCTTACAAATTGGGGGCTCGTCCGGGATGTTTGGGTTAGATCTATCACTTGTACAGATTAATACAGTGTGCCAGCTGACCAGATACACATATCCGGTCGGATCACCACGCTGTGTTACGCTGTAAAGCACTCCTCAAAGGAACGCTCTAAGGCAAAGGTCTGTTTTGCAAAAATAAAATACAAACTTCTGTAAGTCAGGAAGGAACTCAAATTCCAGAATGACGACCTTGGTAGATATGAAAATAGCCAGAGAACACTTCTTACATAAGCTATTTGTGAGAGGGGAGTGGACTCATCAGGACCAAATGGTCTGGTTGCAGGCAATCGTGCAACAGGTCACTGAAACAGGGTCAGAAATATGGGGAGATCAGGGTCCCCTACATGTGGCCCTGAGTGAACTATACATGGCCCCTAAGGCCAAGGATGAGCACAACAAGATTGCCAGGGTAGCGGCATATTTATATTTACATATGGGAGCCATGCAGGACAAATGTGCTGAAGGCCAAGATCTGGCGAGTAGGCAACTGCTGGCATTACAGAAGGCCCAATCTGATCTGGATTCGTCTGAGCAGAGGCTGCAGAGGAACCAGGAGTCAGAAAATGATAGTAGGCAGTATATCATTAAAATAAAAGAGGACATGGATATACTGCAACAGGAAAAGACAGACCAGGATACCAGAATTCTGGCCTTGCAGAAGGAACGCCAAGACAGTTTGGACTCCCTACTGCAGAGCCAGAAAAAGCTGGAGCAACAGATCAATTTCAACAGGGCATGCACAGAGCAGGTAGCCACCCTGCAAATCCAACTAGACAGAGAGAAAGAGGAGAGCAATAAACTGATCCTGAAAGACCTGGATACCCAGGCAGAGTTTGATCAGGAGCGCCAGAAAGCTGGTGCCTTCCAAAGGCAAAGGGACGACCTGACGGTACAGATGCAGACTCTTAGTTAGGAAAGGGACACCTTAGGCCAGGAAGTCTGCCACTTAAAAAGAAAAATGGAAGAAAATCACCTGGCCCACCAGGGACTGGGTGACCTCCAAAAAGAACACCAGGACTTGCTAGAGCACACCAGGAGGGTGGAGGAGGCTCTGGCAAGACAGGAGCAGGCCAGTAGGGATGGGACTCAGGAGGTAACCCTCCTGCAGCAAAGACTGGCCCAGTGCTCCAGGACCGATCAGGAAACGCAGAGAGAGAATGAGGCTCTCTGCCAGCACAATGATAGGCTCCAACAACAGGTAGCGATGCAGGAGAGACTGATAGAGTCTAGTAAGGCCTTAACTGAGGAACTGAAGGCGCAGGCTCTTGCATTGCAACAGGGAGCAGAGGCGGATAGAGACCAGGTTCGCTGGGAAAGGGAAACTCCTGAGCATAACCTCAGGAGCCCTAGTACCAGAGGCCTTTATCTCTCCCAGTCCATGGACTCTGCCACCCCCATGTCCCCTGGCGCACATGAGCACCGGGCCACAGGGATGGCAGATTACTATCCAGCCAGAAGCATGGGGCTCATAGGCCAGTACCTCCCAGGAATGGATGGGCGGGCATCCGGGTATGGGCACCCAAGCACAGTGCAATTTAGTGGGGAACCCCAGGAGAATAGGCCCATTAAGGGCATCCTGAAAACATCTGCCCAGTTAGGTCAGTGGGGGGGTACCCATCAAATCCTGGCAGCAAGGAGGAATCTGAAGACTCCTCTGAACGGCGCAGGACACAGGAGACCAGGTCCCCACATTCTGCCAGCCAATCCCAGGCCCGCAGAATCCGGGAAAACCTTGAAGATCAGACGGGAACCTCTGGGAGCAGTGCCTCTGAGTCAGAGGATGAATGGACCAGGGTTACCCGAACCAAAAAGGCCAATAAGGCAAAAAGGGCCTTGCTTAAGGACCCATTGAAGCAAATGAAGGCAATAAGGAGTGTCATCACGCCTTATCACAAGAACGCCAAGTATTCTGTTTGGGAACACTTGGAGCTTTACGAGCAAATGATGGAGACTTTCCATTTGAAGGACAGCCAAAGCTGTATTCAATATGTAAAGTGGACCTTCTCACCAGAATACTCCAGTTTCTTTGCGGGGCTGGAGGACCAAAATCATTTAAGATGGTCCACCTATAAGGCGGCCATCTTGAAACATTTTTCTGTTCACAGAAATCCTCAAGAGGCTCGCAAGGCAGCCTACAATTTGCAATGTGGGGAGGATCAGGCCCCACAAGAATTCGTGCAAGAACTGAAACGTGCCTTTGCGCAGACCACCAGAAGGGTGCGCACAGACAGTAGAGAATTTGTCAATACATTTTTCCATACCTTGCCCAAATATATAATGACCCAGCTCGTGAGAGATTTTCATGAGAAAAGATCTTTACACTGGGTCATTGAACAGGCTACCCGGATCTATGAGGTGCAGAAGCCCATAGAAAATAAAAGCAATACCCAGAAAAATCCCAAAACCAACAGCACCCCTGCTGCTGCCAAGGTGGCAGAGGTAAAGGTCACCCCCGTTTTGGATTTGGAGATGGGGGGGCCTAAAAACCTACCTACACCTAATAATTCACAGCCCAGAAGGCCCTCGGGCCAGTCACAGACAGGGAGTCGAGGAGGTAGTCCCACAAATGGGGTCCCCCGCTCCCCTGACTATGTAAGTCCCCGCTATAAGGGAAACCGACCAATCCTGGGTTATGTGTGGACTCCTCCAGCCCAAGGGGGGGGATCCGGCCAAGCACCTAACCCAGGGAACTTCCCTCCCAACTCCCCACAGGAGGGCAGAAATTCTCCAAATCCTGGGCAGAACTTTTCCCCCAGGTATCCGCCCAATTTCCAGCCCCAAAATCATCCATCCTTCTTTCCCCAATTCCCTGAGCCCAGACAACCTAATCCGGGAGAGGGGAGGCCAAGGGTGGAGGGGTACCAAAATCTTCCCAACTAGGGATACTACCAGAGAAGGGATAGCTACCCTTCCCGGGATCAGCCCAGGGGAGAAAATAGAGCCCCGTATCAGCCTGAGCGGGTTTCCCAGTTAGAGCGTCAGGTCCAAAATATGGCACGGGATCTGGGTCACATACTGAGGGCTCAACAGAACCCTCAGATGAGCGTGCCACCGCAGAATGCCCCAAACTCTGGACCTGGTGCTCCAGAACAATGACGGGGGCAGCACCCCGATAACACACCAGTTCCCAGGGAGGAGGCACAAGGGGAAGGGGGGTGTAAAGCCTTGGAGGAAGCTTCCTTCCCAACTTGTAAACAGCCCCTGGAAAACCAGGAACCGGAAACAAAATCTCCTGCCCCTGAAAGCCCGCCTCCCAAGGAGCAGAGGGGGGGTAGGAGAAACAAAGGACCCAAACAGACCCACTTTGTGGAGGAGGTACAGGTCTTCCAATTTGAGGGAGAGGGATCCTCAGAGGATCCTGGGGAAAGGACCTTCTCCTTCAGAGATGGGGGAACTCCTCCCAAAAAAAAATGGGTCCCAAGGGATTCCAATCCAGACTGGGGAGATATGGAGACTGAGCTACCGCCGCCCATCATCTCATCCCAGAACCCACAATACCGAAATCCACTGGTTCAAACCCATCCTGGTGACTGCCTCCAAGAAGGGGGGGCGGCCCAGAACCGGAACCAGGGGAACCCACAATGGCTCTGATCTCCAGTTGCCAACTTTTTCTTTCAGATTCCCAAGGTTCTCCACAGACTTCTGCCCAAATCTCTTCGCTAGCAATGTCCAAAACCAGAAAGTTAGCCCACCAGTTGTCCAAAAATGTGCATTATCTGTTCCCCCTTGAGGAGAAGGAGGGAAGATACTATGCCCCGGTACAAGTACAGGGGCAGGGTACAATTTTGGCACTGGTGGACACTGGATCCCAAGCTACCCTTCTGTCCAAAAGGGCCTTTGAGGAACTAAACGCAGGAAGGGGGAGAATTACCGAATTCATCTCACCTCTCTTCCTGGACAACTGCAGAACTTTGACGGGAAGGAAATTCCCGTTGAGGGGACTGCAGACTTGGACATTAAGATTGGGCGACACAAGGTGAAACACCCGGTCATAGTAGTGACTCCAGAGGGCACCCCTTGTTTACTAGGGAATGACCTCCTGAGAAGGTTGTCACCCCTAATAGATTGCGTAAACAAGGTCCTCTGGACCCAGAGTAGCCGACCAATAAAATTAAAACAGAGTGTCAACCATGTTAGTTTAAACGGCACCTGCCACATGGTTGAACAAAAATCTGACCAAGTAGAATTTCACTTCCAGAACAACCAAATTCCAGACGTGACAGTAATAGCAGTAGGACAACAGACTGGTGATGGGGGGTCCTCTCTATTTCTGAAAATCAACCTTCCTTCCAGTTTAAAGTGGTATTCCACACTGGAAGGGAACACCCTGAAATTCTTTACTAATCCACAATCAGAAACTCCCACTCCTATAGTCCAGAAAGATGTGAAATCAGCTCAGCTTGGAGAGCAGTTGTTCATCCCTGTTCAGTTAAATGATGGGAAGGACTCTGTTCTCGCTCGAGTGTGCGTGAACAATGGTAAGAGCTTCATCAGCGAAGCCATGTTCCGCCAAATCCCAAAGGATCCAGCCATTCCCACATTCAAACTGATAGACAAATGGGAAATGGACCTGGAAGCACCCAATTCCAAACATCTCCTGCCAAGCAGGTGTATGCTCAAACTCTCCATTGGCAACAAGAGCATAGTCCACAATTATTGGGTCGTGCGAGACGTCACTGCCGCTTTTTACTCAGGCAGTGACATTCTCAATCGCTTTGCCATTAGTTTGGACCTAATAAACTTCAAAGCTTGGTCCCGATTAGCGGATAATCCCATGGGCTTTGATGATCCAGAAAAAGCATTTAGGTCAGCTCAATTGCTACCTTATGCAGTTGAAATTCAGATCAAAGAGGAAGTCACCATCCCAGAAAGGACCCGACAATTCTCCCTGGAAGTGAAAGCTAAAAGAGGACAACATTTGAAAAACCCTGATGCTTACATACATCTAAACGCTTCTCTCCAACAGCAAGGGTTGGGGGTAAACCCAACTCCATTAGTCAACATAGAACATGACACCATTCTAATAGAGGTGGATAACAGCGACTTAAAGAGTATTACTCTAGCCGCAGGCACCATTATTGGAATGGCGGTTGATGACCGACATTTTTCCATCGATTTAGGAGATGAACTGTTAGGACCAGTCCCCAAGGACTGTTTTGACAGTGACAGTGATGACAATACAACACCAGACAGGATTTTTACCCGGCATGGGTGGAACTTCCTGGTGTACACTTCCTGCCCCTATGGTAAGGAAGATGTGACTTGTGACTTCAGGAGGGATGACGTGATTTTCCAGGCCCATGAGGGTTGCCTTTCCCACCTGAGGCCTCCAGTCCAAATCAGCACTCTGACCAGGGACTTCTCCACCCAGCTGGAGGAGGCCGCTGAGATAGCCAAACCAGAAGTCTTTCCAGGCTTCAGGCAGATGGTGGAAGAGAGATTCAACCTAGCTGATGTCTGTGTGACTCTGGAACAAAAGCAAAAGTTGAAACACGTTTTCTTGGATTTCCAAGATCTCTTTGCGGTAGACTCATATGACTGTGGTCGCACTGACATCCACACAAAAACAATCCCCACGGACCCTGGCATGACTCCTGTGTTTGTGAAGCAATATCGCTTGCCTCTCGCATCAATGGAGTCCCTTACTGAAATAATTAAGAACCTTGAGTCCCGGGGAATAATCCGTCCAGTCCACAGCACCTTCAATAATCCGGTGCTGGGAATATTGAAGCCAAACGGCCAGTGGAGTCTCTGCGCCGACCTCAGGGAGCTCAACAAACGGGTCCACACTTCCCGATGGCCTCTGCCCTACATTGACCAAGGGCTGGCCCAGATCCAGGGGTCACAGGTATTCACTGCAATAGACCTGACCAATGGATACTGGACTGTGCCTGTAAGTAGGGAGGACCAATACAAGCTGGCTTTTACCTTTGGGGGCCAGCAGTACACATGAACCCGGACTCCCTTCGGATACCTCAACTCCGGCAATGAATTCAACATTTTCCTACACAAGGCCATGCCCGACTTGGGTGCAAGGGGTAACCTGGCTTATGTAGATGATGTCCTCATCAAAAGTTCATCTGTGGAGGAACACATAGCGGATGTCCGTTATGTTCTGACCCAGTTGAGGTCCGCCGGAGCAAAACTTTCCTTTCAGAAAGCACAGTGGTGTAGAACCCGTGTTAATTTCTTGGGGCATGAGATTACTCCTCAGGGTCTCTGTCCCCAGGAAAAGAAAGTTGAAGCACTTCAGAAACTGAAAGACCCCACAACTCTGCGGGAACTAAGGAGCCTCCTTGGACTGACTAATTACAACAGAAAGTTCATTGAGGGCTACGCAGAGATCACCAGACCCCTGATTCATCTCCTGAAGAGGGGGGTCAAGTGGGAATGGGGTCCATAACAAGCCGAGGCAGTAAGACAACTCAAAAGAAACCTCTCACAAGCGCCCTGCCTAGCTTAGCCTGTCAGAAACAAGGAGTTCTTCCTGGAGACGGGGTTCTCTAATACGTGCTTGATGGCAGTATTATACCAAAAGCATGACAAGGTCAATAATGTAATCTCCTATGCGAGCAAAACTTTATCCTCTGTGGAGGAAAAATTCAACGATTGTGAGAAGGCACTCCTGGCAACGGTGTGGCCATTGAAGAATTACCGCCCGTTTATCCAGGGGGAACACATCATAGTGGAGACTCCACACCAGCCTCTGCAATATCTCCAAAGTGACAGAATCCGGGCCGGAAATGTGAGTAATTCCCGAATTACTTCCTGGATTCTGTCAATGCAAGGCTTTCCTATGGAGGTCCGATATGGCCAGAAGAGTCCCCTCGCGCAAGGTCTGGCTGACTTGCATGATTGTGCCAGAGAAAACTGTCTCGAGGACGAAAGTCTAAAAATCAAGGACAACACGGAGGCATACCTTAATTCCCCATACAAAGTCTTTGAAGAGGACAAGTGTGAGGGAATGCCCACTGTCTATGTGGATGGATGCTCTTACCATGTTGACAACAACGGGGAGAAAGAACTGGTGGCCGGCGTAGGGAATGCATGGGTGAATGAGTCCCCAGAACCCTCCGCTGGATACAAAATTTGGTCCCCGAAGTAGTCAGGTGGCAGAATTGATGGCTGTGCATCAGGCCATCCTCACTGCTGTCCAGCATCAACTCCACGAACTGGTCATAATCACAGATTCGGATTATGTACGGAACGGGTTTGTGGAGCACCTGGTTAATTGGAAAACCAGAGGCATGTTATGTGATAACAACAAACCCTTGAAACATGGGAAGTTGATCCAAAACATTGATGATCTGGTCACCTCGAAGGGGATGACCATCTATTGGAAGAAGATCAAGGGTCATTCCAAAATTGAGGGAGCAGACAAAACTGGAAATGACTTAGCTGATCAGCTGGCCAAAACCGGGGCCATCCAAGGGGATCTAATTGAGATTGAGTCCCTGTTGGGGGAAATCAAGGTCACTGCTATCACTAGGTCCCAGACAAATGCTCACAATGATCTTTCAACTGCCCAATGGAGCAAGGAGACCCCTGATGCTGATTTGATTACCGCTCAGAAGGGGGATCCAATAATTGGTAAATTTTACCAACACATTGAGGACCCTGAGAACTTTCGCCTGACGGATACCGATTACATTGGGAAAGAGGACCTAAGAGTGTTGATGAAATGTCCAAAAATGTTCCGAATCCAAAACGGTTTGCTGGTAAGGAAATCCAAAGCTGGCCACGATCAGTGGGTGGTTCCTACCTCATTCCGAAGCCTGATGTTAAGTCACGCCCATGATGCGGCCACTGCCGGTCATAGGGGGTTTCACACAACACTGGAAATCCTAAGAGAGGTTGCATACTGGCCACACATGGGGCAGGACCTTGACCAATACTTGAAGGGGTGTCTTGTGTGTGCACAATTTCAGCCATCATCCCTCACACACCGTGCACCTCTCCAAAAGAGGGGGATGACACTGCCATGGTCAGATTTGTAAATCGACTTTGTAGGCCCTGTAATCCGCTCGTCTAGAGGAAACAAGTACACGTTGACCGTTACATGCTTGTTTACCAAGTGGGTGGAATGTCTCCCAGCCCCAAATTGCAAGGCAGAAACAGCAGCTGCCCTGATGATTAACCACATCTTTTCCCGTTTTGGTCTACCTCAAAGGATTGAGTCAGACAGGGGTAGCCACTTCACCAGTGAAGTGATGACAAAGATGTGGGAGATACTGGGGGTCAAAAGGAAGTTGCATATTGCTTACCGGCCAGCTTCTTCTGGGGCAGTAGAGAGATATAACCGAACCATTGTGAGCATATTAAAGAAGTTTGTGGCAGATTCTGGGCCAAGTTGGGATATCCGATTACCTCTGGTCCTAATGGCCATCAGATCTACCCCTTCATCTGCAACCAAAATGTCACCATTTGAGTTGATGACTGGACGCAAGGTGGTGCTTCCTCAGCATTTGCTTTACAGAACCCAAGAGCAAACGTTGATAAATGCCTCCACAACTCATGAGTATGTGGAGAATTTAAGGAAACACCTACAACATGCTTTTGCTTATGCTCAGCGGAATCTAGAAAGATCAGCTGATAGCATGAAGACCCACTATGACCTGAAAACTTCCAGGAAGGAATATCAGGTGGGGGACCGGGTCTATCTATACAATTTCCAAAGAAACCAGGCGAAACAGCGAAAAATTTTGCCTACATGGAAGGGACCGTTTGAAATTATAGACAAAATCTCCCCTGTGGCCTACAAGATCTGCATCCCCAAAGGCGGTTTGGCAGAGGGGGAAGACAAGTGGGTCCACATTAACCAGTTGAAGTGTTGCCATCCCAGGCACACTCTGCAACAACTGGAGGAATCCAGAGGGTACTGTCTCAGATTAATTCAGTTCTAACTTAAAATATCCTACATATCGCCTATCAAATTCTGAGTTTCTCAAGGTGGGTGTTTTAGTTTTTGAATGCAAAAAGAAATGTGCATGTTCATATGTTTTGACTATAAATTTATATGCCACCCCACTATATCAATGGTGGGGGAAAAATGTCTATGAATAGGTATTGCCGCTCTTCCTTTGTCATCCTAGGAGAAAGAAAACCTGGAGACTGGCCAAGGAGGACGATCCGGAGACCGGGAGCCGAGGCCCGAGGGGCCCAGGGTACCGCCCAATATTCCCATCAGGACCGGCGAGGAGAACCGATCGATCAGTACCGGATGGAGGAAAAGATGCTGAACTGTGCCATTTGCAGAATTGGAAGAAGATTATGCGGACATACCAGTGCGTGGGTCAAAACCCTTGTGCACCCGACTCCCCATCGACTCAAATTCAAAGGGCAGTCACGGGGGGGGCTTTGTTGGGTGTCCTGACCCACGTTTGAGCTATCATGCTGCAACATTTGGTGCTGTGGGCTTAGAAAATCCAAGATGGCCAAAAAGCCCACATGTGCGCCAGAATCCAGGAGAACCACGCAGTTTGTGCGCACACCAAAATGGTTACAGAACTTGCCACCCACCAGTGTAAAGAAAGATCTTTGTTAACAAAATCCACTGTTACGGATGTCAAAAAGTTGCTGAAATCGTGGCTCATCGGACCACTTTAAAGATTCAACCCTTTTGTGGGGTTCCACATAACCATTTTACTGTAAGGAGCCCCACCAAAACAATGTTAAGCAAGGATTTACTACCATGTAAGAACCATTCCTGTTTAGAATGCATTAATCCAAGAAAGATCCCAAAATTGCATGCAGTGCCCGCTTTTGACTGAGGGCGGCGCTAGCGGTCTAAACTCTGACAGGGAAACTGCATGTCAGGAGTTGCAGGAGAGGCCTTTACATCAAAGGCTGGGAGTTAATTAAAATCTTAACCACATGCTGTTCCCAGAAGACAATCTGATTTAATTAACAGGCCAAAGGCTGGGAAACCTCTCACCTCCAGAGATTCACACCAGGAGTTAGAATCTCACATGACCTCTTGATTGATAGAAGGCAGACTGGCTGGGAGCCTCCTGGAGACCACACAATAGGCTCTTGCACTTGAATAGGATATGTTGATTTTGACTGTTTCCTGTCAACAAAGGCCTGCCTGCCAGAAGACACATGTGATCACTGACCCACCCAAGTCTTGGAGGCGGACTCCAACACTCTGAGAACTGAATTGAAAGCAAAATATATATTTTACAGAAACACTGATAACTCTTTGTAATCAAATGACAGGAATGTATAACTTTGAGAGCCTTCATTTAAAAAATGTACCTTCGATTCAAGCCCAAACTCCAATTTGTGTGAGGTTCTGGGGCAAAACCCTGCTATTTATGTATACTACAGACTCTGTGTTTAAGCTAGAGACATGGGAGTTTACTGGAGTACGTATGGACAGGCCGTGTACATGTGTATAAATCTGGAGAAAAATCTGATGTTGCAAAACCCACTAAAAAGCACCAAATGTTGCCATTTCTGAATGCAAGCCCCCAGGAAGAGCAGAGTTTGAACAGGGTATACCTCATGTGATATGTGATGGGTGCATGCAATTTGAAACCACTGTGTATCTATGAAATATGTCTTTAGGTCAAATATAGATTGTGTGTAATTTGACAGGGGAGTGTCCTTTCTGCAAGCCATTAAATGACATCGCTCTGACACTCCACTTCTTTTCCCCAATCAAGAGAGAAAGGAAAGCTTGACCAATGTGCAGTTGAGAGAGGGGCTGGCTAGTGATGCTGCACACACACCCACTTTCAAAAGACATAAAAAGAGCCCCTGGAAGCTAGAGAGGACCTTCAATTCCATTTGCTGCGGAGCATGCTGCCGGACCATACCACATCCAGAGATCCAGACTTCAAATCCATCAATCTCCAGAACCTGTAGCAGTACCTAGAAAGCAGAGCAGTATCCAGAATCCAGAGAGGATAGACCAGCAGAGCAGAGCTGACCCAGACCGCTGTTCGCAGAACCAGAGAGCTGACCCAGATCACTGTGAAGTGCCGAGACCAGAACCGGAGTCCAGTCCAAAACCTGACCAGATCCGTGGCGAGGCCTATTTCTAAATATATTGTGAGTACCTAGCAGAACTGTGCAGAACCAATCTCTTAGTTAAAATAATATAATTCAATCTATTTTAATCTAACCAGAACTGCCTCCTAACTGTCACCTGTCATTTGCAAAGCTGTCACCTGTCATTTTCTAGCTGCAAGCTGTAACCTGTCGCTTTGAACTTTTAAAATTTCAAATCCGAGAAACTACCTTTATTTAATCGTCCGTATCTCTGGAACCGTTTGGGGTAGGAACTTGGTTTAACTTTCCTCTGAAAGCCTAAAATCTCAACAAGCTTAGAACTGACTGGCTACTCCTGATACTTTTGCCGTAATCGTGATTCACGCATTCACGAATTTTGCTGCGATTCGCGATTTGGTTCAAAATCCAGCCACGTGTGAAAACAGCAGCTTCCTTGCTTTCCTTTGCCAACAATTCGTTTAACCTGCTAGTTACTCCTAGATCCTTGCTAAAGTGAGCCTGAACTCATCCCAAGTATATTTCACTCACCCTGAACCTCCTAAATGGAATTAAAACCATTTTCAGCATATTCCTCGCTTCATTGCCAGCACATATAAAAGCATTTTGGGCCTGTGTTTCAAACTTCTGTAGTCTAAGCTTGCTGGGGTGAACTGAATTACATTTGATTGCATTTCTGAGAACTGTGTGCTTCCCTTCCATTTCCTTGCATTGCATAAAGGGGGGCAGTGGATTGCCAGAGGGAAGTGATTACATTGTTTTGCTGAAACCCTATCAAGTTATTTTCTGTACTGCATTTTCATTCCACCTTGCATCCATTTGAAACCATAAAAGTTTTGTTGCTATCTTATCCATCCTATAACCACTCCTCATTGATTATAAAGAAATGTGCTAGTGCCAGACTATCCATTATTGATTACTGCTCAGATTAAGTGTGATATTCAATTATTAATTTATTATAAAGTGTGATATATGTATATATTGTTTAATTTCTCAAATAAACCTTTTAACTTGCAAAACAGAACTACTTCTTGACTCAGTGGGGTCAGGGGGATTCCAAGAGAGGGGTGTTATATAGGGGTAGTCATCCAGAACTCATGAACTGGACATAAAGATATATCAATAAGGGTTTCCATTCAGTATCCCAGAGTAGGCATTGACTTAGCTGTAGTGTTGAATTGAATCCTCTTACATAGTGTCTGCCTGAGGGGGTGTGTCTTGGGGCATAGTGTTTGCATGAGGGGTGGGGCCCATGGGGCATAATGTTTGCTTTGGGGGTGGGGGCCTTGGGGCATAGTGTTAAAGTGTGGGCACTAATAAAAATGTGTCTCCACTGCAGAATTAGGCCTACTCTGAAAGTGAACTTTTAAACGCACATTCATTTTTTTTTCTCTGCTGCTCTGTCCACATAACTACAGGAAGCAAAGAGCTCGAAGGAACAGGAAATCAGTTTGTTACAATTGCCACTGTATAAGCGAGCCATTGTGTAGTGAGGGAGGAGATGACATGATTGATTCTGATTGGAGCAGCGTCATAGCAAGTATCATGCTAGAGGCTGTGATTAGAGTTTTGCTGGGGAAGCTTGAGGAGAGGGGGAGATCAATCGAGATCTTGCAGAGCTGGGAGAAGGACCTGTTTCCTGGCTGAGGCATTCCTGCTGCAAAAGCTGAGAGTTCCAGCCACTTACAATAACCCCGGTTTGAGAACGGCAGACGCTTGTTTTCACTGGGGTTAATCTTCAAGGGAGCCAAATTCAGAAAGAGAATAGCCGGAGAAAACTCATGCTGAACAGATAAGGTAATTACAGAAGCATGTGGGAGCTGTGCGAGCAAAACTGTTCAGTCAGTGTATTCGAGGGAGTCCCAGTCACTTATCAGCATATTTAATGTTACCAATTGAATATATTCTCGCAGCTCTCTGTTCATTTTATCACAAATAATGTTGTACCATTTCATTTATTTCTGTAAAAAAAGTTAAACTGTGTTTAAAAAAAAATTTCTATAATACAAAAATATCTGAAAACAGATAGCTAGTGTGTATTATTTCTCTCTTTCATTTTGCATGGTAAAAGGTTTAAACGTGGGTAGATTTTTAAACAGTGCAATTGTCATTTTAAAACAGATGTGTGCATGATTATATTCAGTATGGACAGTTGTGAGTGACTGTTTGTAGCATAGCCTGTTGGAGGTACATGAGCCAACGGGAAGAGAGACTCTCTGGACATAGTTCCATACCGTATATAAGGTAGTGGAAATTACCACAAAAATACCACAATAGCCCATGGTGGCACACACCACTAACACTGAAAATGTGGTATCCCTAAAATGTAGGCCTGAGGTCTCTCTAGTGATCAAGAACAATCTAGATGAAAAACAAGGGATGTTGGATATTGGGGCCACAAATAAACCAACCACGCAAATTACCGTGCACATCATCTAAATAGGTCTGAATTCTGAAATAATGCAATGTATTATTGTTATGTGTGACCCAATATAAATACAGAGAGTGATTATTGCTAAAGGTATTTTGGCGGTAAGAAAATACCGCAAAGCCCCAAATATCCACAAAATACCCAACATATTTATGGTGCGTTGTAGGCCGGGAAAGTGATCATAGAGTACCTACTGGGCATGGCAAGCGTGTCTCACACTGCCATTTGCACATTAAAGGGAACCCATTTTATAATAGCAGTGTGCCACTAAAAACGAATTTCAGAATGTCACAAAGGGAAACCACATTTTCAGACCTAGTGCAATATTTAGAGGCAAAGTTGTTTGCACATGGGACGTGGTCGTCGAACAGCGCCTTAGAATGGCGTGACCGCATTCAGGGTGAGGTGCAGAAAGAAAAACTAGACAATATTTTTGCAGAAGGCAGCATAATTCAGGTCTGTCTTACAAGATTATTGAATGCAGCCGATAAAAGTGCAGAGAAAGACTGTTTAATACGGCTATGCGGCAAAATATGGTTTATTTTGAATAAGTCCCTGCGAATGCAGGAGAATGATACCCAGCTAATTAACAGGTTAAAGACTGAATTAGATGGGGCAAGTAAAAATCAGGAAATGTTAAGAGCAGAATTGGATGTATGCCAAAAAGACATGCAATTAAAATGCAGAGACTTTGATGCTCAGTTATCCAAAAGCAAGAAACAATTTGAGGATAGTGAGCAGGAATTGGTACACTTAAAAGTCTTAGTGGACCACATTAGACAGGATAAAGATGAGGTTGTTTCAGAAATGCAGATTTTACAAAAAGAACATTGTGAAAAAGAATGTGATCTCCAGAGTGCAGAACAAGAAATGATTAAAATGATTCAAGAAAGAGACAAGAGAAATAAAGAGTTCAATGAATGCCAAATGCAAATGTGCGACATGCAGGAGGTGATTAATAAAATGAGTGATGAAAACAACTATTTGCAAAATGAAGCAAACAGACTCCTTAAAAAGTGTAAGGACTTAGAACAGCAAATGTGCATTCCCAGGTCCCAGGAGAGGCGGCAGGGTACCACATTCAATGGAATGGAGGTGAATTCTAGCTCTGCCCAAAGAGCTAGTGCTCCAGTGACTGGGCCGGTGACTGAACTTGGTTGCAGTCCCATTGGGGGATTTGATACTCCCATTGGGGGCAGCCACCAATCTCATACACCTGAAAACAGGATTGAATCACAAAATAGTGCAATTCCATGCATTGCAACAAGTAGCCCCATAAAAATAATGAAATCCATGAAAAGCCCTGATCAAACCATTTAAAAAGGGAGGTGAATGCTGCATTGAGGATCACTTAGAAGAGGTGCATGACATTTTTAAAGCACTCCAGATACCTAAGGAACATTACAGACAATATTTTCATTTAACTTTAGATGCCCCGACGGCCAGCATCATAAGGGGATTAAATGAACAGCAGAATATGACCTGGTTGGAGTTTGAAAAAGAAATTAGGCGTCATTTTTCTCCTTTTCAGTCATTGCAGGAGGCAAAGAAAGTCACTTACACAATTACTGCTGGACCTAATACATCCCCTCGCCAATTTTTACAAGACTTAAAAAGAGCATTTTCTCGCTTTGATGTATCTTTTGACCCAAATTCCAATGAGTTTAAAACTGCATACTTCTATGGGCTACAGAAAGACATCATATCCCAATTGGTCCGTGAATTTGACCGTGACAAGTCCCTTGAATGGATTGTACATCAAAGCACAAAACTATATGAGGTACTCTATTGTCAGGGTAGAGAAAGTGATAAAATGAAAGATACTAGACCTAAATCTAAAGAACCCTCAGCCACAGTAATGGAAATCAGGTCAGCCAAAATGTCCCTTGAGTCTGCTCAAAGCCAAGGTAAAAATAATGTGACACCTGAACAAAGGGGTAATCGAACAAAGATCGCCATTTCCTGTACCAATGTTCCAATCACATGATCCTAGTAATAGAGAGAGCTACATCAGCCCTAGGTATTTAGGGGACAGACCCCGGGTAGGATATCGGCCTGATATGGCAGGTATGAACAATAACCAGAGACAAAACCAAGATCAAAGAAATTAAGGTCCCTACCAGTCATTGGGGACACAGAGCAGATTTGATCCCAACACCATGATATATGGTAATCAGGATAGACCCCGATATGTGGATCGATTTACTGATAATGGAAATCAACATACGGGCCAGTACCCACAATCTGAGAGACAGGACATGAGGCAAAACGTGAACTACAATCCACGTCAGTACAATGATTCCCCACCAGGGGACTATAATCAAAGGATGGGTGCAACCCGCTCCCCTCCACAAATGAATCAAGAGTTCAGAAACCATACCATCCGACATCAATCACCTGAGAGGTATCAGAATAGATCCAATCAGGGGGAAAACAACCAATATCGACCTAGGCCACAGAAAGAGGATTCTAGAGAGATGGAAAGGTTCCGGTGCCTTGAGGCCCAAGTGAAAATGTTAGCTGAGCAAATAGGAAAGCTCTATACAGCGCAAAAACAACCTTCCAAAGAGGGGGCTGATGGCCATAGCATTGACCGGGGGGCTTCCGAAAAGTGACTAAGTACTCATGATAATTGCAGTGCCAAAATGACAGATTGCTCTGATATAATTTTGCATAACGACTCTGAGATGCCTAATGGATTAAAAATGAAAGTGCCAGTAAATGAACTTGTCACAGAAAGTGCAAATAATTCTAAAAAAGAGGTACGGTTTAACCTAGAGCTAAATAAAACAGTAAAGATTTGCACAAATGAAAAAGAAACATTAGGAATTCCAAAAGAACAAAGGGACAGATTTAAGAAAAATGACTCATGCATGGGGAATACCAGTGATGAGGGAGTAAGTGGGGATGCTATAGCTCCTTCCCTGGGCAAGTAAAACAATGACCAAACACAGGCAGAAAAAGGAAATACTCAAAAGGAGGGTACAAGTCAATCACCTGAAGAATTCTTTGAGCCACATATTTTTGAAGAGGCTGAAAGGGCTGGTATCACACTAAATGATCACAAATGCACAGAATTAAAAAATGACAAATTGCTGAATGATGTTGTTACACATGTTCAGTTGGAAGGTTGTAATGTGGTCTCTGATGTTACCCAGATGGATGGGCGAACAGTGGCCACACTCCAAAAAACCTCTGATCATGGAGAAATGAATAAAGTCTCTCGCGCAGAAATGGGTAAAAAGGAGGGAAAAATGTCTTTCCATTTACCAATGTGCTTAGCCAAAAGTGAAAAAGACCTGAGAAAGGTGAGCCCTGAAATCAGTAAGAATTCACACTTCTTATGTGTATTAGAGGAAGTTGAGGACAGATATTATGCACCCATCACTGTAGAAGAAAAATGCCACTCCTTTGCTATGATTGACACTGGCGCACAGGCCACAATTATGTCCAAGTAGCTGGTAAAGAGTATCAATGAAGGGAGACCCCCACAGAGTCAGATCACAGTGAAGGAAAATCAAGGTCCAGTGCATAACTTTAATGGGGAGGAGGAGCCCATCATAGGTGTAACTGAGGTTGACATAAAAATAGGAAAGCACAGAATGAAACAAGAGGTATTGATCACATCTATTTGTGAAATTCCATTATTTCTGATGGGGACAGATTGCCTGAAAAGATTGTCTCCTCTCATAGATGGGGTGAATGGAGTGCTGTGGTCCTTAACCAAAAAACCATTGAGGCTTAAGAAACTAAAATCACAAAACAGCAATACAAATGAATGTCACACCGTTGCCAAAACAAATGATGCTGTGGAGGTATATCTCCAGAATAGCTGCATACCTAGTGTCACTGTTATATTAATGTGTCAAGACAAAATGCAGAGCGACAATGAAAAACTACCTGTACAAATATACTTGGACCAAAGGAAAAATTGGCAGACTGCCATAGATGAGCACACATTACGTTTTCATTTAAAAGAGAAAACATGCAAGCAGAATATTGCTCCTAAAACAGATTCAGAAAAACACATTACCACTCTGGCAGAAATACACATGGAAGATGAGCAACCATGGGTTCATGTTGGTATAAATGACTATTTTAAAACAATAAAAGCCACTTTAGCGCTTGGACATGAAAGGAGTTTCATTAATGAGAAATTGTTGCAAAAAATAATGGAGAGGGAAGAAATCCCGAAATTTAGGATTAAAAACCAATATGTTTCTGGGATGGACAGTCCAGACTTTGAAAACCGAATTGCAGGCAGATGCATGCTTAAAATTAGCATTGGGCAGAAAACAATTTACCATAATGTATGGATAGTGAGTGGAGCACAAAATGAATTTTACATGGGCAATGACATCATGCACAGAATGTGTATGGTGTTAGATTTCCTTAATCAAAAAATATGGTCACGCCTAGGTGGTCCGGCACCTGAATTTGAAGACAAAAGAAGGGCTTATCATTGTGCACAACTGGTTCCTTATGCAATCTAATTACAAATGAGGAAAGATACTATTATTCCTGCATTTACAAAACAGTTTGCAATAACACTGAAATGCAAAAATGGACAGCAGATGAAAGGCTCTGATGCATTTGTATGCCTGAATGAATCCATAAAACAGCAAGACCTGTATTATGAATACATTTCATTGGTAGACATTGGTGAAGGATCTGTAAAAATTATGGTAAATAATAAAGGTTGTCAGGATATTCATTTAGAGGAAAACTCCCCATTAGGAATGGCCATACAAAAATCACATTATACGGCAGATTTAAATAACATGGTGATTGGAAATATCCCTGAAAAGTATGTAGATGCCAAGGGTGAGTTGTCAGAACACCTGGACTCTCAGCCCAAAGGAATATTTAAATTTCATTCTGTGTATCCTTATGATTCAAATGAGACAGTGTGCTGCCATCAAGAGGATTGCATAATATTTAATTTAAATAAAAATGAAACAGAAAATCAGCCCATTGAAGTGGAAGCTGAAATGCCAAAATATTTAAAAGTGGCAGCTTTACAAAAAGACACAGCCGCACAGTTAGAGGAAAGCGCTGAGATTCCCTTACCAGAAGATTTTCCAGAATTTTCCAAAATGGTAGAAGAGCAGATCTCCTTAGCGGATGCGTGTGAAAGCAATGAGGATAGGGACAATCTGAGGGAGATATTTATGGAGTTTAAGGATGTATTTGCAAAAGATGCTTATGATTGTGGTTTAACTGATTTACATGTGGCCACACTACCAGAAGGGTGTAGCAGAAATCCAGTGTTTGTACGCCAGTATAGACTACCGCTGGCATGTTTAGAATCATTGGCAGAGATTATTAAAAATTTGGAATCGCGGGGAATCATCAGGCCCATTCATAGCACATCCAATACACCTATTTTAGGTGTGTTAAAGCCAAATGGTCAATGGCGGCTATGTGCAGACTTGAGAGAGTTAAATAAAAGAGTACCAGTATCTAGATGGCCACTGCCATTCATTGATCAGGGCCTAGCTCAGGTACATGGTTCAAATGTATTTACCACATTAGATCTCACCTCTGGATATTGGTGCGTGCCATTGGCAGAGGAGATACAACATTCATTTTCCTTTACATTTGACAGGACTCAATACGCCTGGCTTAGAGCTCCGTTCGGGTACATCAATAGTGGGAGTGAATTTGGCATATTTTTGAGAAAGGCCATGCCGGATGCAGCGGAAAGAGGAACAATAGTTTACGTGGACGATGTCCTGATAAAAAATGAAAGCCTGAAAAGCCATTTTGATGAAATAAGACATGTGCTTGGCCAATTGCAGAAAGCAGGCGCCAAAGTATCTTTGCAAAAAGCACAATGGTGCAAGAAAAAAGTGAACTTTCTAGGCCATGAAGTGACTGAACATGGGCTAAATCCACAAAAGAAGAAAATAGAGGCCATACAAAGATTAAAAGATCCTAAAAATGTGAAAGGAGTAAAAAGTTCATTGAAAATTATGCAGAAATTACTCAACCATTGACTAAACTGCTTAAACTGAATACTCCCTGGAAATGGGAAAAAGAGCAGTCTGATGCAGTGGCTAAATTAAAGGAATGCCTTGTAAAGGCACCATGTTTAGCATATCCCATAAAGGACAGGGATTTCTTTATAGAAATAGGTTTTTCTGAACATTGTATGTCAGCAGTGTTATCACAAAAACACGATTTGAATCACAAAACCATTGCCTATGCAAGTAAGGCATTTTCCCAAGTTGAAATGAATGAATGTGAAAAGGCCCTATTAACCACTGTGTGGGCGCTACAACATTTCCGCCCCATTGTTTAGGGAGAAAAGGTGATTATTGAAACAAATCATCAACCTTTGCAATTTTTAGGGAGTAAAAGAATTAGATCAGGTAATATAGCGCAGTCCAGAATCACTTCGTGGACGCTGGCATTACAAGGTTTTCCCGTAGAAGTGAGATATGGACAAAATAAAAAGAACCCAATTGCTCAAGGGTTAGCTGACTTACATGACTGCGCAGCTGAACAAATACCAAATGAAATGGAAGTGGAAACTAGTTTGCAGGAATTTGAACAATCACCACACAAAGCTTTTGATGAAAAAACATGCAAGGATTTGCCAACTGTATATGTGGATGGTTGTGCTTTTCACATTGAAAATAACAGTAATAAACAATTAGTGGCAGGAATAGGAAATGTCTGGTTGAAATGTGAAGGCGTCCCCAGTATAGGGATGAGGATTGGAGATAGGAGCAGTCAGGTGGCGGAATTGGCAGCCATTTATAAAGCAATTGCTACTGCAGTTGATAAAAAGTTCAGTGAAATTGTCCTGGTGACTGATTCTGACTATGCACGCAATAGCTTTGTGGAGTATTTGCCTGGTTGGAAAGCAAGAGGCATGGTTACATACAACAAAAAGCCACTTAAACATGGAAAAATGATACAAGCCATAGAAAAATTGGTGTCAGAGAATAATTTAACAATATACTGGAGAAAAATTTGTGGGCATTTAAAAACACCAGGAGAGGATAAGGAGGGAAATGATAAGGCAGACCACCTGGCTAAGATTGGGGCTGTGATGGGAGAATTGCTACCTATTGATTATTTAATGGGTGAAATACAAATTGATGCAGTGACACGTTCCAAAGCACCAAAGGAGGTAGATCAACCAGTGGTACAGTGGAGTCATGACACGCCAGACCAAGATTTGATTGAGGCACAAAAGAATGATCGAATTTTGGGAATCTATTATAATCATTTGATAGATCCTGAAAAAAATCCTTTAACAGAAAATGATTGTATGGGAAAAGAAGAGTTGAGGGTGCTATTAAAGAACCAAACACGAATTAGATTACAGGATGGACTCATGATTCGAGAGTCCATAACAGGACAAATACAGTGGGTGGTACCCCTTTCATTCAGAAGGCTAATGCTACACCATGCACATGATGCCATAACTGCAGGCCATAGAGGTTCACAAAAAACATTAGAAATACTAAAAGATTATGCTTACTGGCCACATATGTCCCAAGATGTGGAATTATATACTAGAGGATGTCTAGTATGCGCCCAATTTAAACCTGCTTCACCAATGCATAGAGCACCATTGATGAAAAGAGGCCTAACTCTCCCATGGTCAGATTTGCAAATAGACTATGTAGGTCCTTTAAAAAGGTCGAGCAGGGGAAACCGTTATATTTTAAGTGTGGTATGTTTGATGTCGAAGTGGATTGAATGCATTCCTACACCAGATTGTAGTGCGCAAACAGCAGCCACATTGCTGGTGAACCATGTGTTCTCAAGGTTTGGGTTGCCACAAAGAATTGAGTCAGACAGAGGAAGTCATTTCACAAGTACTCTAATGAGTAAGGTATGGCAAATACTAGGTGTGAAAAGGAAACTACATATCGCATATCGGGCAGCGTCTTCAGGTACAGTTGAAAGGAGCAATAGGTCTGTTGTGGATATTTTAAAGAAATTCGTGGCAGAAGCAGGTTCCAGTTGGGATTTACGTTTACCGTTGGTTTTGATGGCAATCAGATCAACTCCTGCCCAAGCAACTGGTGTTAGCCCTCATGAGGTCTTGACAGGTAGGAAAATGGTGTTACCACAACACCTACTATACAGACACATGAGCAGACACTTGTGAGTGCATCCACGGTTCATGAGTACATTGATGAACTGAGGAAGCATTTGCAACATGCATTTGCTTTTGTGCAGAGAAATCTGGAAAGGGCTGCTGACAGTGCTAAAACATACTAAGATAAAAGAACATCAGTGAGAGAATACAGTGTTGGGGATCAGGTGTACAAGTTTCATTTTGGAAAAAGTAAACAGAAAAATTCTAAATTTCTAGCAGCCTGGCAGGGGCCATTTCGAATTATAGATAAGGTCTCTCCTGTAGTTTATAAAATTTTGAAAAATGAAGGTGAAACGGCAATAGAGCAGTTCGTCCATGTAAATCAAACCAAACCATGCCATCCCAGACATGAGATGAGGCAGCTTGAGCATGTAGAAACAGATAAAGTCCCTTGAACACAAAAAGAGAAAATAAATGGGTACAATCAGGAGGCAGTGACAGAGAAGTTAAAATGTTGATTGTTATAATGGCACATAAACACTGTAATATATGTAAAAATATATAATATAAAATAAGTAAATAAATAAATAAATAAATATATATAATGGAAGCTCATGGTTGGTGTGCAGAGAGAAAATGTATTAAATATTGAATGCTGTTTTATATATGCTTGTTTTCTTTTTAACTTGTGTTTAATTTCAGAAAACAAAAATATCTGAAAAAAAAAAAAAGAAATTGCTACCTGTGCAGTAGTGCTGTACTCTGTGCTGTAGCACGCCAAATATCCTTACATACCATCACTTGTGCTTTGTGAAATATGGAACAACCCACAGGCCTCATAATTATTTCCTCAAACTCATTCATGTTTGTTCTGTCTAATTGACCCGTAATACTCTTGTTCCACTTCCCATAAAACATTGCACTTAAAGATGCACTACATGCAGAACTCAATGGTAATGGTTGTACATACCACCCTATTCCTTTCCCCGCATGCTGCGGTAAATGGGCACATACCCAGCAATTATTTTTCTTTAGAATTGCAAGCATCATATTCATGATGAGTAATAGCGTATTGTTCCCATACCCTTCTCTGTGTCTCTCTTCCATTGGGGACAAGGTATAAGTAATCACCTGAATCGGGCTTTCAGTAGTGGACATATTAACTATTGGTAAAAACATTCCCAATGGGTGTATAGACTCCACATACCATAACACCAAGGCTGTCGTTATTGGTGCTACCACACTCATGAAGCACATGATTATCGTCAAAGCCAACATACAATCTTTTTTACCATGCGTTTTCCCTAAGTTTACAGTCTTTATAACTAACTCATTTTCAGCAGTGATGCAGGAGGAGGCTGAAACCAGTCCCGACATTTTTCTCACCGTCCTTCTTCTTCCTGACAAAGTTCGTTGTGTATATCTCTCTTCGTCGCACTTGTCCGGATGTCAATAAGTTCAAAGGAATTGTCAACCGTTTAGTCTGCCAGCCCTTTGCAGCCTGGTTTGCTTATTTGCTCTAGGCAAGATCACTTATTCTCTCTCATACTGCTCAGAGGACTTCTGAACAGTTCTCTATTGCCTTTGTACCATGTGCGCCCAGCTTGTCCGCTCTGGTTCAGGACACATGTACTTTTTATGATCGCACCGAGGAGCCGCGAGTCTTGAATTGTCCGATTTGCACAATTCTCACGCTTCTCTCCTCTACACCTCTAGTTCCTTCTCCGTCCATGAGCGGAACCAGAGGTTAGCATAAACACCAAAGAACTGTGGATCACTCTGTCTTTCGAGGCCGCAAATCATATTGCCTCACTCCTGGTATTGTGTGATCCGTGAACAGTGCCGGTGCACTTCCAGATCCAGGCTCAGCATCAGCCTGCGGCGCAATGGCAGATGCTGGTATGCGCCGCGACAGTGATGCGGATTCGGTCTTTGGCTCTGGCGCAATGGCAAGTGCTGGTGGGCGCCAAAGGGGTACACGTTTAGTATCTGTCGTTATTTGCAATGCAGATTTCGTGTCGGCCAACAGTGATGTAGGTTCTGCTGGGCAGCGTTGGGGCACTCTTTGCCCTTCCCCCTTTTTGGCAATCTTTTCAAGCTTTGTTTCGAGTTTCACTTCCCGCTCGGACAGATTTAGCGGCAGTGGACTGGCAGCAGTTTCTTTCATTTCTGGGACCGCTGTCTCTTTCTGGTCATCCGGATTGGGCAAGTCTTTCAGTGAAGATGGGATCTTTTTGGCATGGGTGGCATGGATCTACGACTTCCTCCCATCCACCCGTATTGCCGTCTGCGTTGCAAGAAGCACTTGATAGGGGCCGCGCCACCTGGGTGCTAACGACGATTTTCTCTCAAAGTTCTTAAGCAGCACCCAGTCGGCTGGCTCCAGCGCGTGCCCCGGACCAGTATATCTTACGGGTAGAGCCTCCTGCACATGCTGATGAATCAAACGCAATTTCTGCATTAAAAGGCCACAATAAGTGCTAAGTACAGGATGTTCCGCTTCACTCAGTCGCTTTGGCTGAGGTGCGCACCAAACATTTGCCGGCCTCCCCATCACAATCACATACGGGGAGAGCCCAGTTCTAGCCTGTACAGACGTACGCATGCACAATAGCGCTATCGGTAATGCATCCACCCAACTCAACTTGCTCCCTGCACATATCTTGCTAATTTTTGACTTGAGGATTCCGTTGTGCCTCTCAACAAGACCGGACGAACTCGGATGCCTCGAACTATGAAATCTCTTATCAATCTGAAGACCTGCACATATCTGTAACACCACTGTGCCCACAAAATGTCGACCATTATCTGACCATATGACACGGGGCAAGCCAAAACGGGAAAAGTATTCTTTAAACATTACTTTTGCCGTACTCATTGCTGTGCAGTCTTTTAAGGGATATGCCTCCACCCACTTACTGAATGTACAGATCACCACTAAGACATATTTCAAGTTTTGGCACCTCAAATCAAAATGGATTACCTCAAAAGGCATAGAGGGATGGCCAAAACTACATTGTGTTGTAAACACGTGATACAGTTCTGCACCAACCTCTCTGCATTCTTCTTTATGTTTGCATTCTGCCATACCGTAGATAGGTGCTGTATTATTTTTTTTGCACAGATGTGAGTAGGGCTGTGAGCCATTGTGACCATTGCAGTCACATAAGAATTTGGCAACATCCAGTTTTTAGTTCCCTTGTCCACCCAACAACCTTCTAAATTTAACTCAGCAGAGCCCTCTGCCCACCCTTGTATCTCATCGCCCGTGGCTTCGGCCTGCATCTATTTCACAGTGGAAATTCCATCTTCTATCATACAGGGTACTTCCTCAGTCTGGACTGTCATCATTTTATTATTCAAATCAGTGGCAGTTTGTTTCGCAATTCTGTCTGCAAATACGTTTCCCTCTCCCACTTTGCATGTTACCTTTTTATGTGCCTCGCATTTCACTATTGCTAGGCGCTTTGGAAACGTGAGTGCAGACAGCAATCATACAATCAAAGGGCCATGTTGAATTCTGGCCCCATGTGATGGTCAAGAAACCCCTCTCAGCCCAGAGTCGACCAAAGTTATGAACCACCCCAAAAGCATACTGACTATCAGTATAGATATTCACGTTCAAATTTTATGAAATCTCACAGGCTCTGGTCAATGCTATTATTTCTTTGGCGTGTGCCGAGTTGTAGGGAATTCTTTTGCTTTCTACAACGCTCTCTAGGGTAGTGATAGCATAAGCGGCAGTTGTCGTGCCATCAGGTAGTTTAAAACAAGAGCCGTCACAAAATAACTCTCCATCTGGCTCCTTTTGTGGGATGTCACTTAAATCAACTCTCCCCTTCGTTTCTTCCTCAATGACCATTAAGCAATCATGGGGTGGTGATTCGTTGTCACCAATTTCTTTTATGGGCAGTGGCATTAATTCTGCAGGATTCAAAGCGCTACACCTCATAATTTGGATATTGGGCGCGAACAAGATAATCTCATATCTTGTCAGTCTAGCGGAGGTGTGGTGTTGCGTCTGTGTCCTATTTAATAGGACATCTATGGCATGTGGCACCATCAGAATTAAAGTATGCCCCAATACCATCCCTTCCGTTTGTTTCACCGATGCAGCAGCCGCTGCGACAAATCACAAACATCGTGGTAGTGCGTGTGCTACAGGGTCCAGCGCAGAAGAAAAATAGCCACATGGCCTATTTCTTCCACCTTGTTCCTGTGTTAAAACAGCTAATGCACATCCTTCATTCTCGCATACAAATAATCTAAAAACTTTTTCATAATTCGGCGTGCCCAAAACTGGAGCAGAACATAATGCAGTTTTCAATTGATCAAACACTCTCTGACATTCTTCATTCCACTGCAAAGGCATCACTGCATCTTTCTTAGTTAATAGCACCATTGGCTTTACAATTAACGCAAAATTACCGATCCACTGCCAGCAATAAGAAGCCATGCCTATTATGGCTCTGACACCTTTCTGTGTCTTTGGAATACGCATACAAGAAATACTTTCTATGCATTCTAGTGTTAGCCTTCTCCCTTCTTTCGAAAGTAGGTAGCCCAAATAAGCTACCTCCTTTCGATTACATTGAAACTTCTTCAAACTAGCTCTATGGCCATGTGCCGCTAGGTGTGTCAGTAGTAATACGGTGCTCTTTTTACAAATCTCTTCTGTATCAGCAGCGATCAACAGATCATCTATATATTGCATTAGTACACACCCCACTGGTAATTCTAGCATGTCTAACAGCTCTTTTAACACTCTTTTAACACTTTAGCATTTTTTAGATCAATTACGCTAAAGTATTCTGCTGAGGCAGGTATCACTGTCAATATTGTAGTGACGTCTGGAACCAAAGGAAATTGTGGATCTACTACTTTGTTTAGTGCGCGCAAATCAATTATGAAACGATATGGTTCTTCATTGCCTCCTTTCTTAAACACTGGAAGAATCGGGCTGTTACATGTACTGCCTGTAATTTCTTAAATTACCCCTAATTTCACCAAATCTGAAACAATACTTTTCAATCCTTTCTCTCCGTTAGCCGAAATTTTATACTGGGGAATTCTTGGCAGTGTAACTCCTTCTTTCAAAATGATCCTCACTGGCTCTATCTTCAAGCATCCTACATCGTTGTCATGCATCGCCCATATACAGGTTGGCACTTCTCTTATCTCTCCTGGCAAGGTTTCTGACATGAATTCTGACACAGGGGCATCTTGTGGCCAAATCGTTAGAAACACCCCCTCTGACGTACAATGTATGGTCGCACCTAGCTTTTTCAACAAGTTCAATCCCAACAAGTTCTCCCCACAATTTTCTGTTAGGAGAAAGGGACAATGTTCAGTGAATGGTCCTATAGTAACTGGGACTGGTTGGGACACTGGATTTATGACTGGTGTACCTGCGAACCCTACGGAAACATTCTTTTGCCCTGACAGTGGTATATCCGGAACCAAGTGATGGTCTATTGAACACTTTTGCACTTTTGCGCTACAAGGAAGCGGTGCTCCTTATTCCCGACTCCCATTTCTACGTAGGGTCCTTTCTGATTCATGGGAATAGACACTGGTTCCGACCCCTGCCCTGGGCTGTCCTATTGGGGAAATAACATATCATCCGATGTGTAGTCACAACTATTACTGTAATACGTATTTGGCTGCATATTGAAAATGTTCCCACTCTTTCCTCTATTTCCCCCACTCTGATTCCCATACTGTTGGTTTTGCTGACCCTGACTCTGGTTAGGAGCACTTTGGTTTTGGGCTTGGTTTTGATTACCTTCATTATTGTGGTGCTGCTGCATATTATTCCTATTTGGTCCATTCGTTCCTTGGGGCCCTCTGTGCTGTCTTCTCTGACCGGGTGCATTTCTATTCTGTAAATGTGGACATTGCGCTAGCCAGTGTCCTTCCTCCTTACAGTATGCACACTGATTTGGTCCCAATGGCCCCCCATGCATATTCAAATTACCCCTCCCTTGTGCATTCCCTCTTCCTCTATTATGTCCTGTTACTTGCTGCAGTAACACCCTTGTTTTCAAAATGCATTCTTTCAAGTCTTCCCCCACCTGTGTTAATAACAATAATTCGTCCTCCATCGTCTTTCGACCCGGCGATGGTAACTGTTGCCGTCGATTGTGTGGCCCTAGCACTTCCTTCCTATCTCTCCCGATATCCTTACCCCTGTACCCAGGTTCAGTAAACATTTCAGCATATTCATTATCCAATTCATTTTTAAGCTCAAAAATTCCATACACATGTTCCCTCACTTCTTCATCTCTTTGTCTACAGCGTGCTAATGCATTTAAGTCTAACAATCGCTGCAGTGGTAATTTCCCAATTAACTGTTTCCATCTCTCCACCAAATATTCACCCATGCATTCCAACACTACCTGTCTTTCGTTGTTTCTTCGGAAGTCATACATCGAAGCCAATGCTGCCGTCCCATCATTCCCGTCTACATACATTTCTGCCTGTTGCTGCAATTCCACCTTACTTTTTTTGCTGATCGCACTGCGAGTTACCATCGTGCATCCACTTTGTTCAGTCCCGCCTCTCGCCCCTGCAGTTTCAACTTCAACCCCTGGAGGAACGGACGGTACTGAGTCTGTATCTAAGGTGGGAGGTGCAGATGGGACAATGGGACCGGGGAGTGTCTGCTGTGGGCCTGGTTGGCTAATAGGAATTGTTACGTGCGCGGTCTGTGGCTGTGGGAGGGCTTGAGCTGCGGGAGGGGCTTGAGCAATAGTTACTGACGTGTTTGGCCTCACTTCTGATCTTGGACCTTGTTTTGTATGGATCAATATGTTTTGCATCACTTCATCTGCTATGTTCAATTCTCGTTGTGGGTATATCTTTTCTATATTTAACTGGTCATGTCTACCTGACCTTCTTAGACTCTCAGTCCACTCCTCCTCCTCCTTTTCTTCCGCTACTTCACCTTTTGATTTATGCCTGCGCGCATGCTTCGCTCTACTTCTAAATCGGAGCATTGCCTCCCTTCTCCAGTCCTTAACAATATCAAATGCTGCGGGACGCGCTTTATTTCTTATCAACACTCTTTCCAAATTATCTATTCTCGCTATCTCAAAACTACCATTTATCGGCTACTGATGGTCTTGTTGCTTTCTGGTTTACCTATGCCAAGTCTCACAGAATATTATCGCTCCCACACCATACTTCACATACATCTCATACGCTGGCGTTCCCCCAGGTGGTGCAATTTGGCGTCTTCCAAAGATTGTCCACCACAGTGGAAAAAGCCTGTCAGGGTGGACAATACCCCAGGCATGTTTCAACCTTCCCCCTGGTTAATCAACCTTACCTAGGGCGTTTGATTTTGCAAAGTCAACTCTCAACCAATATCAGGATTACTTTGAATTGGGGTATGACTCACCTGATAAATCAATTTGTCCTCCAGGACACCATTCGTCTGTATACTGACACAACCAATGACGTTGTGTCTGCGTTTCTTGGCTTTTGCCTCATTTCGGGACCCTCCGCTCCTTGTTCTCTAGCCAGATACGTCGATCAGCGATCAGATGTGTGCAGATCTGCAAAGGAATCTCTCATCACTTTTACAGGGTGCCCCGAACACCTCTTGATCCCGGCTCGATCGTCCCGTCCTCGTTGTTCTCCACCTTTACTCAATTACAACGTACATGATGGAACAAGTGGGGGAGGGTCCCGTATTCCCAAAGCTAGGGTTTATTGCAAAGCAAATAGTCTCAGTTGGCCAACTCGGTCTCACGCCCCGCAACGTGTATCTCTAGACCTCGAGGGACGAAAGAGAGCGAATTACGTACATCAGTTACATATATTCAAAATGCATATCATACAATCAGCTGTGACATGTTTAACACCCCCCCTTCATTGGGTTTCTTTGAACTCGGTTTGATGATGGACACTTTCGACGAATATGACACCTTCAAATATCTATTCTACTAACAATATGCAACCTTGCAAGTATGGAGACATCTTTTGTTTGTTGAACAGAACACAGTGCTTCTGTTCTTGTAAGCAAGCTACATACGGGGGAAGAGTCACATTCCAGACCTTGCTATCTATCAGGTGCTATTCGTGTCCTGGGAGCCGACACGCTCTACAGGGCTCGGAAAAGGGGGGCCGTAAGAAGAACATTATTCAAGCCTTTAGCTGCTTTATTCTAACATATTCTACCGAATAACGAGACTGGCTGGCAGCTGTGAAATGATTAAATGCCCTGCGGCTCTGCTTCAAGGCTACATTCGGGAGGGAGCCGGGCATTCCTCCCTGGAGCTGCCTACGTTGTGTTTCAACAAACTCTTATTAGCCTCGCGGCCCTGCGGCCTTGTCCTTTCACGTTCAGACAACAATGTTAACAGTCGAGCAGTGTAAGCAGAAAATATGCTGCGAAGCAAATTGAACAGAAAGCAATGAGCAATTGTTAGAAAACAAAATGGCGATCCTTGTTACATCAAAATGGCCGTTCATTGGTAAAACTCGGAAACCTGTATTTCTATCGTTTCGTACATGAGACGGTTGGCCTTCGGCCATCAAAATATGTTTGCCGTCAATAATGAGAGGTATCCATTTTTCTAGACTGGCAGCAGTGGTTGAAAACTGTGTTGGAGGATGGGTGATGCTAGGGGGGCATTTGGGTGTCTACAGTCTCTCCCTTTCCTTGCATTATGAGCAGTCATGTGTGTATCGGAGAGAGTGGGTGGTTCTCTGGTGGATGGGGTATTAGCTAGGGCTTCTCTTGCTGCGCGAAGGGTGGGGAAATGTCAGTAGGAGTGTTGGGTAGTTGGTTGGGCAGGATGTGTACGGGAGGTGTCGGTGGTTGGTTGCATCCCTTGGATAATTTTAGTGTTTTTTTCAATGTTTATGTGTTCATTATATTGTGCAGTGCTGTAACTAACCATTGTGGTTGGCTGCATGATCCTTTAGTGACTAGATTGCCCTTTTTTGATTTATTTTTTGGCCCTTTTGCCTTCAGATCTGAATAGGCGATTGTGGTTTCCCTTATCGAGTGACTTTCTTCGCTCGCACGGGAAACCCCTTTTTGGGATCAATCTAGTAGCATCTAGGTCTACTGTGATTTATTTCTTTGACTTTTTCACTTACAGCCAACAGTGAAACTAGCACTCAGTCACTTTACACGATGCACTTTATGATTGATACATTAATGTTGTCACTTTGCGTATTTTTTGTACAGAACTTCAGATGATTTAATACTTATTTTAACGAGTACAAATTCTAAATAAATACAGTATTTTTAACGATTGTTTCGTTCTTAGTGGATTGATCTGTGTTGTGACCCTTCTCCCCCGTTTTGGTGGCCTTTTAGCGGTCTGTTTGAGTATCTTCAATTCATTCCGCTAGCTGGTTTTTCATTTATATTGATCGCTGCTTCCCCTCTGCCAGTGAAGTAGGGGAAACCCACCTCTTTGTTTTGCGGTGGTTGGTTGCTGGCATGGTTGGATTGTGATAGGCATGTTAGCGGTCTTGCTGCAATTTCTGTTGTGTTCCGTGGGGGTATGCTCTCTAATCTGTCTTTCCATCTTGCAGCTCTTATTTGTGCTGAGTGGAATCTACGGGTGCGGGAGAGTGTATCAATTTGAGGCGGGCAGGTGTGCTGAGAGTGGGGGAAAATGGAGTGGTGAGGGATGCAAATTAAAGGTGAGCTGTGGGAGTGGGGTGGGCTGTGTGATGGTCGGGGTAGTGAAAGACTGTGGTGGGTCTCATTGGGGCTGGATGAGCACCTGAAGGGTGCATTGTGGTTGCCTGTGAGTGACATGGCGCCTAGTTGGCTGTGTAGTGTGATTGAAGCCTAAGTTTCAGAGTGCAAGATAGAACCAAACTACCTTTGTGTATAAAGTTAACACAGCTAGATTTGAGTGTCCTGTATGGTGGGAGAGAGGCCTACTCCTAACAATGAAATTTGAGTACAAGGCTGAACACAGTCCGATTTGGGCACAAAGCTAGAAACAGCTAGTTTTGAAAGTTCTGTATAGTGGGAGAGAGGCCTACTCCTAACAATACAATTTCAGTACAAGGCTAAACACAGCTAGATTTGAGAGTCCTGTAAAGTGGGAGAGAGGCCTACTCCTAACAATGCAAATTCAGTACAAGGCGAAACAAAGGTATATTTGAGAGTCCTGCATAGTGGGAGTGAGGCCTACTCCTTACAATGCAATTTCAGGACAAGACTAAACAAAGCTACATTTCAGAGTCCTGTATAGTGGGAAAGAGGCCTACTCCTAACAATGCAATTTCAGTACAAGGCTAAACACAGCTAGATTTGAGAGTCCTGTATAGTGGGAGAGAGGCCTACTCCTAACAATGTAATTTGAGTACAAGACTAAACACAGTGCAATTTGAGTACAAGGGTAAACACAGTGAGGTTTGAATAAAGGCTAAACACAGCTAGATTTGAGAGTCCTGTATAGTGGTAGAGAGGCCTACTCCTAATATAGATGGCTGCAAAAGAACCTATGTGTATATGATACCACTGTACATTTTAGAATGGGTTTCCTGAGGATGAGAGGGGCAAATCATGAATGGGGTTTGTGATGATGATTAAGGCAAATAACTTATTGGGGCCATGCCGTTCATTAACATCAGTATATCTATATATATAAAACAAAGTCATGTTTGTTTGTGGGTTTGTATATTGCGTTTATCTTGGGGATGTAACGTCTCATGAACGATGAAGTCTGGCGTCATGATTTTCACTGAAAAAGATGAACAAATTTTGTTGTTTGCCACAAAGGAAAAACACAATACATGTTTGTTGTTTAGTGGTTGGAGTGAATGCAGGTGCATGATGATGCTGAGAGGATGTTGGTGTGCCTGAGAGAATGTTTGGGTGTGAATGCTGTTATGAAGGTTCCAGGAGTGAGCAGTTGGAGAGGCCTAGCCTGGGTGATGGGACCCAGTGGTTCACTGTAACAGATTAAGTTGTAACCGGAATAAAGCTTACCTGAGGAACCTTACAGATGTGTCCTAAGAATCTGCTTTTCTACACTGGTGGTGAGAATGGTCTTTAAGAAGACAAGAAACAGACCTACAAGGCACAAGTAAATGTTTTAGGAAGCCAGGCTGCGGTGGTGGTGCAGCAAGAAAAGAGAGGAACCACTGCCCCCATTTCAAGTACGTCCGATCACCCAGGGCAAAGAGAAAGGAAGTTAATATGCCCCAAGGTTAAGAAGCACTGTCCCAGTCCAGGGACTGCAAGAGTCCAAGAAGCGGGAGAGAGGCCCCTGTGCAGAGCCCAAGAATGATAGAGAAGGGGCCAAAAGCAGAAGCAGAGAGGCCAGGGCAGAAGTAAATCCAAGTGCTTTGGGCAGGTCTCAAAGTTAAAGAGGCCCACAAGTATAGAAGCACCACCCCAGTGAAGAAGGAGAGTAGGAGGTCCCCAGAGAAGAGGAAGAGTTACTGTACTTGGTGAACCTGATGTGCAAGGAGTTCGGGAAGTTGCACCTCAATGAGAGTCTTTAGGGCACTGAGGATTACCTATGGTATTTGGTAATGCCAAGTCCAAACGCAAGAACATTTCCCTAGAATAGGGCTCATTAGTGACAGTGGCCAAGAGATTAGCACGCTGCACAAAGTTTCACTCAGTCGTGGCTGACCGTGAATACGTTGCAGAAGTGGGATTATGCTAATGAGCTATTAAGGAATGTCCATGGCGAATGTGGGGACGCTGCCATGATATGGATGAGATTGAAGTGCCTACCAGTTTGCAGAAATGGAGAGGTTCCGTTTGCTCCATGGGCTCACATGGTGCGAAGAGCGGCCATTGGTAGCATGGAGCTCCGCAGTCCGTGATGTCCGGGGCCTTTGTGATGATGTAACAGCACCGGGGTGGTTGTTTGAGATGGGCCCAAACACTGGTCTATGCATTCGCTCAGCCGACGCTGTTTCCAAGAGGTCTGAGGAAAGGACCCTGTAGCGCTGGTAGTGTCATTTAGAGTCTATGTCTAAAGTGCTAAAGAAGAACTAATGAAGCTTGGTGTGCGAAATGCATTGAGGGGTTATCACGAAGAGGAAAGAAAGGCCTTTGTGTTGAAGGGTCTCCTTCTTCGTTGCGAATCGAAGGAAGTTGTTAAGCCCCATGAGGGATAATGGATCCGAAGTGAATCAGGGAGAGGCAGATCAATTTTAGCCGCAGTTAGCGCCCATGTAAATACAATGCTGCTGCTACTGGTGGTCTGGAGTGAGAGGCTGAGATATGCAGGAAGTAGTCATGAGCGGTGCCGGCAGCTCGTATGGAGTTTCGCTCAGTTTAGGAGTTGAGGTCCCATATGTATGGACAAGGTACTATCAGATGATGCCGGCGTGACTTCAACCCGCAATGCAGGCTGGGGTTTGATTTCGGGCATGAAAGAGAAACCTCAGCGCTGCATACGGTGATACGCACCACACGCCTTGTATCCTTTGCTTATTCATTATAAGTGTAAAGTACATGTCGAGTTAAAGATACACTTTATGGTAAATGTGTAGAATTGTTTGAAGAAATGACTGCACCTGTTATTTTATGGCATGGAGCAATGTGGTTGGCTGGGCAGTGTATGTGAGGAGAGGTTTATAGCTATGTTAGATGCATGTACATGTAACCCGTTGAGGAGTTTCAAGTTAGTGGTGCAAAGCACTTATTGGCTTTAAGTTATTTAATGTCATTGCTTCTAAAGGGCAAGGAAAATGGCTGAAGTGTTGTGAGAGCCTGAGAAGTAGGCTCAAACTAACCTGTTGAGGAATTTCAGGTTTAGAGCTGTTGCTCAGCATGGACTCTTAGCAGGTTATTTTTAAAAGGGAAATATTAATTGTTGTATGGGGTAAAGAATGTTTAACATGGACACATGTTGAATGTTATGTATTTACATGAAGCCTGATGTGAAGTTGGCATGTATGAGTGGATGGGAATTCTGTGTTTCCCACAAGGTAGGAGAGTCATGCCTTCTGCAGTGTGAGTGGATGGGAATGGTGTGTTTCCCACAATGTAGGACAGTCATGCCTTCCGCAGTGTGTGTGGATGGGAATAGTGTGTCCCACCAGGTAGGAGGTATATACACAACAAAAAGGGTACTGGTAACGCAGGGAAGGGCCCATGAAAACTGTCAGAAAGTTAAGTCCTATATGGGTCCTATTCCCAAAATAACCTCATTGGTTATGTAAAGCACTACACCCATTTGTATATTTCAAAATCATAACCTCACATTACAATTGGATTTTTTGTAAATAAAAACATATTTAATACGAAATATGTGTACATACAATTAAGTCAAACATGTAATACACATACATAACAATAAGTGAAATCATTGAAACCATGTATTAACTGGTTGGAGCCAAATCAACACTTTTAACCAAAAAAGGCAAAAGAGCAAAAAACAAAAAGGAAAGAGCCGGACCAAAGCCGGACATAAAGAGGAGTTCCTAAATTGTTTTTAGGCTTTCAATATTACTTAACAAAAACAAGAGTTCCTACTCATTTATAGGCATTCAATTTTTCTATGATACATATTCCTTTGAAAGTGAAATCCCAGGTTGAAAATTTTAGGAAGCTGGGATTGGGTCTGCCAACGCATCAGAGGGGAATTTTTAGAACCCAAAATAATGAATGCCAATACTGCGTGTCCTTAGCAAATGAAGCACAAAGGGCAGGGTTCGAAACCCAAAGTGGGTGAGGCGTGTTAGTGAAGAACCTCCAATATCCTCTGATCAAGAAAGTGCATTTCGGCGGTGGTAACTGTGCGGAGAAAGTAGAATCTTCACAGTTGAAAGACTGTTCCGCCTTCGTCAGGGCAATAAGTAGCAAGACCCTAAAGTGGTACCAGGAGAAACCGCTGTAGATAAGTCAGTCCTCATGTAGTCAGGTGAGAAGATGGGATGTAGGTTGGAGCCAACTGGCGAGCTAAAAATAGCCGTGTAGAGAGAGCGAGCCCTGATTGCGGGAAAATATGAGGGCCTGGACCCTTAATGTGATCCAGAAATGGATCCTCTGCGGAAAGTGGTAGTACGGGAGCACGCTCAGCGAAGAGGAAGCAGAGAGGTCCGTGTCTTTCATCACACCGGAGCTGGGTCTCAAAACCTATAAGAGCACGTTCAGATATACTGGCTCTGGGAGCGGGTTAGGAAGTAGCTCCAAGTCGTCTCGAGGGAACTGGAGCGGCTGTGAATGCCGTCGTGTCCCGTGTGCTGCGTTCAGGTAGGAGGGTCATGCCTTCCAGATGGTGAGTGGATTGAAATTGTTGTTTCCCATAAGATAGGGGTCATGCCTTACATGATTCAAGTGGGAGTGAGTGAAGTGAATCCATACAAACTTAGTGGTTCTGCAAGTTCGCATCCACCGGAGTTGATACAGGTGTGCCTACTTTCTGCCATGTTGGAGGAGTGCTGCAGGGAAGCCCAGCTAGAATAGAAAGGGGGGTGACACCTTCCGTGTACGGATACAGAGCATATTCGGGGGACGCTCCCTGCCTTTTATGAGTTGTATCTCTTGTATAAAAAGATGCTGTGTTAGTGTGTCCCTTGTGTGCTTCCTTTCGTGGTTTTGTGTGTTTGTGTTAAGGAGGGTGTTTGTTTGTTTATTATTTATATTGCGCACATCACACCGAGGTATCTGGGCGCATTACAAGAATATGCATGTTCATGGTTACAGAGTATATAGTACATACAGTACAGAGAAAAAGGCAGAGTATGCACAAAAATACCATAATTTACAAGGAAAATATGCGGCTGATGCAGTGATGTGTTGTAAAGTGCTTGGAGTGAATGCAGGTGCATGATGATGCTGAGAGAATGTTAGTCTGCCTGAGAGAATGTTTGGGTGTGAATGCTGTCATGAAGGTTTTAGGAATGAGCAGTTGAAGAAGCCTAGCCTGGGTGATGGGACCCAGTGGGTCACTGTATCAACTTAATGTGTAACTAGAATAAACCTTACCTGAGGAACCTTACGGATATCTCCTAGGAATTTATTTTTCTACAAAGTTAATTTAACTAATTAATTGACCACCACATTTTTAGTTACCTCCGATTTAAATTCTCACATGAATATCATATTCATATGTTTACTCTGATTATCTGCAGTGTGTTTAGCCGTGAAAATGGCCACCACTGCTAACACTGCAAATAAGCAGAGTAAGCATACAAATATGATATTCATGTGAGAATTTAAATCAGAGATAAATGAACATTTGGTGTTCAATTAATTAATGAAATTAATATGTATCGGGTTTTTCCTTTGTGGCAAACAACAATATTTGTACATCTTTTTATGTGGAATATGAAAATAAATGTGAGAATGGAAATTCCGGGCGAAGTCGGGTACTTAAGCTAGTCCTCTATAAATCTTTCCAAAATACTCACCTTCATTTAAAAGGATTTCTGGAATATATAAGTTGTTCGTCAAATGAATCCATGCATTAATTGACCAAATTTGTAGCACAACCTGAAGTCCCAATCAGGCCACAGCTTTGGGCAAGGCACTTTCTATCAGTCTTCCTTTCTATCTTTGTTCCCTTCACCTTTTCCCCATTCTTTCTTTGTATGTATTTTGGTATGTATTCATTGATGTATGTAGGTTGCAAACTTGCTTATGTATGTAATTGTGTGGGATTCATAAAGTGCAAACCTAGCTGGGAAGTAACAGAGCGTTGTATAACACATTGAAGGGGTTGGGTAAAGCAGAAGCCTTTCTAGCCAATGGAGTTTTGGCAAAGGATCAGTCGCTGCACTCATCGGTTGCAAGTCTCATTTTGTGGCAGAGACAGGTGTATTGGGTTCAAATGTCACACCTTACAGAATAGTCACACTCATTTGGTGTGAGTCTCACATCATCAGCATTTGGGGCAGACTCACTTGTTGATTTTGAGTCTCACAAATCAGAGCTGTCCCAATAATATCAGCCATGTGAGCTAAGTCTCATTTGCTGCATATGAACCTCAGACTCTGAACAGTCCCACTAATTTTGTGTAAACCTCACCCTTACGAGTATAGCCTTATTGAATTAATGCATACAGGAGACGGAAGAAATAGAGCAAGGAATGAAGGAAAATGGCAGAGAGAGAGAAAGGGTGGGAGGAAGGAAAAGGGAGTGCAGGAGGGAGGGAACGAGCGAAGAAGAGATTGAGGGAGGGAGATGGAGAGAAAAGAAGGCATGCAAAAGAGGAAAAGAGAGATAGAAAGAGGAAGGAAAGCAGGAATGAAGGAAAAGGGCGAGAGAGAGCGAGAGAGAGAGAGGGAGGGAGGGAGGAAGGAAGGAAGGAAGGAGGGAGAAGAAGGGAGCGAGGAAGAAAAATGGAGTGCAGGAGTGAGGGAACGAGCAAAAAAGAGATGGATGAGGAGGGGAGAAAAGAAGGCATACAAAAGAGACGGAGAGAGGGAAGAAGGAAGGAAGGAAGGAAGGAAGGGAGGGAGGGAGAAGGGAGGGAGGGAGGGAGGGAGGGAAGGCAAGGAGGCAAAGAAGAGATGGAGGGAGGGAGGAGAGAAAAGAAGGCATGCCAAAGAGAGAGGGATAGAGGAAGGAAGGAAGCAAGGAAGCTAGGAAGCAGAGGGGGAAGGAAGAAAGGGGAAGGAAGGAAGGAAGGAAGGAAGGAAGGAAGGAAGGAAGGAAGGAAGGAAGGAAGGAAGGAAGGAAGGAAGGAAGGAAGGAAGGAAGGAAGGAAGGAAGGAAGGAAGGAAGGAAGGAAGGAAGGAAGGAAGGAAGGAAGGAAGGAAGGAAGGAAGGAAGGAAGGAAGGAAGGAAGGAAGGAAGGAAGGAAGGAAGGAAGGAAATAATTATTGTAGTAAAGACGGAACTTCACAAGCAGTGCTTGTTTTAATTATATCTTTCTCCATACACTCCTTTCTAAAGCCATACCATGTTTATGGTGCAGCACACGCTCACTGACATGTTTCGAGCACCCTCTTTGAAAGATGTAGCATATCTCCCTGGAGCAGTTGCCTGCAGCAAGAAATGTGAAACATCTCTTCAAAACATCAGAGTCTTTAGGTGGAGAAATTAAAATGTGTTACCGTCCCTCCAGAGACACTCTTCAGTGGGCTGGAATTACACAGTAGTCTATTTTGATTTAATTTCATTTTTAAACGTGGATCGGGAGGCATGCAGTGCAGGGGAAGATCAATCACACGGGCTGATTTCAGCTGGAAGAGGAGCATGGACAGTGGCGAGAATCGTTTAAAAATGCGTTTGCAACCAAATGAGGCAGCATGTTCCAGAAATCAATTCATGGAGGGAAAACGACAGCTGAGCTTAGCAACGTCGCCTTTGTTAAGCAGATGCCAGCAGCCCTTGCCAGAAGTAGAGTTGTATAGAGGAATTGCACCACATCCTTAAAAAAAGATTAAACACTTGCTGCCCGAGCTAGTTCCTATTTGCTCCCGAAGGTTTCTGTTTGCTCCGGCTGCCAGGTTTAAAAAGTACAAAACCATTTGTTCATGAAAGTCTCTCTTTAGCCACAGCTACAAAGCGTAAACCTTTCTTTTTTCTGAAAGTATTTTCTTGGGTTAAGCTTCCAGGGACACAGTGATGTATTTGCACAGTCATATTTAGTGTTAATGAGCGTTCAGACTCGTACTTGAATGGAATCCTATTATATAATCATATTTAACACTGCCTTAGACAAAATGCAGCCACCCACGAACCTAAGGGAAATAAAAGTATTATTTCCTCGTTCTATGCAGTACCGTGTACCTTAATCAACCAACCTCAAAGTTTCTCCATTTTCCCAGTATGCATCATATAATAATACAAATGTCTTCGATTAGGGAAGGTTTAAAATGCCCGACCATACAACAACAAACTATTACCAACTTTCCTTAAAGCACACCAATGCCAACAAAATGTTGGCAGCAACCGCTCACACTATACACACTTAAGGCCCACTAGACTGATGCAGGTGTGGGAGCATGCGTAACAGACCATTTCCCTTGTGCAGTTGCTCCATGCCCTTGACACAATGGCGTACTTCAGTACTCTCAGATATCTGCCTCCACTGGACGTTCAGCACTCTCCCTTCTCCTCCTTCCCCCTCCCCCGCACCGCATGGCCGGGCCACCCACTCAGCGGGGCATTCCTGGCGTGTTTGAGTTCCTTAGCTCCTGCAAGATATCACAGTAGACACTGATTAAAAGGCCTATCTCAGGTGTGGGATGCAGCTTCAGGCGCCTTCCTGTACCTTTCTGAATATGATTCTTTTTGAACACATCTTACATACTTCATAAAAACATACATACATAAAAAGGGTTCATAGACATAATTTCGAATACAAAATATTCGAAAGTCAAAAAGTCGAAAAAAAAACGTCGAAAAAAAAAATGTCGAATTTTTTTTTGACGTTTTTTTTCGAAATGGGGGGGTTCCCCCCCAACCCCCCTTTTTTTATTTTTACCTATTTTTTTCACAGAAACTAGAGCCCAAAAAAAAATATCGAAAAAAAAAACAATTCGACATTTTTTTTTTCGACATTTTTGATTCGACTTTTTTGACTTTCGAAATTATGTTTTCGAAATTATGACTGGACACCCATAAAAAGGCTGTCGAGTGCTCCCCAATACCTCAATTCATCCCCATCTACTCTCTCTTTTCTTGGCTTGGTCCGAGACACATTTGTTAAGGTTTACTGAGCTGACAGTGATCAAATTGCGGGAGTTCTTTTTGTGTTAAAAATACCTTTACTCACCTATTTTTTTATTCCACTTTCATTTGTATTGAACATTTTTTCAAAAACCATACACTGTCTTTCAATCAAAGACATACAAAAGAAGTCAAACCCTTGTAATCCCATCTCCTCCCCTTGGCCTTCCCCCCGCACTTGACTTACCCCTGTCGACCCTCCAGCGGGATCGAACAATGAGAGAGTAAGTCCAAACCTTCAACAATATCTGGTGTTGCGATTTCCATGTATCGTGTCTCTGCACCTCTAGAGACCCAGTCTACCGCGGGCCCCGGGGCCTTGCAAAAAATTGGGGTCCAAACCCTCTCATTAAAGCTTAAAACTCTCACAGCCTTCTTTTAGCAATACAGCACCCCACTCCTCCAGGAAACTTTGCAGTTTATCATTTACAGTTGCTTTCAACTTCTCATGAGTAAAAATATCCCATAGTTTAGTCATCCATTCCCTCTTGGACGAGGCAGTCGTGCTTTTCCATTTCTGAGCCAACGCTACTCTCCCCGTAACATGGCTTCCACACATTTTTCAGGAACCTGTGAGTATCAGAATCGGAAGACGGGACACCCAGAAAAATCTCAGGGAGCACAGAGCCGGGGCTACCCCAATCAGATCCTTGATCCAGCTCAGGACCTCCACCCAGTAAACCTGAATAGACGGACACTTCCACCACATATGGTACCACATTCCTCTCTGACCGCACTCCCTCAGGCAAAATGGCGAGGATCCTGCAAACATTTTGCATAGCGTTAATGGAGGAAGGTGCCATGTCTGGAGGATTTTAAAGTTGTGCTCCATTACTGACCTGTATAGGGAATCAGAGAGCACTCTCTTACATATTTTTCCCCAAGTTTCATCAGATATCTCTGCCTCCACCCTTGCTTACCAACAGTGTCTAAAATGTTGCCTCCCCTCTAAATCCACTGCAACCAATACTTTATAGATCCTTGATAACACTCCCTTCCTCATAGTGGTTTCACAGACAATCGTCTCAAAGGGGGTAAGAGGATGGGAAACCTGATCGCACCACTTAGGGTCTGTTAAGATACCCTTCAGACAAAGGTAGTCAAAACCCGACAAGGGGTTTGTCCCCATGGCTTTCTTTAGTATTGCATGCTCAATGAAAGTATTTCCACTGAACAGTTGAGCAGCTCTCTGCAAGACCCATGTCTGAACAGTGCTGCGATTCGCAGAAGACTCTGCTACCTATTTCCAATGGGGCATCCCACAGTGAGCTCAGGGGAGACGGGCAAGAAGAGAGACAGGAGTTTGCTTTGCTACATTTGCACAAGTCCCAGAGCACTGCCAATGTGGGTGAGTCCTGATGTGACATTCATTCTCCCTGGTGAGAGACCAGAGGATGTCCCTTACTTTTTTGGGGTGCATCTGGATATGTATCTTCTATGAATGACCAATACCTACCCATGTTGTCTCTCAGGTGCTACACACATTACCCGTAACTGCGCTATGTTATAATATATTTTAAAGTCCGGTAGGCCAAACCCTCCTAATTCCCCGGGTAACGTTAGGGTTGCATATTTAAATCGAGCCCTCTTCCCATTCCATATACACTGATGCACCATACCCTCCAATTTCACAAAAAAGGCACCTGGAATTGCCAAGGGGATAGCTGTGAATAAGTACAAGAGACAGTTGAATATATATTTTTTAAGGAGACCATTCAGCCAAACCAAGAGAGGCTGATGGGGCCCCAGTGCTGAAAATCTGACTTGATTATCTCCAGGATAGGAGCATAATTGGCCTCTAGCAATTTATACAGGTCTCGGGGAATACTAATGCCCAAATACTGGGAGGAAGCATTCTCAACCCTCATGCCACCCACCGTGTTCCTTCCTCTAGTTTCCCGGTCCCCCCCGACCCATGGGCATAATGCTGGATTCATTTTCAGGCCTGAGACCCTGCCAAAGGAATGTATCTGGTGTAGGATTTCGGGTAAGGACTGTGCTAAGTTCGTCAGGTAGCAGAGGATACCATAGGAAAATAAATAGAGCTTAAAATCTAGTGTCCTGCATTGAATTCCTGTGATCCCCGGGTTCTCTCTAATGGCTATGGCCAGAAGCTCCATAACCAGGGCGTATAGCAAGGGGGAGATGGGACACCCCTGCCTCGTCCCTCTGTTGAGCTGCAGAGGAGAAGTGACACTACAGTTGGCTGCCACCCTGGCAGTTGGGCCGTTGGACTGTTGTCCAGAGTTGCTATCCACCACCTAAACCTCTCTTCAAACCCCATTCTTTCCAGTACCCTACCCATGTAGTGTCACTCGACCCGGTCAACAGCTTTTCCGGTGTATATAGATATTAAGTGCTTCCCCACCCGCTTACATCTGGATTCATGCATTCGAGCTATAGTCTTCCTTATATTGTGTACTCCCTGTCTACCCGGAATAAATCCCACCTTATCCCCATGAACCAGTGAGGGCATCATCTGTGCCAGTCTGTTCGCCAGCAACTTTGCAAAGATTTTAACATTGGTGTTCAACAGGGAAATGGGTCTGTAAGATTGACAGAGGGCGAGGTCCTTCCCTTCCTTGGGTATGACTACGATCAAAGCTGCTAGCATGGACTGCGGGACGGTGCTCGGCTTCAGAGCCGAGTTAAACATATTAGCCACGAACGGCGCCAGACTGGAGCGAAACATTTTGTAAAAGGTTGTTAGGACTGATTTTCTATATTCTTGCCTGGTGGATAGATGTATAGAAGGCCAACCTATATTGTGACAGGGACAACTCTGGGAAGCTGTAGCCAAACCAGTTTAAGTAGCAGTGACAGGCGGTCTAGGCTAAGTTCTTCAGAGGGGTGAGAGTGTAATGTGTCCACAATGAGGTCACACAATATGAATCAAAAATTGTACATAGACAGGATGTATACAAATACAGTCATTAAATTATGGCCAAAACACACTATAAGAAAATGAATACAGGCAGATAGACTTATCAACCAATTACATCAAACTAAATTACATATATACAGTCACAGGTTCAAATGCACAATACAAATCAAAATACTCCTGCAAACGAATGAATAGGTAAGTATCATACACAAAAAGGTCCACAGAGATGATCTCTAGCTAAAATTGTCCAACCCTAAATTGTCTGTGGCCCTGTGCCCTATAGTTTAGGATACAATTCTACAGAATTTAGAATGCAAGAACACATGTAGGTAGGGTATCTGGGGTCCAGTGATGGATTATTAGAGTTGGGGTTCAATGTAGACAAGTGCCCAAAATTACCCCCAACAGTCAGAGGTCTTGCCAAGGCAAGTAATGGCAAAGCCAATAGTATAAGAAATGGGATTATTATAGACCCATTGACATATAATGGGAGTATAGGGGTATGTTAAAAGCTCTGTAATTTACCCCCTTACTCTGAATCTTCCCAAGTCTTTGTAGAACAAAGGAAGGGTGTCCTGGCTTGCTTTTCCTGCCATAATCTGCGGCCCTCAAATTTCCAGGGGTTGAAGGGTTGAGAATGGCTCCGGTTGGAATCTTTTGCTGGTGCAAGGAGTCTCAGTGAAGAATGCAAAAACAAACAATGCAGCACCCCTCTAGGAACTGGACTCGTGATGGCAAAACAGGTTTCGGACAGTGCACACCACGCACAGCGATGCAACAAGACTCAGTATCAGCGGTCGGTCTTCCCAGTCTTTCTCGGATCACCTTGGTGCTAGGACGCCAAAACCTCACCGAGGGTGTCATTGCAGTGGCACCCGAGGGTGTGCCATGTTTCAGGTGACAAAGTTAACCCGGTAGCCCAAAAACAAAGCTGGTCAGCCACAGGACGATTCCCAGGCACTACCAAAGGCGGCTTGAGTGCAGGGCACAGAGTAGTCGGTTGCCAGGCCTCCTTCTGTCAGGTTTCATGTTTCTTTGCAGGTCTTCTCATCTGGAGAGGATATTTGGCTCCTTCGGGTTCTTACAGTATCTCAGAAAAATGCATACAGGGGTCTTCTTCTTATCCTAAAAGCCAGGTAGGAGTCGAAACTCTCACTAGCCAATAGCAGAACTAGCCCACACACACACACCCCACAGTGGTCCAATCAGGACCACTGGCGGTCATACTCATGCATATCACTTAGGCACACAGAAACCAGTATGTGGATTAGGGTCAGACGACCCAGCCCACATCCTGCCTGTCAAACACACAAAGCCCTCCAGTAGCCCACCAAAAGCTGCTGCTTTCCTGGGCACTGGAAATCCTTATAAGGATCTTCCTGGACTCTGATGCCAGGAAGAAGGCTAAACAGCAAGATGCAAAACGAATGGCGAAAAACCTCGTGGCATTGCCATGTTTGACCAGTAGCCACAGTCAGTAGCCAAACACGATAAACGCTGTAAAGCTAAAACGAAATTCCCCAAAAAGTGGGGAAAAGTCGCTTAACGTTTCACTGTACTGCAAAAAGTACAGGTCAGATTAAAAAATAAAAGCAAAATGTTTGGGGGTTCCATATAGATGGAAGGAAAGGTGCAGTAAAGAGAATATTTCCTAACACCCCTCCCCCGCCCCAGACTAAGGGACAGGGGGAACTAATCCACCACTGGATGGGTCCTCTGTTTCAGTCGGTTATCCCTGTTGGACGGCCCATCAACATTGCTACATTTGGGATCTGGACTTTGCCCAATAGTGAAGTTCAAGGCCTGCAGACTCATGACCCACGTGAGCCAGTTTGGATTCTCTCCCTTAATATCTATTGTATTCTTGTTGTTATAATGTAAAGCGCTTTCGCGTAAAGCGCTATATAAACACAATAAACATAAACATAAACCACTTCAAGGTTTGAGGGGGAGCATATACAGTGAAGTGAGTCCCATGGAGGTAGGACCTCAACTTCCTAAGGCACCATTCAATGGAAAAACAACTCTTCTCCACCTGGGGCCACCTGAGTTCTCCACTCCTAAATTGGTAGCTGACTAGACATATGGGGTGTTCCTCACCTTTGTCATTAAGCTATGAAAATCTTCCAACTATCCCAGTGTCATAGGCATCTGTCTGCACTAAGAAAGGTATATTCCAATCAGGTGCTCTAAAACCAGGGACCTGACCTCGGGATTCTTTCATGCCAGTGAAGGCCTTCGTACACTCAGGAGTCCATAAGAACTTTTTGGGTCCCCTATGAGTAGTGCGGGCAGTCAGAGGGACAGCTATATTTCTATAGGCTGGCACTTTACTCCTGTATTTCCCAGTGAGGCCCAGGAAAGTCCTCACTTGGACTTGGATAGTGGGGGTTGCCCAGTTCTGTACATGAAGTTCTTGACTGACAAGAGGTTGCTTCTTGTCCCCACATGCACCAACTTCATGCATGAGGAAGGCCAATGGCTCCCGTTCAGTTTGACACCTGGCTGTCTTCCTCAACAAGTTGTCCTGATGAAGGTCCTGACACCCAGTCTCTTGAGTCAGTCCCAGTTCCTTCCAAGTAGGGGTTGAATCTGCCATTTCATCCAGACATGTATTGCTGAAATCCACTTTCCAATTCAGAACATGGGGCAAGCTCTGTTGACAGGTGTCAGTTGCAGCCACCAATCCAGAAGACCTTACACTGAAGTAGGGCTCTGAAAAGGCCAAAACTGCTGTCTCCTCCTCAGCACAGACCGACAGGGATATGTTGCCATAAACTGCAGAGCGATCATAACAGCAACTGTACTTTTCAATATAGAGCTGATCCACTACTTTGTTATCTCTTAGTGAAGAGTGGGCCTCTGTCTTGGGGACAGAACACAGAGCTCTAGTATCCATACAGAATACAAAACTGGCTTTACCTGTATATCCCTTCAGATCCTCAGAACTGAACTCTTGATAGCTAAAATGCTCAGCAATTCTTTGTTCCAACACAAGGTGGATCTCACACCAACTGTGAAAACTTTTTCTTGGTTCTGAACCACCACAATACCCAAATCTGGTGGGTTCACTTACTCCCAGAATACAATCTGGTTTACACCATCCTGTTATAAAGGGTTTCAGTGACAACAAGAGGGGAGATTGCCTCAGCAGACTCTCCAGCTCACCTTGCTAATGTGGGGCCAGGTGAGGAGACACTAGGCCAAACTCACTGAAGCCATTAAAAGGGCTGCTTTGACACACGGTAGGGAGTCACAAAGATTTCTCTAGCTCCCACTCTATAGCCATAAGCAGGGCTCCAATTTTATTTCTCAAGATAAAATCCACCTTACTATTCATAGGAAATTGTATGGCAACCTGTCCTAGTTCACCAAAGCCTTGAGAATAGTTTACTTTGCACGTGTGGAGTAAAGGGCGAATATCAGCTGTTAGGCTGCTGGAAAAAAGTGTGTTTCTTTTTTCAAACACTGTACTCAGCGCCGTGGATGCAAGTGGATGCCAGTGTTTCATTGCTGCCTGGTGATTGTGGCTTTTCTCTTCAAAGGTTTGACTCTGCCCACAGCTGACGGCAATTTACAAAAGCATAACTCATATGCCCTTGCGGCATGAAGCCTGTGTGGAGTAAGGGGTGAATATCCGCCTTTAGGCAGTTGGGCGTGTTGCAGTATCAGCATTGAATCTAAGCGCCTTTGGAGTTGATGTCCTCGATCATATATCTAAGTAAACAGACATTTGTACATATCTGTATAGACAGACAGACATACAGAAACTGACCGCCCAGGTAGGGGGGCGGGAGTCGGACTAAGGCTGCTCCTCGAGCTGTCGGGCGTGCCCATCCTGGACAGTCACTACTTTCATTACTCTCCATTACCAACCATACGCTGCAATTGGCCTGGAAATTCGGGTAGCTGAGCCTTGGTGTTGAGACTCATTGCTGTTTGCTGCTTGTCACGTTAAAAGTGAGAATCAAAGTAACTAAATTGAAAATATCGTGTGCATGAAAAGGGTTGATCCATTGTTGCTTCCAGTGCTTATTGTCATTACCCTGCACTAACGGTTGTGTAGGTTGCCGCTGCTGTTTAAACCTGCAGCGGTTACTTAAACTGTTCCGACTGAACTGAATGTGGCTGCTCAATTTGCTTAATGTGACCTGTTGAGAAGAGTTAAAGGTCACTGGGAGACTGCAGGAGTTTCTCCTTTGATCTCTGTGACATTTTACGAGTTGTGTTCAAGAAGCAGAGCGCTCACACTCAAAAGAGGGGAAAACATATTCTTCTCATAGTGTTTGACGGTTCCTAGCGATAGTTTCGAATGCCATAGTTTTGAATGGCAAAGTTTTGAATAAAAATGTGCTGAAAAAATGCATTTTAAAAAAAAAATGTAATGGGGGTCCCCTCAACCTCTGTTTTATTACCCCTTAGCACCCATTTTAGTAAAAAAAAACATTGACCTACAAAAAAATGCATTTCTTCGATGTATTTTTTTCGAAACTTTTGTCATTCGAAACTATGTTTTCGAAACAATGCCTGGATACCATGTTTGACTGCTCACAGTTTGAAGTATTGGGGGCAGCAAACCTTGTGCCACATAAATTTGGGCTTCTAACACCACCCTGAAGAAATTTGTTGGAGAGGAAAGATGACCACTTATAAAAGGGCTACCCAACCAATTATAATATTTAGAATATTTATATGTATGTTTATCTAGTGTTCACATTGACTCGAATTGTGGGAGCATGCACATTTGGGATCGTCCCCTTCAGTGTGTAGTTTTTTGAAAGCTAGTGCCTTATAGTTGTTTTGTTTTGTTTTTTCTTTAACAAATGTAAATTTGTTCTCCTGATGAAGACGTTGTTAAATGATGCAAATACGTCGAAACCGGTTGAGAAAATAAGGATGAGGTTGTTTTGTACATTTAATTGACCCACCCAGAAATTGACCATATTTACAATTATATTGGTTGTATACATTGAATGTACTTTATTATACAAGTACTGTTGTTGGATATGACAGTTGTATATAATGTGTATGCATGATGGCTGTATGTGGACGAATTAAAGTGTGATTAATTGTCATTTCTACGACTTGTATTAATTTTGTTTTTAATGTCCTACAATGTAAATAATTTCTAAAAGTGTGGATTAAATCACGATTAATTTGTTTGATTAAAATGATGTATCAGGTACAATAAATTCCCTTTTTTGATACTTTGCTTATAAATTAAATTCCTCTGGTCTTTTTTCTTCTGCGTGAATTATTTCTGATAAGGACAAGCAATTACCAGATGGAGAGGAAAAAACAGCATATCTTACAACGTCCTACCTGGAGTGGGAACCTGACAAGATTTCCTCTACACCTGTCAGGGATGGCACTCTATTAAGAGTAGCACAAGACACCCAGAAAGGGTTTGGGTGGTTGTGCCAAAATAAAGTGGACAGATAAGTACACACACAGCAGAGAGGAAAGAGAACAAAGAGTAGGCCAGAGTAGCAAGGGAAAAAGGTACAGAATTAATTCCCTCTTGGGGTGTATGCAGATCTAGGAAAAGAGTATTCCACGAACCTTTAGGAAATACTCTAGCCTTCTACACAGTTTGCTATAACAGAGGCCCACGCTGTTTGCTCATGGCTTGGAACAGCAGATATGGGTGTCTGTAATGTAGAAACGAAACAAGGGAAGGGGCAGAGGTTGACTGATGGGAACCAACAGACAAGCTCTGTACAAAAGGGTCTACAAACAGTACAAGAGAAGATACTACAGACAAATCCAGGAAAGGAGGTGATAGCAAACTAGCAGAAGGAAATGAAGGGAAAGTCGTGTAACAGGATAGGATAGCAGAGGACAGTAAGGAACAAGGCTGAGAGCTCAGAGGAGCAGGAAAGCAATGAGCAAGCCCACAGGAGCAGGGCTGTAAGTTAGAGAGCCCAGATGAAAAGGGCTTAGGGCAGCAGAGTAAAGCAGGCTGCACGGTAAGGAACCCAGAAGGGCTGGGCGGCAAGGAATGGGCCCTGAGGGGCAGGGCCGCTGACGTAGAAGGTAGCAGAGGACTGTAGCGGGCTGCTGGGCCGAGAACCCAGCGGAAAAAGATAGGTAGTAGGCAGCGGAGCGTGATAAGCTGCAAAGTAGGAAGGCCAGAGGACAAGGGCTGTAGGCAACCGGAGTGAGGTAGGCTGCAGAGCAGGGAGCCCAAAGGACAAAGGCTGAAGGCAGCCGGAGTGAGGCAGGCTGCAGAGCAGGGAGCCCAGAGGACAAGGGCTGAAGGCAGCCGGAGTGAGGCAGGCTGCAGAGCAGGGAGCCCAGAGGACAAGGGCTGAAGCTGGAAAGCAGCAGAGCGTGATCGGCTGTAATGTGGAGAGCCCGGCAGGGCAGGGGCGGAAGCTGGAAGGCAGCAGAGCGTGATCAGCTGCAATGTGGAGAGCCCAAAGGAGCAGGGCTGTGATGCAGGGAGCCTGGAAGGCAATGGCAGGAGGCAGCGGAGTGTAACAGGCTGCAAGGCAGGAAGCCCAGAGGAGCTGGACTGAGGTAGGGAGCCCAGAAGGCTAGGGCTGTAGGCAGCAGGGTGTAGCAAGCTGCAAGGCAGGAAGCCCAGAGGAGCTGGACTGAGGCAGGGAGCCCAGAAGGCTAGGGCTGTAGGCAGCAGGGTGTAGCAAGCTGCAAGGCAGGATCCAAGCAGGAGAGATGGTAAACAGCATACAAAGTTCCGTAGAAAGCCGCGAAAGGAGGAGGAAGGACTCTCAGATGCAAGAGGCTGAGCCACTGCAGGCAGCAGCCTTTATACTGCCTAGCCCAGCACAGAGGCAGGCTAATTGGTTGCACCTGGCTAAGCACACCTGAAGGCAATCGGCCACCTCCCTTTCTGTTCCTGGGCTGGTGGAAGCAGGGCAGGTCCCTAGGGCTTCTGGGGGGTGTAGTTCCTTTGATAACCAATAGGAACAGCCAGGAATCAATGCTTGTAGTCAGGTGCATTGTGGTATACGTAGTTTGTTGGAAAAAATAATAAAGCACCAAAGTCTCGCAAATGGGAAATAAAGTTCCCAAAGTAAATATAGATGGATCCAAGAGTCTGTTGTAAATAAATGATAAACAAATAGTCCATATTGAGCGTAAATGGATGCGCCCGTGGCGCAGGCATGACAGTATGCCCCTCTCCAGGCCCCTCTCCAGGCCCCTCTCCAGGCTCCCCGAAGACCGACCTACAGGAAGAATGTCTGTCACACCGTACAAGAGTCTTAATCCAAAAAGGCACATCATGAAGCACCAGAAACGGGTTGCAAGGTGAGTGTCTTGAATGACGGAGACAGTACCAAGGTTCTGAACTTTTGATGTAGAAATCAGAATAGACGAAGTCTTTGGAACACAGACCCCAACTGTGTGTGCATGAAGAGAGGAACTGCGAAAAACTGCTGTAGGCTCCATGATAGATTTTGCTTTGACGGGCAACAGTATGGTGCTGGAAAGTGGAGCCATAGGTACAGCAGAGTTGGTAGCTTTAGGAAGGTTTTCCAAGACATCCGGAGCAGCAATGACAACGTTAGGGTGAGCCGCAGAGAGTTCAGGAGTCACAGCGGCGGTTTTCCCATGATTAGTAGACAGTTCAGAGGTTACAGCAGCAGTGAGATCTTGAATGGCTGTAGAGAGTATCAAGGCTGTAGCAACTGGGTGTGTGGGTGCCATGAGAGAACCAGCAGGCTGGAACTCACCTGAGACTGGTAGAGTAGAGTCTGGCAGTCTTAGTGCTATAGATACACCAGCAGGAACAACTGGAACAGTAGTCATAACAGGGAAACCCTTCGCTGACTTTGCAACAGTTAGCATGGCGGATGAGGGATCAGGAAGAGAAGGTGCTGCGGGATCAGGTTGTGTAGCAGAGGATTCTGCTGCAGCGAGCACAGCTGCGAAGGAAGTAGAAATCTTGGCATCGGGTGCATCAGAAATAGCGGTAGCTTCAGGAATCAGAGTAGCTATAGCAACCTCAAGATTCGCAGCAGGGACTTCAGGTGTCTCAAATGTGGCAGGGAGTTTAGGAGCCATAGCAGCAGGAAGATCATGAATAGCAGTTGGAAGTTTGGGTGCTGTAGCAGCTACAGACAGTTCAGGTGTTGCAACTACTGGTAGATCGGGTACCACAACCACTGGCGATTCAGGGGGTATCGAAGAAACTGAAGATGTTGATTGCTCAAGAGTGTTGTCTGATAGCACAGCCACACTTTGGCAAGCCCCGCTTGCCAGCTCAGCATGCTCGGTGTGAACTGCGCCAGTCTCTTCAGCTGCCGTTGTCATTTCAGAAGAGGTTGTAAGTGTGAGTACTGGACAATAGGCAAGGGTGAGGGCAGAACCATCCTTTGACTCAGAGGGATCTCCAATTAGAAGACCACCCTTGTTTTGTGGTGTTATGGCTGTGTGAGTGATTCGAACCACCGGAGGAGTTAATTCTTTTCTGTCAGTACAACAACCTGAGTTACTGTGGCTGGAAGATGAAAGAGCTGTGTCAGTCTTTAGAAGGGATACATATGCTACATTTAGGTCTTCCATCTGCTTGGTATAAGTCTGTATCCTTTTCTGCGTGGCAATTCCAGACCTTATCATGTCGATCTCTAAAGATAAGATGTCAGGTGTTGGACATAGTGTCAGATGGTCTGGTAACTTGTGTCCCTTCATAAGATTCTGATAATGCAAATAAACAAAGTCATCATAGAGGTCTTCGGTCTTTCTTTTAAGGTGTAGGAGTTGTTCTTGTAGCAGGTAAGTATCATTTGTTTGATCTAAAGCTTCAGAAGCTGGTGTGGTAGAAAATTCGGTTGCAGCAATGGGAAGACTGACCTTAGGTTTATTGTGGTTAGTAGATACTGTGGAAGCATTTAGACAACCGATGGTTAGTATAGGTCTTTTGTACCCAGGACCAGATGCACAAACCTCAGGATAATGACTGCCTTGTCCTGTCAAATAAGGTAATCCAGCATTCTGGGGGGCTTGCCAAGCTGATCTTGCGCATATCACTCTGGCAACAGCGTATTCTGGTTTAGAGTCTCCCACAATGAGTGATATATCCTTAGCTGTTGCGGTGTTAGAAGGCTTGTCAGAAGACGCAGGAGAGTTTTTCACTGTTTGGTCTAACAAGATCTGTAAGAATTCATTATCTTGCTGTAGCTCTGCAACAGATAAGGACTGCGGATCATAGTCGCAAATGTCATAATAATTGTACATGGAAGAAGGGTCAGCTAGCCAGTGAGTATAGTACCGTGCTTGTAAATCTTTGTTTAATAAGGCGAGACTGTCCTTTAGACTAAGGTTCTTGTTTGCTGTCTTTAGGGAAACCATAGGTTTATGCAAAGGTTTCTTAACTCGAAAGGAAAGCATCTTTGGTCTGTGTGTGCATTTCCGGCCTATGGAACAAGAAATTTTTTGCGGATGGCACTCTATTAAGAGTAGCACAAGACACCCAGAAAGGGTTTGGGTGGTTGTGCCAAAATAAAGTGGACAGATAAGTACACACACAGCAGAGAGGAAAGAGAACAAAGAGTAGGCCAGAGTAGCAAGGGAAAAAGGTAAAGAATGAATTCCCTCTTGGGGTGTATGCAGATCTAGGAAAAGAGTATTCCACGAACCTTTAGGAAATACTCTAGCCTTCTACACAGTTTGCTATAACAGAGGCCCACGCTGTTTGCTCATGGCTTGGAACAGCAGCTATGGGTGTCTGTAATGTAGAAACGAAACAAGGGAAGGGGCAGAGGTTGACTGATGGGAACCAACAGACAAGCTCTGTACAAAAGGGTCTACAAACAGTACAAGAGAAGATACTACAGACAAATCCAGGAAAGGAGGTGATAGCAAACTAGCAGAAGGAAATGAAGGGAAAGTCGTGTAACAGGATAGGATAGCAGAGGACAGTAAGGAACAAGGTTGAGAGCTCAGAGGAGCAGGAAAGCAATGAGCAAGCCCACAGGAGCAGGGCTGTAAGTTAGAGAGCCCAGATGAAAAGGGCTTAGGGCAGCAGAGTAAAGCAGGCTGCACGGTAAGGAACCCAGAAGGGCCGGGCGGCAAGGAGTGGGCCCTGAGGGGCAGGGCCGCTGACCGTAGAAGGTAGCAGAGGACTGTAGCGGGCTGCTAGGCCGAGAACCCAGCGGAAAAAGATAGGTAGTAGGCAGCGGAGCGTGATAAGCTGCAAAGTAGGAAGGCCAGAGGACAAAGGCTGTAGGCAACCGGAGTGAATAGCTGCAGAGCAGGGAGCCCAAAGGACAAAGGCTGAAGGCAGCCGGACTGAGGCAGGCTGCAGAGCAGGGAGCCCAGAGGACAAGGGCTGAAGGCAGCCGGAGTGAGGCAGGCTGCAGAGCAGGGAGCCCAGAGGACAAGGGCTGAAGCTGGAAAGCAGCAGAGCGTGATCGGCTGCAATGTGGAGAGCCCGGCAGGGCAAGGGCGGAAGCTGGAAGGCAGCAGAGCGTGATCAGCTGCAATGTGGAGAGCCCAAAGGAGCAGGGCTGTGATGCAGGGAGGGAACAAAGGGACACAAGCTCAATTACCCCTCTTTTTGTCCGCCTCGCAGTAGGGCAGGGACAGAGGGATTTTTGGATAGATATATTTCTTGTCTATCTGAGAGTCGCATAAAAATATTTCATTATTCAGAGGGTAGTCACAGTAAAAAACATATTTTAATAGTATAATTTATACACTTTTGTAGGTGGTTGGTGCTGTCCACCAGGCACCTCCAGACTTAGAAAACAATACATACAACTAAAAAGTCCAAACTAACACATACATATTCTGCTTGTGGTGTCTAGGTTAGTAGAGTGACAATTCTAATGATGCACTTTGTCAATTTTAATTTGTTGACTTTCGAAAAATGGGGAAACTAAGACATTCAATGTACAGCATGCAATTTTAAACGCTGCAAGAAAACGCAGTTGTTTCAGTGTTAGGATGTCTACATATGTTTCGGCACATAATATGCATCAACACCATCCCTGGTGTTCTGCTATTTTAGTTGTGGCCCTCTTCAGGACAGAATGTTGTTTTTCGGAATGACAAAAAGTTCAGAAAAAACCCCAGGTGTTCACGTTGTTTTTCAGTGCTGTAAAGGGTGGAAAATATGGAATTTGTGTTAGTGGTGTGTCTAGGACTCAACTTTGCATTAAAAACTCTTCTGATAGAAATTTATGCGACATGGATACAATCTTCTCCACATTCCCACTTCTTACTGACCTTTGTATGCTTTTGCGGTCGGACTTAAGATTATTATTTTTGTTCTAGGCAAGCGTCGAAATCGCTGTCATGCCCTGGATGTCATCATACAGTTGGTTGCCTATATCTTATTTGGGCTTAATGGTTGGTCCTTACGTCGAAGTAATTCAGACTTTCGAGCCTACGGACACAATTGAAAATTTAAAACAAACCGTTTGTTGCGTTTATGCGTGTTGGTATTTCAAACATAGAAGTTGTCTTCATTTTTTACTGACCTGAGAGTATCGTCAGAGGATATAATTTAATTTGGCGCTAGTTGTTTCTGCAGAGATGCATGTCCCCTGCATGTGGGTTCCCAGGGGTACCTTCTTTTCCAGTTTGACAGAACCTGTGGGGGCAGATGGAATAAAACCTGCGTTTAGGAGGCCAAATCTCCACATGAGCCGTAATATACTTTTTTTCCCTTTCGCTAGCGTGGTTTCGTAGTTGTTTTATGAAACATTAGCGTTTAGGTTTTGTTTACCTTCTATTTGATTCGATGAAACGATCTTTACGTATCGTAGTGCAGCTCCTCTCAGTTTCGACGTAGAGGTACCAACTTGTTTGAGTTTGGTGTTTCAAGAGATGAAATATATTACTTCCGTATTGCTTCCGTAGTTGCATATCATGTGACTGCCAAGTACGTCTTTCGAAAAACCCGTTCATTTCTTGGCGGCGCATGCGGCCATCTTGAAGTGTGTAAACTAAATGGTTGATCCTTTCTTTTTTGTAGGTTTTCACATAACGTAATTATGTTTTGTTCATTAAAATAAATATGGTGGTACATAGACACGCCTTGGCAGTGTTTTCATTGTTTACATACAGTATAGCCCGTGTATTTGTTATGGTAGAAACGAAGTCTGGGCTCCAGGGTCATATAGGCTCGAGATATTCTCTTCAGAAGAAAATTCCCCACTCTACTGATGAGTTAAGACCATTTTTTACTGTATCTAGGTCAAAAATCCATTTTTGTTCGCATTTGCGCAGAGCCAAATCACGGTCTCCGCCTCTATTTGAAATTTGAACTGTTTGAATGATAAACCAGAAGATTTCACATGGTTTATGTTTTAGTTGGAGATAGTGGGCTACAAGAGGTTTATTAGGTGTCTGATTTCTGATGTTGGTCCGATGTTCTCCTATGCGTATTTTGATGTGTCTTTTTGTTTTCCCGATATACAGGAGTTGGCATGGGCATTGGATCGCATATACTACCCATTGCGAATTGCAGTTTGTGAACGATCTAAGTTGCCAGTCTCTTTCTTTCAATTTTATGTTTTTCATGTTTTTCGTGAGTGGGCAAACCGAACACATGCCACATTTAAAATGTCCTGTTACCGGTGGAAGGTCCCAAAGGGTGTTCTGTAAGTCTGTTTTTTTTGATTGAGGATATGTGTGGACCAAACTGTCTTTTAGGTTCTTCTGTCTTTTGAACGCAAATCTAGGAGGTGCAGGATTGAAGTCCTCCGTTTTTATGATGTGCCAGTTCTTTAGGACTAGTTTGCGTAGCTTGTGGCTAATCGGGGTGAAAGTTGTGATGCATGTCATTTTTTCCACAGTTGTTTTTCTGGGCGGGTTTAAACATGTATCTCGATTTTTATTTTTCGCACTTTTATAGGCCACATTTATATACTTTTTCGGATATCCTCTTTGTTCCAGACGTTTTTTCAGTTGTTTGCCATGTATCCTATAGTCTTCTAGATTCGTGCAATTACGGCGTACTCTTAGGAATTGGCCTATCGGAAGGTTGGTCTTGAGGCTTGCTGGATGGTAGCTCTTGAATTCGAGAAGTGTATTCTTATCCGTTTTTTTCCGATATAAGTTTGTGGTGAGGGAGGCATTTGGCTCTGTTCTGATTTCTAGATCCAAAAAAGGGATGCTCTTTGTGTTGTGGCACATAGTGAATTTGATGTTCACATTGCATTGGTTTAACCATTTTTGGAATTCTAGCAGGAGTGAATTGGAGCCTCTCCATACTAGAAAACAGTCATCGATGTATCTGTACCATGCGATGATGTTGGTTTTAAACGGATTATCGATGTGATAGATAGACTTGGTCTCTACAGAGTCCATATATAGGTTTGCAATATCAGGGGCAAATGTTGCACCCATACTGGTTCCATGTCTTTGGTTATAGAAAGAATCTCCACAGATGAAGTAATTCTCCATAAGGGCCAGTCTTGCGCATTCCAGGATAAAGGGGGTTGGAACTGTCTTGTTGTTCATAATTCGTTGGTTCAAGTATTGTTCCAGTATTTTTAAACATTCGAGCTGCGGGATGCTGGTGTATAGAGCGACTACATCTAGTGTTGCTAGAATGTCTCCTTGTTCCGTGGTTATATTTTCTACGATCTTTATCATACTCGTCGTGTCCTTAACATATGATTTCATGCGTGATACGAAAGGTCTTAGGAACCAATCGACGTAAATTGACAGAGGTTCGAGGATCGAGTCTATTGCCGACACTATTGGTCTCCCTGGGGGTGTTGTGCTGTTTTTATGTACCTTAGGGAGTAGGTAGAATGCTGGGATAGTAGGATTGGTTTTGATTAGAAAGCATTTTTCATCATGATCTATCCACCCTTCGGCTTCTGCATGTTGCATTAGACTCGATATCTCCTCTTTCAGGCGTGATGTCGGATCGCCTTGTAGGCGTTTATAGAATTTCTCGTCTTGTAGATGTAGTCTGATTTCCTCGTTGTATGCGTTTTTGTTCCATAGGACTATTCCCCCTCCTTTATCTGCAGGTTTTATTACGAATAGTTCATTTGTTTGTAGGTCTTTCAATGCCTGTCTTTCCATTGGGCATAGATTGTCTTTGGAGAAATTGTTGGTGCATAGTAGTTTTTTAGTACCTTCAATTATTTTATTTTCAAAAGCCGCGATCGCCGGGCTTATCATATTGTTCGTAGGGAAGAAGGTCGACGGAGGTTTTAGGCCCGTTGTGCTCTTTTCTTTTTCTTTGTTCCCTATTTTGGGGTTTCGGAAAAAATATTTTAGCCTGATTGTTCGGAAGAATTTTTGTAGTTCGATCTCTGTTTGGAAGTTTTCTGCCTTTTTAACCGGTACAAAACTGAGGCCACGGCTTAATACCTTGATCTCACCTTCTGTAAGAACGTGAGTGGAGAGATTGAAGATAGGGATTACCAATTCTGCACAGGTCCGTTCCAGTTCCGTGTTTGCATCCGCTGTGTGGCTTGGGATCGGTTGCGGCCTCCTTGTGCCCTCCCTTGAAAAAACCGTTGTCTCTGGTTTTTGCCTCCCCTCGGTGCGTTGGTATTGGTGCTGTTATCGGAGTCACTGCTTGTAGTACTATTGGTGGTGTTAGAGAAAGTAACGTATTGTTTTCTTTGGTGTCCATTTCTTCCTCTCGGTGGTCCTGTTTTGTTGATGTTGTCATAGTATGTTTCGACGAGATATGGATAGGTCTTTGTTTCTTTGTACATTTCAATGTCCTTTTTTAGTTTCCAAATTTTCTTATCAATGGTCAGTTTTTTGAATTTAGCCATTTCTTCCTCTATTTTTTCCAGTTTTTGTTTTATTTCTGTAATGACTTGATCTGATTTAATTTTCTCTTCTAGGATGTTGATTTCAGCTTGTTGTTCTTTCGCTTCTTCCTGGGCGATGTCAATAATTAAAATGAGCCAGTCTCTTGAACATTTGTTTCCGACACCGCTGAATTTCCCTTTGAACTTTGCATTGTCAATGAAAACTCGAGGGATGTTTTTAACCTGGAGGCCTTCCGGGATTATTCCAGCTTTTAAGTAGGCTAACATCAGTTGTCCGTGTGATTCAGTTCTGATGAGCTTTTTCTTCTTTTGTGTTAGTATCTCAAAATCGTTTCCAGCCGAGTTGTCGATTGAGTTTGTTTCATCTGGGATCATTGTTAATGGTTGGTTGATTATTTTCTGATAGTACTCGTCTGTGAATGACACGAGATTCACTGTTTCCATATTAGGGCGTTAATGGAAGCTATGTCCGATTGGAAATTCAGACAGGCTGACACTATGTCAACGCTTTTTATTGAACCCTACAACAACCGGGTTGTCCAAAGTAGTGTATAAAGGAGGGTAAGTCCCAATTTTTTGGTAAAGGGGGATTGAGCTGAAAACGGGACTTGGTTCTTACAGAGGGAACAAAGGGACACAAGCTCAATTACCCCTCTTTTTGTCCGCCTCGCAGTAGGGCAGGGACAGAGGGATTTTTGGATAGATATATTTCTTGTCTATCTGAGAGTCGCATAAAAATATTTCATTATTCAGAGGGTAGTCACAGTAAAAAACATATTTTAATAGTATAATTTATACACTTTTGTAGGTGGTTGGTGCTGTCCACCAGGCACCTCCAGACTTAGAAAACAATACATACAACTAAAAAGTCCAAACTAACACATACATATTCTGCTTGTGGTGTCTAGGTTAGTAGAGTGACAATTCTAATGATGCACTTTGTCAATTTTAATTTGTTGACTTTCGAAAAATGGGGAAACTAAGACATTCAATGTACAGCATGCAATTTTAAACGCTGCAAGAAAACGCAGTTGTTTCAGTGTTAGGATGTCTACATATGTTTCGGCACATAATATGCATCAACACCATCCCTGGTGTTCTGCTATTTTAGTTGTGGCCCTCTTCAGGACAGAATGTTGTTTTTCGGAATGACAAAAAGTTCAGAAAAAACCCCAGGTGTTCACGTTGTTTTTCAGTGCTGTAAAGGGTGGAAAATATGGAATTTGTGTTAGTGGTGTGTCTAGGACTCAACTTTGCATTAAAAACTCTTCTGATAGAAATTTATGCGACATGGATACAATCTTCTCCACATTCCCACTTCTTACTGACCTTTGTATGCTTTTGCGGTCGGACTTAAGATTATTATTTTTGTTCTAGGCAAGCGTCGAAATCGCTGTCATGCCCTGGATGTCATCATACAGTTGGTTGCCTATATCTTATTTGGGCTTAATGGTTGGTCCTTACGTCGAAGTAATTCAGACTTTCGAGCCTACGGACACAATTGAAAATTTAAAACAAACCGTTTGTTGCGTTTATGCGTGTTGGTATTTCAAACATAGAAGTTGTCTTCATTTTTTACTGACCTGAGAGTATCGTCAGAGGATATAATTTAATTTGGCGCTAGTTGTTTCTGCAGAGATGCATGTCCCCTGCATGTGGGTTCCCAGGGGTACCTTCTTTTCCAGTTTGACAGAACCTGTGGGGGCAGATGGAATAAAACCTGCGTTTAGGAGGCCAAATCTCCACATGAGCCGTAATATACTTTGATGCAGGGAGCCTGGAAGGCAATGGCAGGAGGCAGCGGAGTGTAACAGGCTGCAAGGCAGGAAGCCCAGAGGAGCTGGACTGAGGTAGGGAGCCCAGAAGGCTAGGGCTGTAGGCAGCAGGGTGTAGCAAGCTGCAAGGCAGGAAGCCCAGAGGAGCTGGACTGAGGCAGGGAGCACAGAAGGCTAGGGCTGTAGGCAGCAGGGTGTAGCAAGCTGCAAGGCAGGATCCAAGCAGGAGAGATGGTAAACAGCATACAAAGATCCGTAGAAAGCCGCGAAAGGAGGAGGAAGGACTCTCAGATGCAAGAGGCTGAGCCACTGCAGGCAGCAGCCTTTATACTGCCTAGCCCAGCACAGAGGCAGGCTAATTGATTGCACCTGGCTAAGCACACCTGCAGGCAATCGGCCACCTCCCTTTCTGTTCCTGGGCTGGTGGAAGCAGGGCAAGTCCCTAGGGCTTCTGGGGGGTGTAGTTCCTTTGATAACCAATAGGAACAGCCAGGAATCGATGCTTGTAGCCAGGTGCATTGTGGTATACGTAGTTTGTTGGAAAAAATAATAAAGCACCAAAGTCTCGCAAATGGGAAATAAAGTTCCCAAAGTAAATATAGATGGATCCAAGAGTCTGTTGTAAATAAATGATAAACAAATAGTCCATATTGAGCGTAAATGGATGCGCCCGTGGCGCAGGCATGACAACACCTCCCAGTAATACACAAAACTCATTAAAAAGGGAAAGCCTACATTTAACAACTACAGACCAAGGGCTAAAGCCAGTGCGGACCAACAAGCACATCTGTATAATTAAGAACTTCTACCAAAACAGTAAATATGATTGGCTTACGAGAACTGAACTCATGATCAGACAGCATTCGATTCCTCAGTTGAGAGTTCTCTGATCAGAAGATTTTGAAATTATAGAGCCACTCAGTAGTCGGAACACAAATGTCTCAGCCATACACTGTAAATTCCAGTCAACTGCCCAATTACCAACGGGGATAACTGTCCAAGTAGAGGACAATCAAAACATCTTAAAGTGGTTGGCTGAATCCCTGACAGTAGTGATCAAAAAGGAATGAGATTGCTCGATCTTGTCATGGAACTGTAGGGGTTTTAGCTATGTATTCTTGCCAGAGGGCTCTTTGCCTCATGTTACCATGCATTCCTGTATATGTTTACAAGAGACATGGCTCACGCCCCAGATTGTTTTGCATGGTTATACACTGTTACGGTCCACCTCTAAAAAGGGCCCCTGGGGCAGACCTTATGGGGGTTTAATTGTTGGAGTTGTGCATAATGTGAATTTTCGCCATATTGAGACTAATTTAGATGATTTTCTTATTGCTGTTGAACTTGAAATGTCATCTGAAGGTACTGTCGGGGGGAAATTCTCCCGGGGCCGGCTGGGCCGTCCGCGGACCTCCGGGCAGGGAGGCCCCAACTCCTCCCGCGTATCCCAAAAATGAGTATGAGGCACACGCAAGAAGCAAGGTGATTCTGCTGTTTATTAAACAAATGGCAGGGATGGGTCAAGGATCGTACGCGTCCGTCCTGACACACACTCTCTATTCGTGGGGCTCGCAGGCCCTTTTTACTTTAGTATGACGCGTTACTTGCGTCACCTGGGAAAGTTAGCAGAAAACCTATCGCCACTCTGGATTGGTTCCTCGAGTGGTAGGGTTAGTATAGCATACGTATAGAGAACGCTGTTAGTGGTTGAGGGTCAGTCAGGTGGTATACTTGGGTTGTCCCTTCAATTAGATACATGAAAATTGTTACATGAAGACCCCTGAGGATTGGCTAATGTTAATGGCGTCAGTGATAAGAGCCCCATGTTCTGATTGGTCCACTCGCGAGCCCCCCTGTCTGGGACCATCGCTGTTCCCAGCTCGCGGTGCACCTGTCATGTGCAACAATGTATAACTATGGGTATGTGCAGACAATGCAAGGATTTGTTCATATGCTGGAGGGCAGACTACTCCCACTGCCGCAGATGTCCATTGAGTCTCTTAACTGTTGCTGCCTGTGTCTCAAAACGTGGGATCCAGACGCCTCCCTTCTCCTGGGCCTGGCATCCTGTCAGGTTCGGCTTGGTCACGTGAGGAGAGACCGTGGTTGAGGCAGAATTCTGCACATTTAATATTGATCTTCCACTGTGTGCCTGGCTTAGTTTGCAGGTGTGACCTTGGCTTCGGCTTGTGGCATGCGAGTTTGCAACATTGTGCTCTTGACTGTCTGTTCTCGCCGGGCTCATTCTGCAGGGTCAGCAATTGTACTCTTGCTCGTTCAATGTTCATGGAGGCTCTTGCTTGCGGCCTACTTGGGCCTGGTGCATAGGTGGGGATGTTTGATGTACGGCGCTTTAGATTATGGTATCATATTGCTTTATCCCCAGTATCATGTCTTCGTTATATTTCTCATTGCAATGCATGGGGTAGGAGAAGCGTCAGCAAGCATTTTAGATGAGTTCGTTGTGCGTCTTGTGTTTCTGAATTTTGAAAAAGCTATGTGAAAAATAATAAAGATGCGCGTCAGTTCTTCGTGTGGATTGGTGTGGGATTGTCCAGTGTGCATGTTTACACGGGTGTGCTGACCGTTGGCTAGGTCTTCATGGCATCTCTAACGATGTGTTCATTTACTGTTGAATGGTTCAGTCGAGTTCATCCATGCCGCAGGCGTCGGCATGAGCAGGGCAGGCTGGTGGGCAGGCTGGTGGACACATCCGTATGTTCCTGTACCAGGGTATTTGGTCATCTGGTAGATAGGCAAACTCCTCTCGTGGCGGGTGTCTGGGCCGCGATCCTCTAGGCCAGGGGCACGAGGGGATTGGTGGGAGCCTTTTATTCCATTCTCCCACTTCAGTCCCCCCTCTGGTCGACTTGTCGACCACAAACATATCCTTTTCCTTATCTCCTCTTACTCTCCATATTTTAGTTACTCCTCCCAAATGTCCATAGTGGTTGACATGGTCTTCAAATGACCAGTACATATATACACAGGTTCCTCCAGGTGTGCAGTATACCCATTTCCCTATGTAGCTCCTTGGGTTTCTTGGGCTTTCGAGCTTCACAGATGGTGGGTCCAGGTGGTTGGTGATGATCTGCTTGCGCAATTTTTCTCTCTCTTTTATTATTGTGCCTGTGTGCTGGCCATCATCTGCCGGCATCAAGGGGTGCATACCAACCATTTCGATCATTTCGTCTGTGGTGCGTGCCTTCCGGGCCTTCCAAAATCTTATGATGATCAGTACAGCTCCAGCCAGTATTATGCATCCAACTATAATCTTCAGTCCGTCCGACAGCCAAGATGGCATCCATGACCATAACAGTGAAAACCAGCTGTCATCCTTCTTCACTCCTTTACTTTCATTCATCATTTTGGAGTGCATCTGGGCCAGTTGTGATACTGCTTCCGTCAGTGTAACATTGTCAGCATCGTTAGCAGGAATGAATGTGCAGCATGATTGTCCTATCTTTGCGCAAACTCCTCCTTCCACTGCTGTAAGGAGATCCAATACATATCTGTTCTGTAGTGCTACCATCCTCACTGCTCGCAGTTCCTCTTTTATTGCGTTGAATCCATTTACTGTAGAATGAATTGTCATCATTAGCTCCCATCTAGTTATCTGGAGCCATTTTGCGTTTGCGTAAGCTTGTAGTCCCGGATGTATTATTGACGAGAAGAACATTGCTGCTCTGCTGAATAGTCTGTGTTCTGGTGGAATTGACGTGAGTGCTGTTTCTGACCTTCCCCATAGGTAATTTCCTGTCAGAGGTTCTCCTTGTCTTTTCTTTCTATTCAGGACATTGTTGTTGTTGTGGTCTTCCTTCTCTGGCCCCTTCTGAGGTTTTACAGATCTCTTCTTCCTCTTGTTTCCTTCATCCATTTTAGGGAAGTTTGCCATGTTCACATGTTTCTGGGGCACCACTAGTGATGGTACATTAACGTGTACCATTGTGCATATACCGTTCCACAGAGGGGGCAGTGTGTGATATGCCTTGTCTCCGCAGGCCCAGTAATGGTCCATTAGTACTGCTGTTCCTGCTACCCCCTCAGGTAACTCCATCACGCTTGCACAGTTGGTGTTGTATCCCACGTCCACTTCTCCTCTATGTTGGTAGCATACCTTAGGTGCAGACAGCGGCAGTATGGTTATTGGGTCTTCATCCTTCTCTATCCACGTTAGCATGGGTACGTACTTGACCCAAATCGTCCAACATCTGTTATTGTGTTCATTAATAGTTGTAATATTTTCTCTTGTTACCATGTTGCTGCCAATCACTCCTATGTCCCATTTGTTGTCCATGTACACCTTCCCGGTTATTGTTACCAGTGGTCTTTCCCAACATCCTTGTTTACCAGGAACTTCAGTGGCGTACCAGTCACATGGCAGGTATTGTAGTGTTACTTTCTTTGTTTCTCCCTTTTCAGGGCCACTTGTCATGTATCTGAATGCTTCAGCATGCAAACTGCTCTTGTGGTAACTCAAATAAGTCTTGAGGAAGTTGTTTTCGTATGGATATGTGTCTCGCGTTTTCCACACCAAGTTCACCACCGTCCCTTGAAATCTCCCTTTCGTTTGGAACAGTGCCAAGTATATTATACATCGTGCTGTCTTTTCATCTATTTCCGTGGCAACAAATGTTCGAGAAGCGCTCATGGCGTATGGGATCAATGAGCAGACGTAGCAGCTGTCTTCTGTTGTCTGCTTACCTATTTGGGTCATGTGTTGGTACCACATGTTGTTCGAGACGTGTGCTGAATCTGTTATGTAGTTGTCAATACCTTTATTATCTGAGTATGTGCTGCGTTTAACTCTATTTCCCTTATGTGGGATCTTGCTAGTACCACCTGACATGACACCTGCTGCAGCCATGGGGGGGGGCATATTAGGTTTGTGTACAGCCAAAATATTGATAGCATAACTATTCTGCCATACAGAGGCAGCCAAAAACCCGGTGATCATCAAAATTCCTATCATCTTTATTACAGAGGCTAGTCTCACCGGCATTTTGCTCTTACCTTGCTGCAGTCCGGCAGCTTATTCTTGCGACGTTAGAGTTGCCCGCCTGAAAATTCTCAATAGGCTTGTTATTAGTGTTAGTTGTTGTTTTCAAGCTCTCCCTATCAAGTAGTCGTTCAGTGCCCAGGCGAAGAGCTGTTCCCACGCCAATCTAAGCGATCTGTCTCTTAGGGCAGGCAAGTGTTGGTGAAGATGGGGCATTGATTGATCTATGGCCAAGATAAATGCTGTGTAGTAGACACGTACCCTCCTTCTTTTCAGGTACTTTGGCCTTTTTATGTGATAGACAGATTGGTGTGATAGCTCTTCAGAGTAGTTATCGTCTGAGGGTACCATCTACTCCTGGGCAATGAACTTTGTTAGTTATCTGTTTTCTTAGCAACACAATAATACGCGGTACCTGCATGTGCGAGAAAGAAAAAAGAGAACATTCAAGTGTTTACATGTGTATATGTGCAAGACAATGTCCTTCAATTGGGTGGCTACTGTAGTGGGTAGGGGGTCGATGGGCAGAGGGTTTGGGCTCAGCTGGCGGAAGTCTCTTTACTCTTTGATCGTGTGACCATGGGGTGGGCGGTATAGGAATTACCAGTTTCAGTATTTGCCTCTGGGGAATCTGGGGGGTGGCAGGGTATGGAGACACTTAGGTCGTCAGCTGTGGTAGAAGTCTCTTCCTCCGTGGGTGACGCTGTCGTTGTTCTTCCAATCGCCCTGTCGGTGACGCTAGGGCGGGTCTGGAGTTTGCAGATCTTTACGTCGTGTAGGTGATTCCGAGCACGCTTGTCCTGCAACTTTACTGCTCTCGTAGATACCTCCTCTACAAGGCTACAAGGCGGGGACCAGTAAAGCGTGGGCTGTTCCACTTTCTATTGAAATTGCGGAGTAGCACGTGGTCACCTTTAGCAATTCTGCACAGTTTTTCCTTTTCCGGTCCTTGGTCCTCGTCTTCTTGCTGGTAACTCTTAGACCTGCCCCGCGTGCGCTCGAACTGTTGAGACACAAACACCACACTAGTAACCAGATAAGACACATATTGGTACATTTCATCACTAAGAACAGTTGCAGTGTTTTCATAGTCTGTGAATGCCCTTGATGTTGGCGATAGAGGAAGGCGCATTTGTCGTCCGGTCACCACCTCATGAGGAGTGAGGTGGTGATCGGAGCCTGGTCTATTCCTCAGCTCAAATAGAGCTAGCGGAAGGCAATACAACCAATTCTTCTTTGTTGTTTGCTGTATCTTTGCAATTGCCTCCTTTAGTAGGCCATTCAGGCGTTCGCATATACCGTTGGCCTGTGGGTGATATGGACATGCAAATTTATGCTTGATATTCAGTAGGGATGTGATGTGCTGGAACATTTCATTAGCGAAATGCGGGCCATTATCCGACCGCAGTACCTCGCACACTCCCCACCTGGGGAAAACCTCCCTCACTAGAAATTTAGCTGCTCTAAATGCATCTGGATGTGAGCAGGGTCATGCCTCAATCCACCTGGAGAATGGGCATACTACTACAATCATATACCTATTTCCTTGACATACGTTGATCATATCAACATAGTCAATATGGATGTGCAGGAAGGGTCCCTCTGGCCGGGGTATAGTACCTTTTATCACTTTCAGCGTGTGACCGGCCGTAAACTGTTGACATGTGAGACAATTGCTGATAAAATTTGTCACATGGGAATTTAACTCGGGACAGAACTAATCTTCCCTAATTCGTGCTGCAATAACTTCCTTTCCTGTGTGGGCTGGGTGGTGGAGTTGGCTCAGGGCGGTGTTCAATAGTGCCAATGGCATTACCATCTTTCCAGTGTTACCCTGGCGCCATAGTGCGTCAGTTGGTGACATTGTACATCCTCTTTTTACCCATATTTCTTTTTCTGCCATTGGTGCAGCCGCTTGTAACTCCATTATCTGTGTGGCTGGGAGATGGGTGTACCCTTCTCTTATCAACATCTCTTTAGCTATCCCCCTCCCTCTCCCTCTCTCTGACTCTGAGGGGTTCCATATCTCACCAAAATATGCGGCATACTTCGCATGTGCGTCTGATGCTGCATTTCCTCGTGAGATATGATCTTCTCCATTAGTGTGTGCAGTACATTTGACCAAAGCTAATTCTTGGGGGTCATTTATTACTTCAATTAATTCAGCTAATAAGAGAGCATGTTGCACTGGGGTGCCGTCAGCTCTCCTAAACCCTCTTCTCCTCCATTTGGACATCCTGAGTGGACCGTAGACGTGACATATGCGCTGTCAGAATATATAGATACTCTTTTGTCAAAGCTTTCCTTCAACGCCAAGATCAGTGCAACCAATTCTGCTGCTTGAGCAGATTAATGTTATGGTAATTGTACGCATTTTACCGCCACATACACCGATTCCTCTGACATTTTTACCACTGCTGCCCCAGTTCTCCTTATCCCATTACTTTGGTCTATTGTTGATGACCCATCAATGAACAAGAGATCTCCTCCATTTAGCGCGTCCTCTTCAACTATTCTACTACATGAATACATTTCGGTAGTCTGCGTACAATCATGTGCATAGTCGCCTTCCTCAATCACTTCCGCTATAAACCTTGCAGGATTAACTGTACTGCATCTGACAATTGATAATTCTGGTCTAGATAAGATGATCTCATAACCTGACGCCCTCTGTGTGGTTAGTGTGGACTTAGGCTTGTTCAATATTGCAAATAGTGCATGTTCCACAAATAGTGTGGTTGGGCACCCCATTGTGATTGATGATGCTTTCTCTACCGCAAAGGCAGCTGCGGCGAGACCTTGTTCGCAAGGGAAATGTCCTAACATCACAGGATCCAAGTGACCACTGTAAAATGCTACTGGTTTGTAACCCATGCTTGTTTTTTGAGCCAACACTGCTTTCATTACTGCTGAGTCGCAATGTGAAAATATAAAAAATTGTCATTCATAATCTGGGGTGGCCAGTACCGGAGCAGTTGATATTGCATCTTTCAGTTCATCAAAGGCCTCTTTCATTTCCATTGTCCATCCCAATTTTTTCTCCTCTCTGTTAGCTTCTTTTAATGCCTCAAGTAGGGGTCCTATGTATGAGCTGTAATCAAATACCCATGCTCTGCAGTAGTTGCACAGTCCCAGGAACTGCTGCAGTTCCCTCACTGTTTGAGGCAACGGCGTTTTTGATATGGCCTGTGCTCTTTGTGGTGCAATCTTTCTTCCGTATTGGGATATGAGCTGACCAATGTATAGTACCTGTTCCTGACAGTACTGTAACTTTTCTTTGTCTACCTTGTAACTCTTTTCAGCCAATATTGTCAGCATCTTTAATGAGTCCTCTCTGCATCTTTTTTCGCTTGTGCTGCAAATTATTATGTCATCAACATACTGTAACACTGTGCTTTCCACTTCAATGTTACCCAAGTCCATCTGTATTACTCTGTTGAAAATTGAGGGTGACTCGCAGTACCCTTGTGGCAATCTGGTGTGTTTCCATTTTGTGTTTCTGTACGTGAAGCTTGTTAGATCTTGTGAGTCTGGGTGCAGGGGTATTGAGAAAAAGGCATTTTTGAGGTCAATCACTGTAAATCGTGATGCCTCTGCTGGAATGCCACACAAAATTGTGGCCGGGTTTGCTGCTATGGGGTATTCTGCTTCCACTATGTTGTTCAAGGGCCTGAGGTCCTGGATGAAGCGCCAAGACCCTCCTTTAGCTTTACGCACTGGATATACAGCTGTGTTACATGGTGTGGTGTTCGAGCTAAAAAACATGGCGCTGGTGCGCAGTGCATTCTGGGGGAACTCAGAGCCATGATGGATATTTATCCATGCCTCAGTGGAAAGCTGCACTTGCTTTGCGAAACAACATGTTTTCAACGTTATTCGCTGATGGGTTTGGAATGCAGGCCTTCTCAGCCAAGGACACGGCGCTGGGAAAGCTAAGATCCGCAGGTGCCGGCTGGTACCTGATAACGAAGTTTGTTTTGGTTTGCTATGCTTGCGCCAAGGTTTTGAGATGAGTTATGGAATTGTTTTCCGGGGCGCTTAGGAGAGGGAAGCGCTCTGCTCCTTGAGGTTACTGTCGGTTGACCCAGCTGGCAATCAACGGTCACCCATCAATGCGCAAGCGCATTTGCCAGAAGGTTCGAGAAGGTGCCACCCCTTGTTGAGGAGGGCATATATGCGGAAGCCCTCAACGGTCAGACGGGACATGCACAAAGACCTCAGTCGGAGGGGGGACGCCCTGGTCCGATATACCTGTGGGCTGTTGTGCTCTTGGCCTGGCTGTTGTTGGGGTCTTTCAGCCGCTTCTGGCGAGATGAGGTTTTGTCAAGATACGCCCATGGTGATGTATTCCTGCTAATTTCCTATGATTTATCTGATTTATGCTTGTATTGTATACATGCCTAATTACGAATAAATAGCCGTATAAGTGCTACTTACTCTCTAAGCGTGCGTGTGGTTGTAAGTCATTGCGTTGTCTACCTGCGTTCAAAGTATTGGCTCTGCGGCTGCGCTGGTGATAAATTACTGTCCGTGCACTATTGGCGAGCAATACATGTTTTGGCTCTGCGGCTGTACTGGTGATAAATTACTGTCCGTGCATTTGAAGAGCAATACATTTTGGCGACGAGGATGGGATGGTTTGTGATGAATTGTTCCAACCATTAAAGAATCCGGTTGAACGCAGATAGGTTTTGCTTACATTGCGAGCGAAAGGTTGTTTTCATTTGGCAGAGAGTGCTGGACGGTGTTAATCTGTTCTGTGTGTGTGTGCGTGTCTGCGCAAGTGACTGCGGTGTGGAAAGAAATATTTATATATATATATACAGAGGCTTTGTACATTACTGCAGTGATGAATAGTTTGTTCAAGAAAAAGGGAGTTCTCGCTGGCGGTGAATGTCCCGATGTAATGATTCCAGGGTGGGCGAAAAGCCCATATGATAAGTTGGCTCAGTTATGGGCATGCGGTGCAGGGCTGTGTGAAACATGGGATTGTGAAGTGGGAGACGCTGATCCGTCAGAAGTAATGTCTTGTTTACAACAGATTTCAGTAGAGAGGGGAAAGGAATGTGCCGCGCTAGGCAGGCGGGGTTGGGTTCTCCTGCATGCCTACCGAAAGATGCATCAGAAAAATGTGGAAATGCAGGATAATATTTTGCGATTGGAAAAAGAGTTAGCTGCTGAGAAACAGATTGCATTAATGCAGCAAATTCAGATGAAACTTTTCAAAGACAAAGCTGACAAATATCAGGCTGTGGCTGAAAGGGCAGCAGTCAGAGTAGCCCGATATAAGTATAGGAAAAGACGGGGAGGGGTCAACCAAAGAAAAGTGGCAGCGGTAATCGCTACTGCAGATGTAAATTGGGATCCCGATAAATGGGATGGAGACATCTTTGACTCAACAAGCCCAGAGAGTAGCTCGGCAAATGAGTCAGACTCCAAAGCAGAAATTAATCAGAAGGCAGTGGCAGCCAAGCCGGTTAGAAGACGCCGTGCTGGGCCCCACCCGCAGAACCCTGGAGGCGGTGTTGTAGATTTAACCACGTTGGAAGATTACACTCAGCAGGAGGTTGGAGAGATTATTACTCGTTTGAGGCAAAAGTCAGGGGAACCTTTATTGACATGGATGGTGAGACTACTAGACGGGGGAGCTGCAGGGCTGTTCGTGGATGCCACAGACTCACCGCGTTTTTTGCCTTTGTCCAATGACACCAGTGTACAGGAGGTTTTAAGGGCAGGGCCGCCCCCTGATGAGAATGGCCAACCTCCACAAATGTCTTTGTTGGATTTAGCAGCCCAAGCATGTAACCGCAAGTACCCCATTACCACAGATTGGCCCAGTGAGGAAACAAAGTGGTATACTTTGAAAGAGGCGATTCAAAAGGTCAGAGAGCATGCCATGAAAAAGGCGATTCATATAGATGCTCCAGGACACATGGGGGCCGTGGCGCTCTCAGTTTCAACCAGAAACATGGTGATCAGAACTGCACCGCCCGCATACAAAAGTGTCATTATGACTTTGCTCGTAGGTATGACGGGCAAACCCACAGATGAAGTAGTGGATGCCATTCGGCAACTGGCAGATTTAGGGGAGTGGGATAGGAGTGACAACAGGCCACGGGAGAGAGAGGGGCGTAGCGAGAGAAGAACTGAAGGCAGGAGACAAGATAGCAGAGACTCCCGAGTGTCCAGAAAAGACATGTTTTTGGCCCTGTTAAAAGATGGTGTGCCACGGGAAGAAATTGATGGCATTGAAACCAGGGTCATGTACGAACTATACAGAAAGAGAGGGCTTGCAGCCAAGGAGCGCTACAAACAGGTTAAGAAACAGGTAGTGACTAAACCAGAGGGGGACACCACCCCTTCTGCCCCTCCTGAGGAAGAACAGGAGGAGGGGTCTATGGGGACACCTTCCCCGTACCAACCGACATATGCTGATTTGAGGAAGGTGGTGAGTGCAATGCTAAAGGCAGAGTCAGGTTACACTCATTCAAAATTTGACTAGGGTTATGGCCAAGCCCCGGCAGCGTCTGCTCGCATAAAGGTGGATAGGCGGCCCCATGTTAATGTCAAGATTTTTTGGGGGCCAGGAAATACGCAAGGGGTGCGAGCATTGATAGACACCGGGGCGGAGGCCTCTTTGATTCACGGGAATCCGACACGATTCAAAGGCAGACACTTTACTATTACAGGACTAGGGGGGAAGGAGACCCCCGCAGTACAAACTGAAGTGGAAATGAAAATAGGCAGTTTGGCTAGGCATAAATACCAAGTGTTGATTGTCCCGATACCTGAGTACATAATTGGCTTTGACATTCTGGAAGGGTTGACTTTAGGACTTGGAGGTAAAACATACCAGTTTGGGGTGAGTGCATTAATTTGTACACCCATTACAGTAGGCAAATTGAAGATGCCCCCAGTACATGTGCCTGTGGCGACCAAGCGGGTAGCAATGAAGCAATACCGCATTCCTGGGGGGCAAAAGGAAATTTCAGACACCATCAAGGAGTATGTAGAGGCGGGGGTGTTACGACCTATCACTACCGCCTGGAATAACCCCCTTTGGCCCGTCAAAAAAGGGGATGGGTCTTGGAGGATGACGGTGGATTACCGCGAGTTGAATAAACACACTCCTCCATTGGTGCCCGCAGTCCCAGATGCCATTACCTTGATTGAAAATGTCCAAAAGTTTGAGGGGACTTGGTATGCAGTGATAGATTTAGCCAATGCATTTTTCTCTGTGCCAATTGCTGAAGAGTGTCAAGAGCAGTTTGCATTTTCTTGGAGCGGGCGTCAGTACACCTTCACAAGGTTACCTATGGGGTACATACATAGCCCGACCATCTGTCACCGGCTGGTGGCAGAGCACTTAGACAAGATACCGTGTAAACCGGACATACAAATCTCTCACTACATTGATGATATTTTGATTCAGGGCAAGGATGAGTGCAGTGTGCAAAACCAGTTAGAAGTCATTATGGAAGGATTGAAGAAGGAAGGATGGGAGATTAACCCGAACAAAATTCAAGGCCCAGCTGAGACAGTGACATTTCTAGGAATTCAGTGGCATAACGGGCATCGAGAAATGGTGCCGAAGGCCCGACAGAAAATACTTGAGTTTACCACGCCAATGAATAAAAAGCAAGCTCAACAGTTCATAGGGCTGTTTGGGTTCTGGAGACAGCACATTCCCCATTTAGGGCAGATACTGGCCCCCCTTTACAAAGTGACACGAAAGAAATATGAGTTTCAGTGGGGGGAAGAGCAGCAAAAAGCATTTGAGTTGGCAAAAGACACCGTGCAGCAGGTGCTCGATCTATGGCCATTGAAGGAAGGCGAAGTGGAATTGAATGTGTCTGTACAAGACAATTATGCTAACTGGAGCGTGTGGCAGAAACAGGACAGGAAACGTGTGCCATTGGGGTTTTGGAGTCGTAAGTTGCCCGATGCTGGTAACTCATATACTCCATTTGAAAAGCAGTTGCTGGCATGTTACTGGGCCCTGGTTGATACTGAACAAATGACGGTGGGCCATGATGTATTGATGAGGCCAGAAATACCGATTATGCAATGGGTGTTGAGTTCTCCTAAAACACACAGAATAGGACATGCCCAGGAAGCCAGCATAATTAAATGGAAATGGTACATTCAAGACAGAGCCAAATCAGGAAAGGGTGGGGTTGCAAAGTTACACGAGCAAGTAGCCAACATACCGCCCTCGGATTACATACCACCAGAAGTGTCTGAGAAACGCGAGTCTCCCGTGAAATGGGGAGTACCATATGGTGATTTGACCGTAGAGCAGACGGAGCATGCCTGGTTTACTGATGGCTCAGCCCGATATGTGGGAACAGAGCGATACTGGAAAGCGGTGTCATATAATCCCAAGACAAAAAAGATTTTGACGACGTCAGGGAAAGGGAAGAGCAGTCAGTTTGCAGAGCTTTACGCAGTTTACCAAGCCTTGAAACAAGAGACCCCTGGTCGATGTCATTTGTACACAGATTCATGGTCAGTGGCGAATGGGTTGGCGGTGTGGCTGCCAACCTGGCAGAAGAATGGGTGGAAGATTCATTCGAAAGAGTTGTGGGGAAAAGAATTGTGGCAAGATATTGCAGAAATGCTGTCACAAAGTGAAGTCACAGTGTATCATGTGGATGCGCATTGTGCGACAGATTCATTGGAACGTTGGTTTAATTCTGTTGCAGATGAACACACCAAGATTTCATCTGTGGATGCGGAGCCTCAGGAAGACGATTTGGAGGGTTTGGCCAAGTGGGCTCACCAGAAATGTGGGCACCTTGGAGAAAAGGCTACTATCAGGTGGGCACAAGCTCGAGGAATTAGTATTCCTTTAGAGGTAGTGAAAACAGTCATCTTGCAATGTCCGGTGTGCCAACACCAACAGCATAGGCCTATCCCTCAGATTGTTCACGGCACGTTGCGAAGAGGAAAGTTACCAGGCCAAATTTGGCAGATCGATTTTATCGGTCCTCTGCCAATCAGCAAAGGTTGTCAGTATGCATGCACTATTGTGGATACTTACTCTGGATACATGATGGTTTTGCCATGCAAGCGTGCCACACAACTGAATACCATTAAGTTGCTAGATCAGATCACGTTGCATTACGGAGTGCCTTTGCAAATTCAAAGTGACAACGGATCACACTTCAAAGGCAAATTAATTCAGGACTATTGTCAGGAGAAGAGTATAGAGTGGCTTTACCACGTGCCCTATCACCCGGAAGCGGCAGGGTTAATTGAAAGAATGAATGGGTTGTTGAAGGAACAGCTACGTAAGTCTGGAGATGGCAGTTTGGCAGGTTGGCGTGATCGCGTGTTTGATGCGGTGCAAGTGTTGAATAATAGACCGGTGAACAATCATGAGACTCCATTGTTGCGACTAATGACTCCTGCTTTACAGATTCAACCGAACCTAGTTAGAGAGACTCTATTGTACTGGGAGATTACCCCAGGCTCTTTAGCTCCCTATCGGGCGACTCCCGAGTCAGCAGGGGTAGACTTGCATTCTCATGAAGAAATCAGATTAGACCCGAGAGGGATTGCTGTGATTGAAACAGGGATTGGGGTACAAATTCCTCCAGAGCATATGGGATGGATTGCCCCTAGATCTGGACTAGCATTGAAGGGAGTTCAAGTGCTGGGAGGGGTCATTGATGCTGATTACCAAGGCGAGATCAAAGTCATCTTGATGAATAGTGGGGACCAAGTGTTACCGATTCATAAGGGTGATAGAGTGGCTCAGTTAATTATCATTCCTGTTAAGTTGTCCATGATTAAAAAGGGGGAGCCTCCCACAGTGTTAACTACCCGTGGGGATCGTGGTTTTGGCTCTTCAGACAGTATGATACCGGGTGCAAAGGTGTGGGTCGAAAGGCCAAGTGGTCCACCCGTGCCCGCAGATGTTATTGCATCAGGCAAAGACCAGATAGTTTTAGTAATGGAACCTGGTAAAGACAAATGGCAGTATGTGCCCGCAGACAAATGTTACCTAAGGGAGTGATTTTCAACACTGATATCTCTTTTCTGGGTTTGCCTTGTAGATCCTGTGTCTGGCTGGTGTGATTGTGGGACTAAATGGACTCCATTTGGGAGAGTCAAACGGCATAATGCTCCGGATAAAAAATGCCATGTCTGTGCCAACGATCAATGTGAGTCCGATGATGAGGAGCAATGATGTCCGAAAGCAACTCGATACCGATGCCAAAAAGCCAGCCAGACCAACGACATGGATTCATGGAAGGCGACGAACACGTCAGGTGCAAGTCCAAACAACATCGATGCCGGCTATGCAAGAGGCGTCTTTAGGACGGCGAAAATATTCCCCGATGATTACCCAAACGGAGAATATGTGGACGTACCTGGCACAACAAGTACTTAACATTACGCACTTTTGCTTAACCGATGTGCCCAATGCTGAAGCTTTACTAACTACATGTTTAGTTGCAGTGCCAACGCCAGTTCCGGTTCTAAAGCACATTTTTGGCGTCACACACAATGATTCGTTAGTTCAAGATTCCGATATCAGACAATCTTTTTCCGTCTATGAGTACTGCAGGTTTTGCACGGAAACGGATCGCAAATGGAGAAATTTGACACGTATTATAACCTACAATATAACTCAAGGCGATGTGTGCTACTTTATGACCTGCGATGCTAAAGAAATTGGCAAATGCCAACAGCTAAATTTAACCAAACAGAAAAATCAAACTGTGTTCGAGGAACGATTGTGTTCACGAGTTCCAAGCACATGTACCAGTGTGAATAATACTATGTCTTGCAATCATACCGTAATAGCTGCCAGTCATCTAAATCATGTGAAACTTCCAACAGGATGGCTCTTTTCATGTGGTAACATCACATACACTTACATTCCAGCTAACATTTCTGGAGGTCCGTGTGCCTTAACTCGATTAGGACTAATGATGTTTCCTTTACACCCAGCAATATCTCGAAACAAAAGATCAACTTTTGAATCTGTGGGTCTATCCCCCGATTGTGATTCACATGTGCATTTGCTATCAGAAGCTGAAGTTCTAGCATTAACCCTTTCATTAGTAGGAGTTTGGGGTTTATCTGCTGGGGGGTACAAGTCTTTGATCAAATTAGCATGTTTAGTAGTAAAAGGACTCAATCATACTTCTCAAGCTTTAGAAGAGTTACTCCTTGACAGCAAAGTTATTAGAAAAGCTACTTTGCAAAACAGAGCTGCTGTCGATTACTTATTGCTGAAGCATAATTTAGGCTGTAACGCAGTTGAGGGTATGTGTTGTTTCAATCTAAGTGACCATTCACGATCCATTGAAAGTCATATTCGAGGTTTGAGGGATCTCATTTCTCAAGTGTCCCAAGAGCAAACTGGGAATTGGTGGGATTGGTTATTTTCATGGATTCCCGATATTGGAGGTACACTGCGTTATGCTTTTGCTTGCATTTGTATTATATTAGCTATTATAATAGCGTGTTGTTGTTGTATTCAATGTATTCCCAACTTGGTTTTAATATTTCGGCGGTTTCAAAGGCCGCCTCCTTTACCACTGGGCTATGGAAGGTAAATATCCAAGGGTGGATTGTGGTGTTCGAGCTAAAAAACATGGCGCTGGTGCGCAGTGCATTCTGGGGGAACTCAGAGCCATGATGGATATTTATCCATGCCTCAGTGGAAAGCTGCACTTGCTTTGCGAAACAACATGTTTTCAACGTTATTCGCTGATGGGTTTGGAATGCAGGCCTTCTCAGCCAAGGACACGGCGCTGGGAAAGCTAAGATCCGCAGGTGCCGGCTGGTACCTGATAACGAAGTTTGTTTTGGTTTGCTATGCTTGCGCCAAGGTTTTGAGATGAGTTATGGAATTGTTTTCCGGGGCGCTTAGGAGAGGGAAGCGCTCTGCTCCTTGAGGTTACTGTCGGTTGACCCAGCTGGCAATCAACGGTCACCCATCAATGCGCAAGCGCATTTGCCAGAAGGTTCGAGAAGGTGCCACCCCTTGTTGAGGAGGGCATATATGCGGAAGCCCTCAACGGTCAGAGGGGACATGCACAAAGACCTCAGTCGGAGGGGGGACGCCCTGGTCCGATATACCTGTGGGCTGTTGTGCTCTTGGCCTGGCTGTTGTTGGGGTCTTTCAGCCGCTTCTGGCGAGATGAGGTTTTGTCAAGATACGCCCATGGTGATGTATTCCTGCTAATTTCCTATGATTTATCTGATTTATGCTTGTATTGTATACATGCCTAATTACGAATAAATAGCCGTATAAGTGCTACTTACTCTCTAAGCGTGCGTGTGGTTGTAAGTCATTGCGTTGTCTACCTGCGTTCAAAGTATTGGCTCTGCGGCTGCGCTGGTGATAAATTACTGTCCGTGCACTATTGGCGAGCAATACATGTTTTGGCTCTGCGGCTGTACTGGTGATAAATTACTGTCCGTGCATTTGAAGAGCAATACACATGGTGATTCTGATGGTACCAATATGCCATTGTTTATAAGGGCCGTTATTGTTTCATATATGCCCTCATCTGCCTCTTTTGATAGTGGGTGTTGCTTCACTCTAGGGAGTATTGCACCTTTTTTCAATTTTATTCTTACTCCCCCTATGCTCTTTATGCACCCCATGTCATAGGGACTAGTAGTCCATAATGAGGTTGGGACTTTTGCCATGTCCTCCTCAAAAAAGAGAACTGGGCTGGATGTGGGTGCTTCAATTTTGCAATTTTTTTGTGCCACTTGTCTGTATGTTACTCTTAGCCATATGTCTACACTCATCATAAATACCATTTCACCTTCTTCCTTTTCTTCTAAAAAGAACTCCTCGTCTGACATCTGAGTGAGCCTGCATCCCTCTGCTAGGGCTATCACTGCCCTCCATGCTCTTCCTTCTCTGTCTTGGGCATGTACTGCGATGTAATCAACAGTTGCTATAATGCTCTCCATGCTCACTGAAATCACCTTTCCTTCTGGTTCATTGGCTGGTGTTTCTGGTCTAAACAAATAGGCTGTTGGCCTCCTCCAGATCTTTCCTTCTATTCCTGGCATCCATGCAAATGCCATGTCTGTTCCGTACTGGAATAGTTCGCCATCTACTGGCTCAGCCCTAATCACTGTCTGTCCACAATAGGCTTGCATAATTTGTCGTGCAGTGAGCATGTTTATTCCTGAAGTGGAGCAAATTATGCCGTCCTCCGTAAAGGAGATTGTCATATTCAACCTGCTCATTATGTCTCTCCCCAGTATGTTTACTGGTGAGGCCCTAGAATATAAAAGCGGGACGGACATGTCATAATCCCCTATTGATAAGGGAATGTTATCAGTAAAGGGAACCAACCCCCTAGCCCCAGAGAATCCTTGGGTGTTCATGGCTTCACCTGACATCTTAAATTTACCTTCCCTTATGCAAGACCGGGTCGCCCCGGTGTCAACAAGGAATGACAATTTTTTGTCACCTATCGTTACCTCTATGCGTGGTTCCTTCGCACTATTAGGTGTTACCGACAGGATGGGACACACCAAGGCCGTCTGTGGGCTGTCCTATTGTGGATATAATGATTGACCACTTCCTGTGTAAGGGTTGTGTCCCAGGACCGTCACCCTTCCCAGTTGTGTTTGCTGTAGTTGTGTATTGGTAGAGGTTATTTTATGGTCTTGAATTTGGGCAGGTTGCTGTACTTGCTGCACTTGATGTTGTTGTGTTATCGCCACCTGTTGTTGTGGTAGTGAATATGTCTGTGGCTGTTGTTGTGTTACTAGTTGTTGCTGCACATTTCCCGGTGGCAGTGCCTGCTGTTTTTGGGTGTCCTGCTGTTCTCTTGTAGGCCCTTGTTGTCCCTGTTCTCCCCATGATGGTGTGCCTGGTCTCATTCTACATGTGCGTGACATGTGCCCTAGTAATCCACAAATCCAACATACCGGCGGTTCCCTGTTCTGCCATGGAAAGCTCCCTGAATTGTCCTGGTATACTGGTTGCCCGGAGGGGTAGAAATTTCTGAATCCTCCCCCTTGCTGTTGTGTGTTATAGCCATATCCCCTCCCCCTCATCATTCCCCCCCTTCCCCTGTTATAATTATAATATCCAGCTCCTGGCGTTGAGTATCCTCCTCCCATGTTAGTCGTGTATGGTTGGGGTGGTGGCAGCTGTTGTGCTACAATCTGTGATGATTGTATTTGGGAGGGATCTTGTGCAGCCACTACTTGTGTGGGGTTTTGGGTCATTGTTGCAGGTGTAGTTATTAGTGCACCTTCCATCGTGTATTTAGTAAGTTTTTTCTGTACCAATTTAGCCTCTTCCGATTTTCTATCCTCTTCCTTTTGTTTCATTTTTTCTTGCCATGTCCTACAATGATGTACTATCGTCAGTTGTATTTCTGGCCGTGCTTTTGCTTCCATCCCCACTACCTTCTTCAGTTGTTTCTGAACTGCTTCTGGGAGCCCTTGTATTAGTATATGGTAGAATATTGCTGGTGTTTTGTCCCATTGTTCTCTAGTTTCCATGCGCCACTTCTCTTGAATTTCCTGGATATAATCAACAGGATCTTCATTCTCCCGCATCTTGCGTGAGGTAATTGCTCCTATGTCTGATGTGTCTGGCTACTTTAACCTCAGCGCTTGCCATAATGCATGTCTGCAGTTTGCGAATGGTGCCCCATCGTGTGATGTGTTTGTTATTGTGACCCCGGGGAAGCCTGCTCTCTTCCAGATGTCATCTGCTGCATCCCCCAATATTGATATTAGAAGGCCCTTTACATCCCCCACTGCCAGTTTCTGTCCTGCGGTGTGTTTTTCCATTTCATATATCCATTTTCCCGCACCTCCACTTAATGATGGGAGCCTGTACCTTATATTTTCCTTGTCTGCATGCTTCCAAGGGACGTATTGTGGTCTAACCCCTCCCCTCTCCAGAAGTGGCATTAAGTTGTGTCCTGTTTGACCCCCTGGGTTCCACAAAATCGAGTCTGCACACCACTCCTCTTCTTCCGTGTCTTCTACATCGTCAATTGCGTCCATATTTCCCCTGCTCATAACTGTTTCTCCTCCATCTCTTCCCCTTCTTTCATCATTTCCTTTATTTAATGTGGGCGTGTGTATTCGTTCTCCCTGCCTACGTCCAGGGAGGTCTCTAAGCCTGCTTGCATAGGGTGTCAGTTCGTGGGAGAAGGGTGCGAGTTTAGGTGGGCATGTTGCAAGTAATGGGTGTGGGGTGGTGGAGCATGTTGGACGGGATGATGAGGGTGTAGCTGCACGTGCTGCCTTCCCGCCATTCCTTGCTCTTCCCCCTCACTTCCCTCCAGTTCTTCCTTTCTCCTGCAGGCCCATGGTGAGTCTCTATTTGTCCGGGTGATGTATAATTTATCTAGGCTTTCCCTTTCACTATTTCTTCCTTCCTTCTCCATTCCTTCTTCTTCCTCACTACAAAAGTCATTCAGGAATGGCAACCCCCAATCTGTCTTTTCCCCCTAATCGTTACTGTTTTTAAGTCTATTAGATCCGTTCCTCCCGTTTCTTTCTTACCAATTGCTCCCCTTTGTGCTGATGTTGTTGCTACTTCTGTGTTTCTGTGTACATACCTCCTTACTTCACTCTCCCCTCTCCTATCTTCTCTTTCCCCTTCATTTTTCTCAGCTATTACTCTACCAATTTCCTCTCTTTTCTTTTTTAATTCCTCCATTACTTCACTACTCATTTTTTCCAATATCCTTTCATCTTCTTTCTTCCTTTCCCATCTCGCCCTTTCCCGTTCTAATATACTCTCTAACATCCTCCCTTCTTCGTATTTCCTTGTCGTTTCTGATAGTAATCTCCTCTTCCATATTTCCATTTCTTTTTCTTTCTCTTCTTCCTCTCTTTTCCTGTCACGCAGTGCTGCTCTGGATACCCTTTCTACTACTGCCTTTACCCTTTCTGCTTCTCTCTTTTGCTCCTCAGTTTGTTCACTCATTTTGTCCAACTCATTCTTACTTTCTTTCCTTTCCCGGGCTCTCTCTCTTTCCTCTCTCTCGAGCTGCTTGATCAGTGCATTCTGCTCATCCCTTAATTCTGCTAATCGTTCCTCCAAAATCTCTTCCTTTTGTCGTAACAGCTCTTCCTCCTTCCTTTTCCCCTCTTCCCCTTTCATTTCACTCTCCCTGGTATTATCCTCGTCCATTTTCCTTACTACCTCCTTCTCTTCTCCTGTTAATGAACCTCGTAATTTTAATAGTACCTGCGCAGCTACCCACTCATCATGTCCTATTTTTGCTATCTGCTCTTCTCCAGTCCTCCCCTCCCCTGCGGGCATCTTCCTATGAGCTGATCCCGTCGTACTAGTCCGCTCCCCTCCCTCCTGTAGCTGTATATGGTGGTGGGCTGTATGCCGGGTTCGAGTACCCCTCAGCCGCCCTTAATTGTTCTCTTGCTATTTCTCCTAGTTCTCTTAAAGCATACAACCCCCCTCCCTCCTTTTTCACTACCTTCGCTAGGGGTATATCGTCGCTCTGCTCCTTTTTTATTTCATTTTCGTTTGAGTTGTTACTCTTTTCACCTCCCTCTTGTCCGTACCCCGTGCTCTGTTTGCCCTCACTCTCTTTTTCCCCATTCTCCCCTTCCTCCTTAATCTCCTTTTCTTCCGTTGTTTCCCCCACAATGAACATTCAGTTTGGTCCCGGTCGGGACCCTTGGAACATCCTCCATAAGTTAAACACCTCCACGTGGTGTGTCAACTTCTTCCCCTTGTATGTGTTATGCAGATGAGTTAATAGTGAATGTTGGGTATATGGATCGAAACTGCCATTAGGCGGCCATGGTGTCGTCATTTTGTTGTCCGTCCCCTGTGTCCATTCTATGCTGTATTTGATCAGTTTCTCCCTATGGGGTGACAGTGTTTTACATATATGCTGCAGCGGGATAGTGAGGGTGTTTCCCCACCCTCCCAATCCTGTCCCGTGTGACATAGTAGCACTCCAATTGTTATTCTCCCTCTATATAGTAGTGGTTATCTTGCTAATAGTGTACGCTATACAATTTTGGATCCTTACCTGGCCCCGTCATTTTGGGGTCTTGCGATTGTCCGCTAAAACAAAATAGTCATTTGCATTCGTATATTCTTTTCTTTCTTTTCTTCCTTTACCGAACACCTTTACGGCCCCCTGCGGCCGAGGCGCACGTAGCCCCCTGCGGCTGCGTGCCCTGTGTGACGTTCTTGTACACCCGTCCCACTTTCTTTTACCCCTCCTCCTCTTTCTTCACTTGTCATGGCCGGCGTTCTCCGTGCGCAGCCACGTCCCCCTTTTCACCTTACCCCGATCAACTCGTTACCGTTTATCTCCATCTCCATTCCCTTACCATTATTCAGTTCCCCACCACTCTCCGAAAAATGCCTCGCGTTCGAGATATCCTATGAAAGCCCTACTGGTGACGTCACCGATCTCTTCCAAAACTACTGGTAAGTTCTTTTCATGTTTTTTTTTTTTTTTTTTTTAAAGGCCAAAATATGCTTGCAATCCACCCCCGTTAACCCCACAGCTGTCTTCTTGTCACGCCTGGAACAAGGTAATCAACAATATAATCGGACTGCGCACGCTGCGTCGCCTCGCGTGTGATACGCCCCTCGACAGGAGGGCTTAACCAGCCAATTATCTTCCGTATTAGGCAACCAGCTAGCTACCACCTACAGGGAAACGTCATCTATCTATCGAGTTTCTTGCTCGATCAATAGGGATCCTCATCTACTCATTGATCAATAATCACCAAATCGTAGGAAACCGCACACACACACACCCTTACACGTGGTCGCGACCTAGGCCAATCAGTTTCTACGAGCGGCCGCACGTGATGTTTTCGTGCTCCGCCCCCTCCTCTTATGTAACGTAGCACACTGCTCTCGCACTTGTCCAGCTACCGTTCACTTCACCGTCAATTTATCAAACCTTCGCCGCGCACCTGTGTAACACCTCCCGCCTCCCGTATTCTATTCCTCCCCCCTCCCTCACAATTTCACATTGCTTGTTGGGCGTGGCATACTCACCAAGTTCTCTTGATGCGGGCCTCTCGACTGCGTGCACCCCTCCAAGCGGCTTGCCACCTCCCCTCGTCTGGACCACATCTGGACACTCGCCAACCGCGGGCGGGATACTTCTCAACCGGCTCCCGAAGGCCAATATCCGGATTGCGCTGTCCGGTCTTCTCGCAGTTCCGCGATGGTCCTGTAGTCCTCAAAAGGGGGCAGCGGCAGAGGGGGCCGCGCCGCCGGGCCTCCTCGCAACGGGAGCACTCGGAAAAATAAAATAAAAGCAGATCTTAAACAGATATCAGCAGTGCCTCCAACTTGTCGGGGGGACATTTTCCTGGGTCCGGCTGGGCCCTCCGCGGACCTCCGGGCAGGGAGGCCCCAACTCCTCCTGCGTATCCCAAAAATGAGTATGAGGCACACGCAAGAAGCAAGGTGATTCTGCTGTTTTTTAAACAAACGGCAGGGATGGGTCAAGGATCGTACGCGTCCGTCCTGACACACACTCTCTATTCGTGGGGCTTGCAGGCCCTTTTTACTTTAGTATGACGCGCTACTTGCGTCACCTGGGAAAGTTAGCAGAAAACCTATCGCCACTCTGGATTGGTTCCTCGAGTGGTAGGGTTAGTATAGCATACGTATAGAGAACGCTGTTAGTGGTTGAGGGTCAGTCAGGTGGTATACTTGGGTTGTCCCTTCAATTAGATACATGAAAATTGTTACATGAAGACCCCTGAGGATTGGCTAATGTTAATGGCGTCAGTGATAAGAGCCCCATGTTCTGATTGGTCCACTCGCGAGCCCCCCAGTCTGGGACCATCGCTGTTCCCAGCTCGCGGTGCACCTGTCATGTGCAACAATGTATAACTATGGGTATGTGCAGACAATGCGAGGATTTGTTCATATGCTGGAGGGCAGACTACTCCCACTGCCGCAGATGTCCATTGAGTCGCTTAATTGTTGCTGCCTGTGTCTCAAAACGTGGGATCCAGGCGCCTCCCTCCTCCTGGGCCTGGCATCCTCTCAGGTTCGGCTTGGTCACGTGAGGAGAGACCGTGGTTGAGGCAGAATTCTGCACATTTAATATTGCATCTTCCACTGTGTGCCTGGCTTAGTTTGCAGGTGTGACCTTGGCTTCGGCTTGTGGCATGCGAGTTTGCAACATTGTGCCCTTGACTGTCTGTTCTCGCCAGGCTCATTCTGCAGGGTCAGCAATTGTACTCTTGCTCGTTCAATGTTCATGGAGGCTCTTGCTTGCGGCCTACTTGGGCCTGGTGCATAGGTGGGGATGTTTGATGTACGGCACTTTAGGTTATGGTATCATATTGCTTTATCCCCAGTATCATGTCTTCGTTATATTTCTCATTGCAATGCATGGGGTAGGAGAAGCGTCAGCAAGCATTTTAGATGAGTTTGTTGTGCGTCTTGCGTTTCTGCATTTTGAAAAAGCTATGTGAAAAATAATAAAGATGCGCGTCAGTTCTTCGTGTGGATTGGTGTGGGAGTGTCCAGTGTGCATGTTTACACGGGTGTGCTGACCGTTGGCTAGGTCGTCATGGCATCTTTAACGATGTGTTCATTTACTGTTGAATGGTTCAGTCGAGTTCATCCATGCCGCAGGCGTCGGCATGAGCAGGGTAGGCTGGTGGGCAGGCTGGTGGACACATCCGTATGTTCCTGTACCAGGGTATTTGGTCGTCTGGTAGATAGGCAAACTCCTCTCATGGCGGGTGTCTGGGCCGCGATCCTCTAGGCCAGGGGCGCGAGGGGATTGGTGGGAGCCTTTTGTTCCATTCTCCCACTTCAGTACAATGGAGAAAGTGCTGTTTGTCAGCCTTTACAGTCCCCCGCAAGCCACTGAGAGTGAAATAATTCAGGAAACACTCCATTAGGTATTGATTAGTTGGACACTGAAACAAGAAAATAAATCCATTGTGATTGTGGGGGATTTTAATTGTCATATGTTGGCAGGGAAAGGGACATCCAGTAATCCCCTTTTAAAACCTAAGAGTAAAATGTTACATACTATCCACAACCTCGAGGGGCTGCACTGGCTGAGCTTTTTTGGTTTGTGGGACATAGAAATGATAAATGGCAGAACGGCCAGCAATTACCCAGGTAAAGAAACCTGGGAAAATGGAAAATCTAAGAGTACCTTGGATTATATTTGTATTACTTCTGAAATTGTGGTACATGTAAAGGAGTTAACTGCGAATAAATGGAGTGACCATGCATTACTCTCTCTCACAATAACTCTAAAAGAGCCCATATTGTGAAACCTCTGGGGAATATGAGGCGCAATCATGCCGCAATAAAACTAGAAGAGACCGGAGGTACTTTTTTACCGACCACTTATAAACAGCCCTCCATCAAACTTTTGATTAAACAATACACTATGTTTATAGAGTCCTTTGCTTCCCCACTATCCATTTCTGATTTTGTACCTCTTACATATGATTTATAGTCATTATATTGTCATATACCACACCAGTTTGTATCAAAAATATTCATTTATTGTTTTTTTAAAGACATTGGGCCTCATTACACGGATGGCGGTAAGGATTTACCGGTACCAGTAAAATACCGGTACCGGTATATCCTTACCGCCTTACTACGAGGTCCCTTTGCGGGTTGGGGGATTTAACGCCTGCTGTTTGCAGGCGTTAAAATCCAACCCGCTAAGGGACCTCGGAGCTAATTACGGCACCGCAAAATTGCGGTGCCGTAATTAGCGCCTTCCCCATTCCCATAGAGCCCTATGGGGCAGAAATTGGAATGGGGAAGGGCAATGGCGGAAAGGGGATTTACTGCCCCTCCAACCTTGGAATGGGGCGGTAAATCCCCTTTCCGCCAAGGCGGTGCCGGTATTTTACCGGCATGAGCAATGGCGCTAATAGCGCCATGGCTCACCGCCTACCGGGTAATGAGGCCCTGTTAATAAAACACTTTTTTACAATTTTCTTTTCTATAATTGTAGGACTTCTCTATACAACTGTTAAACACACACACATATATCTCAATGATTTACAATTTCACTATGCACATCTAATAACCTGTAGTAATTCATTCCTTAACAATTTTTTCTAGATAAAACTTTCATAGGGATCTGTTGTTTGCTCCCCTCTCTCATAGAGAAGTGCACCCCAGTCCATAAAACATTTCACTCTGTATTCATATCACCCATGCTTACTTTCATACTGCATTCAAACCATACCCGACATGTTTCATTCCTTACACACTTTCATACAACTCACTAGGAAATTCTTCAGGGGTAAAAACTTTTTTATACCACATTTCATTTCGATGTACAATTATGTATGTATTCTTTTAGAATTCTTTCTAAGGATCCACTATCAATGAGGTCCATTCCATTAGGTCCAACCATCAAACGGATAACTCAATCTTATTCGCTTCTTCTTTTATTGTCTTCTTGGTCTGTCACCTTTAGACAAGTTGCTCTGTTATGGCGACCTGGGTAGCTGGCTACCGGATACTGTCTTGGAACAATCTCCGTGCTCTTCCCCTGATCTTATTGTAGATCCGGTTCCTAATGGTAGAGTGTGCTAGCAGCTTCTGCGGTCTTACTCTCTACTGTTAGGCTTGAGCAAAGTCGTACAATCCTTCCTTTATGCCATGTACTCCGTATGTATTTTTCGGTGTCTTTTCTTTTTTATTTTCCGCTCTTTCCAGGTTCCACGGTTTCATCTTTTGCCCCGTCTGTCTCGGGCTGTATCACGTTGTCTCACACAGCTGGCGTCTCTCTCCACCTCTGGCCATTTGTGGTTGCCAATCATGCCGCTACACGTATCTGATGGTCAGAGAAAAACATATAAAAAGCGGTGTATGCAATATCAGTTGAACATCATCCTGATGCAGCTTTCTTTCAGGATATGTCTATTGATAACATTGAAAATTGGATTGCCTCATTTTCAAATGCCCACGCCACAGTGGTGACGGGGATAGCTATGAATGGTCTCCCTAAAAAAAAACAGTATGATCAAGAAATTAGAGATGCCAAAAGATCACTTAGAGTGGAGATTCGAAGGGCTAAGAAGTCATTTCCTACGTATATATCCTATTTCTCTGTCAATAAGACTCTTAAGAAGAAATTCAGAGCCTGGATTAAACAAAAATAATATCTAAGGAAACTTGGGCAATGTCAGGATAATATACAATTGTTATGCATAAAGAACACCCGTAATATATGGGTGCTAATCACGGAATTTAGGGGTAATAGGCAAACCCCTATGATCAATCCCAGTGGAGCACACAGATGGGAAATGTTCTTGTAGGACCGTAACATTACATTGTGTGAAGTGGATAAGATTCCAGTAAATACTGGATCTCCTAGTCCTCCATTTACAGTTATGGTTGACCAGCATCTAATTAAAATTAAAAAAGTTAAAATCTTCCTGTGCGCCGTGTCTGAATGGTCTGGCTAATATAGCCTTGATAAGCAAGCCGGTATTAAGGGCTAAGTTTATGAATATTCTGTTTGAAAAGGTACTCTTTGAAGGTAGGATCATGATCTCATGGGAGAGGGCAACATTAATATCCTTTTATAAAAAGGATGATAAATTAAACCCATCGAATTATATATTATTATCGATGCTGAACTGCACCGGCAAACTTTGTTCTAGTTTTCTATTAAAGGAACTCTAGGCATGGGCAGACAAGAAGGGGCTGCTGAACCACTTTCAGAGCAGATTGACGCAGGATTACTCTACCACACACAATCTGGTTTTCTTAAATACCCTGCATTTGAATGCCAGGAAAACCGGTAATGCCCCTTTGTATACCCCATATGTTGATTTTAAAGCCGCATCTGACTGAGTCCTCAGAGAGATACTATGGTCAAAATTAGAATCTCTGGGGCCCATATTCTCATGTAGGTGTTAAGTACCGAAAAGGATGTTAAAAGGCTTAACAACCTTTTCGGTACCTAAGACCTATTCTGAAGTTGGCGCATTCCTCCGAAGTCAGAACATCCTGCTTTGGTTTAAATGAAAGTGTTCATATACACCACACGGGTGTATATGAACACTTCCATTTACACCAAAGCAAGGAGATTCAATGTTGCAGCATGCAACGTTGAATCTGCTTGCTTTAAATGTAAGTGCTCATATACACCGCACAGGTGTATATGAACACTTCCATTTACACCAAAGCGAGCAGCTTCAACGTTGCAGCATGCAACTTCGATGCTGCTTGCTTTGGATGAAAGCATTCAAATACACTGTACGGGTGTATATGAACACTTCCATTTACACCAAATCAAGCAGCTTCAACGTTGCATGCTGCAACGTTGAAGCTGCTCGCTTTAAATGAAAGTGTTCATATACACCATTAAGGTGTATGTGAACACTTTCCTATACACGAATACACCACGAATCTGTCGTTATTTTACAAAAATGCTGCCGAGATTGGATTGCGCCCGTAACAGCTTAAAACAGGCGCAATCCTCACAGATCACTGTCGTGCTCTACGAGGACGCCCAGGCCCACTTGAGAATAGCAGTGGAGCCTGGGAGCCCTCTTTTGGCGCAGTGAATCGTGCTGTTCAGCACCTTCACTGCGCCAAGATGAGAATATGGGCCTCGGTTGCCCACACAGCCTATTATATCATCTGAGGCTCCACCACCAAAACAATACTGTTTCCCTTAAATTGGACTCTTATGGGAACTTGACTGCTCAAGTTAGGCAGAATCGAGGTGTCTAACAGGGCTGTGTTACGGCACCCACATTATACAATCTCTTTGTTTATGATCTACCGGAGGCAATATGTGCGGTACATAATTGTCCCCCATTAATTGGAGTGGCACACTGTCCTGGGCTCGCCTATGCAGATGACTTGGTCATTCTTGACCACACATTTAGCGGCTAATCAAGATCTGCTGAAGCATTATGGCAGTATTGTAAAAGAAATGATCTCATAATCAACTTGGAGAAAATGCAAGTGATGGTGTTTTCAAGTGAAAAGATTGCATGCACCAGGTTAAGGGTGCACGAATTAGAGATATATATACGCCTAATTATAATTATCTGAGTATTGACATTGAAACTAGTAGAGACTACCTCCTATGTAAATAAGCCAGAAAGGTTAGAGCAGCTCAAATCACTGCTCTGGTTTATCGGTTTACTAAGAGTCATGGGGGCTTTACCATTTGGGCCGCTCAACTACTTTTCCAACAGGTTCTTGCCCCAATGATTTTATACGGTCTTGAAGCTCTGCAGTCGGTTGACCTCAAATGGTTACAGGTATTTGAAGGCAAATATTGCAAAAAAATCCTAGACCTTCCTACCTGTATACCTATGGCCATTATCAGGCTGGAATTGAGGCTGCAATCGTTGAAATCGCTTGTATTAAAGAGGAGGGCAGAACTGTATTTGAACATTATGATTACTTGTAGCAACCAGCTCCTGGTATCTATGCGAAGCGAGATAATGAAGGAGTCTAACAAGTCTCTCCTAGTCATAGAAAAATATCTCGATGAGATAAACTGGAACAAACATCAGGGTGGATTCTGTCCTGCAGCAAAGCTTGCCTTATCACAAAAAGTAGACCTAAGGGACTGGCTGAAAAATTACTCCCACCTTGAAGGTCTTAAAAAGTATCATTTTGTGAAGTATACATTATACACCTTCAAAAACCCACAGTGATATTTAAACATATGCCCAGCATTAAGACTAAGACGATTTATTCTATTAGTCAGGATTAATCATCTACCAGTTTTAGCAACTACAGGAGCAGTAAATCAGCTACCTATTGCAGAGCGATACTGCCAATTATGTGAGAACAAAGAAACCATGGAGACAGGGAAACATCTATTGACTAGCTGCCCTAAGATGTTAAGAACTTACAAAATACAGTACAACATTTATTTATTTATTTATTTATTTTATTACATTTGTTATACGCCCAGACCGTGAGGTATCACGGCGTAGTTACAGACAGTGGCAAATACAATCTTAAAGTAGAGTACATAAAAAGAAGATTACAAAGAAGATTACAGTTCAGCATTTCTACAAACAGGTATATACAAGGTCAGTGGTGATGGGTATGCACGGTTGGGTTCTGTGTACAATGGACTAGTTGAATTACCAGGTTTTGAGTGATTTTTTAAATAGTGGGAAGGAGGTTTCGTTCTTGATGTTGGATGTACATATAATATAGAAAATGTAATAGAGGCAATCTTTTGGTGGCCTAATATCAGCACAACAAATTTTAAGTTTATGACTGCAATGTATAATATCTGGTTAGTGGTAGAGAGCCTACTAGGGATTTCAATCTGAATGTAACAGGATTGTCTGTATTAGATCATGATCAGAATTTTATTGCAAAAACGAATGAATTTGAAAAATGAATTTGGAAAATGCCTTAAATATTAAGTTTAGTATTTTATTACTGTGTAAATAATATGATTTGTTCTTGAGCTCTTGTAATATTTGATGATATTGATTATTAATATGTACAGGATTTATGAATGTATGTTTATTTATATGATTTATATTATATGTGAAAAGTCTATTTGTAAACTGTAACACATTAATAAAAAGTAAAGTTACCTTGCCAAGCAGTGAAACATGGCAAGGCCCAGACCAGTGACAGGTAGTCAGGGATGTGTAGAACAGGTTTGACAGGAGAAGGCCTCACCTCCTTCTCTGGGGCTCACAGAGAGCTCCAATCAAACTCCTGAAAGATCTGACAGATCTCTCTCTCAGACCATCCTGTGGATGACAGCTCAGTGACATTTGACAGGTCACTTCACCATCCTTCCACTGAGTCTGACCATTACTGAGAACAGCAGAGGAGCTACCTCTGTAGCTGTTCTTCAGTATGGGGTCAATGACTGACTTGGCAGTCATTCCCTGTGGGATGGCATAAGGGCATATGGGATTATGATCAGTAATCCCCACCTGCAACCTATTGCCTGAGGTCTCCAGAGTCAAGGGGCTAATAAAGTTAGGCCTTGTTTCTGGTAACAATGAGTTCACTCCTAAAAGTGAACTCTGGAGTAATTGAATTCTTGCCCCACTTCTGTCAACCGGGTGAGACCCCTACATTGGTTTTCCTCTAGGACCCCCATCAGTAATGTGTGTTAGACCACGCAGGTTTTTTTGTATCTGGTCGGATCATCATAAAATAACTTTTACCATCAAAGCCAACTCACAACACCCGGCTCCTCCCATCGCTCCAGCTATTCGCACGAGAAACAAGAAAGACATTACACCGGATAAACTCATACCGCTATTACTACCCCTTCTTAATAACACTGACTCCGACCCCACAGTGGTATTAGTGGATATTTACAATCAGGCAATTCTGAAAGCGCTGAATACCATCGCCCCACTAAAATTGAGGCAATCAAAACCACAACGTCATTTGAATACATGGTTTACGCCACAGCTAAGAGAATTACGCAAAACTAAGAGAACTGCAGAAGCACACTGGAAAAAGGGCCCTACAGTAACTAATAAGAACGAGCTAACCCTAGCATCCTCTAGCTACAAAGAAGCCATTCTACTCGCTAAAAGAGACACTTACAACAAAGGATTACGCAAGCAGAATCCAACACAAAAGAACTCTTCAAAATTCTAAAAGAATTAGAATCCCCTATTGCCCCCATCGACAAATGTGTCACAGATGCACTATGGTGCAGCAACATTCAGAAGGCACTATTAGATAAAATAACTCGCTTACAATCCAAAATCAATGCAAAAAAATGCCTGCTACTCGCTGACCCTGATTACAAACAACTCCCTAACAAGTCACCCACCTTTGTAAGCCATTCAGTTTCTCAACCCTCTCAATTTGGGAAGTTGAAAATATCATCAGGAAACTTAAACCATCAAATTGCCAAGGCGACGCTTGCCCTGCCCCTATCATCAAAGCAGCAGCACATGACCTGGCACCATTTATTACTAACCTTATCAATGCCTCCTTCAAAACCGGAGTTGTGTCTGATAACTTAAAAGACGCTTGGGTCATACCACTACTCAAAAAACCAACCCTTGACCCAGCCAACCCATCAAACTACAGGCCGATAACAACTGTACCTTTCTTACTAAAAATACTAGATAGAGCAGCCTACCTGCAAATACAGCCTATCTAGAATCGAACAATCTTTTGGGACTAAGGCAATCTGGCTTCCGACCCAGATATGGCACGGAAACTGCCCTAATAGATCTCACTACACAGATCCAAATCTTAAAAGATAACGGTAAACTTGCACTCCTCCTACTGCTTGATCTGTCAGCAGCTTTTGATTTGGTCAACCACCAAACGCTCTGCCATCACTTTAAATCTGCAGCACACTTCTCCGTCGCAGCCACTGCCTGGATCAACTCCTTCTTGGCAAACAGAACCATGAGGGTCTTCTCTCCCACTGATTCGGCCGAACCTTCACCGGTACCTTGTGGGGTCCCGCAAGGCTCTTTTGTGTCTCCAACGCTCTTTAATATATTTACAAAGCCCCTCTTTGATATCCTTGACTATCTGGGTGTCACGTATACGAATTATGCGGACGACACCCAGATACTCATTGCTATCTCTGGTGACTATCCAACAGACAGCAAAACCCTTAATGAAATGTACACAGTAATACAAGCGTGGATGGCACATCATGGACTTTGTCTCAAAGACGAAAAAACTGAGTTGCTCATCCTTGGCACCCACGCTAAACTAAAAAACTAAATATGGCCTTCAAATCCTTCACTATAGATGGTAATCCTATTCCCGTCTCAAACAATACTAAAACCCTTGGCATCTACCTCAATGCCACCATATGCTTTTCTAGACAAACCAATGCAGTAGCATCATCAGCCGCTTAGACTTGTAAACTCATCACCGCATGTAGGCCGTTCCTCTCCACACCTAACTGTATTACACTTGCTAGAACTTTAGTTTTGTCCAAAGTAGACTACTGTAATGCCCTCTACTTAGGCACTAGCCACAAAAATATTAACAAACTGCAAGTAATTCAAAATAATGCCATCAGGGCAGCCCTCAATATCCCTAAGAAGTCGCATATTTCAGAGACTAAACTCTTGCCCTTACACATAAAGCCAGGTCTAACCTGGCACCTTCTTACCTCACCAACCAACTTACCCCACACTCTTCATCTAGACCACATAGAGCAGCTCAAGCAAACACCATGTCCATACCGAGATTCAAACTACATAACTCCGGAGGAGCCAGCTTCCCCGTACAAGCCTCTAAGTTATGGAATACACTCCCCGCTCCTCTCAGGTCAGAACCTTCCTTCAACGTATTCAAACGTAACACGAAGCGCTGGCTTCACAACCTAGACACAATGACAGCCTAACTTCCTAAATCCTAGTCCTACTACCTGCCCACTGTATGTATTGTAAATAACATAATATATACTATATTATCTGCATACTCCATTGCCTACCACCTGAACATTGCAACATGTATGCATGTACCTGTAACACCAATGTCTGTATTTATCTGTAACCATAACCATTGTAACCATTGCCTACTGCATTCAATTGTAACTGTAACCAGACCTAAACTTACACGCCCTTATGCCCCTGGGCCTGGATGCGCTTTATAAAATAAACAAAATACAGACATCCTAACACTAGAATGCATCACAAGGGGAATGTCATACACCAACTGTAGGAGGAAGGGCCTCACAACCTGAGTAACCTCCATCCTCTCAAGGTTTGCTCTCGTGGGCTCTGTGGGTATACTTGGCTGTAACCCACCTTCCTGTTGAATCATTTGCTTCACTGGAGGAAAATCCTCCAATTGAAATCAGGCCTTTCTCCATAGGCCTAACCATGATGGTTTCCTTTTCTGTTGACCCATACTACTTGGTCTCCTAGGACTCTCCTCTACCTGTATACTAGGCAGCTGAGGAGGCCCATAGGACTCAAGGTTTTCTGGGGGTCCCTCCTCCGAACTAGGAGAAGGGAAACTTCCAACTACCTCAACAACAGTATTAGGTAGGGAAGGAGGGACATTTTCCTCTCCTCTGCCTGGTTTTCTGACTCCACTGGCCATGGGGTTCCCCTTAGGCCTAGGCTTTCCCTTAGGCTTGGCTTAGACAGCCTGATATTGAGAAATAGTGCTTGAAGGGTCTGGTGAGGGCCTATCAGGACTTAAGTCTTGAAGACTCAACTCACCCAGCACTCTTCTAGGAAACCATTCTTCTTTCACTGACAGATGCCCTGCCCATTTCTCTATTCACAGCTTAAATGACAGGAGCTATTGGAACATTAAGAGAGGGCCTACCAGCCAACTGAGTATCCTCCACAGGAACTCTGGCAAGAACCTCTGGGTTTACCATGAAGGAAGCTACTTCGGTAGTACTGGGCCCAGTCTTCCTAACAGTAGAGGTAGTTACTCCTAATACCTGTACACTATCCTCAACAGAATTATCACTATGCAATAGGACAGGAATGGGAGCCAATGCTCCAGCACTGCTAGTTTCCCAGGAATCTAGGCAAACTTCAGACTCTTCCTCTGAGGGAATGGAGTCTAAGGGGAAGGACACCCCTGCCATCTCTTCTTCCTCATACTGAGAGAAGGCCAGACTGGCAGAGTAGACCCCCAAGATCTTACCCTTACATATGGGGTCCCCCTTCCTATGGTCACTTGCTCCACAAGTGTAACAAACCCCACTGGCACTTGACATATAGGGAGACTTAGTGTAACCACATACCTGCCTGGGAGGGTTAGTCTCACTACCCTGGCCTGATTCTGATGACTTCCCCTTATTAAACTTTTTGTGGGCCTCCTTGAACATAATTTTATCAGTTTCCCCACCCTCATTCTCTTTCTGCTTCTTTCCCTCCTCCTGCTTACCTGAAGCAGGCTTGTCCTTATGGGACACTCTCTGTGAAAACCATAAGTGAGCAGCAATGGCTAGCCTCTTTGGATTTAACTCCTTTGAGTCAGCCAAATGCTGGTTAGTTCTCTGAAAAACAAGTGGCAAAAATATGTTCAAGCATGACCAAATTGATCATACCCTCAAAGGTTGGTACCTGATAGCCTTCTATCCAGCCACTCAAGTTTTTCAGAGAATCTGCAACATAACTCACATAGGTCATACATTTTTTTTATTTTGTATTCTCTAAATCTCCTCAAGTATTGGGCAGCAGTCTTCCCAAATTTGAAGATCAGAGATTTCTTCAGTTTTACAAAGTCTAACATATCAGCCTTTGACGGTTCCATAATGGCACGGCAGACAGAATGGGCAGTCTGCTGATCAACAATGCAATCCTGTCAGCATCCCTCACTCCTTGTACCTCACATGCATATTCAAAAGTTACAAGCAAGTCAATTATATAATTATTTTCCTCATACATACTCAGGAGATCTTTAGGAAAAATAGGATGTGAAGAGGACCCAGAACCATCTCCAGATCCTCTGTAAAAAACTTGTGAAGCCTGAATCTTGGCAAGCTCCAGCTGGTGATCCATATCTTTCTGCTTCTCAACCCTCTCAATTTCCAATTTGGCCTTGGCAAACTCAAGGTCTTTTTCCTTGAACATGAGGGAGTCTCTTTTCAAATTGAACAATGCCTCAGCATTAGAGGAGGCCTCAACCAGTAGTCCAGAGGATGCACTTTCCCCCTCCTCATCCTCAACACCAGTCACTGGAGTGACAGTAATGACATTACTGGTGCTGGGTCTATCCACAGCTCCACTATCAGGACCATTAGTTAAGTAAGACACATCTTTATCTCTTTCAAAATCCAAAATTGTTTCAATTAACTCAGCTTTTAAGCCAGAGACTATCAAGCCTCTTTCAACACATAACTTTCTCAATTGCTCCACTTTTAAGGCACTCAAAGGGGTGAAAGTGATTGTTTTCATGCTATTTAGTATAGTAGATGACTTCTATCCACAAGGCAATCAAATATTATAGTGACTTGTGTAAGTATAATCTGGACATAGCACCAGTGACCTACACTTTGGTACCCAATACATATCCTATTCACAAAACACCCAGATGTTATGTGGGGAGGGTCATCCCACCGCTGTACACCAATTTGTTAGGACTGATTTTCTATACTGTGGCCTGGTAGACAGATGTATAGAAGGCCAACCTATATTGTGACTGGGACAACTCTGGGAAGATGTAGCCAAACCAGTTTCGGTAGCAGTGACAGACGGTCTAGGCTAAATTCTTCAGAGGGATGAGAGTGTAAAGGGTCCACAATGAGGTCACACAATGGGAATCACAAATTGCACTTAGACAGGATGTATAAAAATACAGTTATTTAATTATGGCCAAAACACACTATAAGAAAATAAATACAAGCAGGTAGAATTATCAACCAATACCATCAAACTAAATTACATATATACGTTCACAGGTTCAAATGCACAATACAATTCAAAATACTCCTGCAAAGTATTGAATAGATAAGTATCATACACAAAAAGGTCTACAAAGATCATCCCTAGCTAAAATTGTCCAACCCTAAATTGTCTGGGGCCTTGTGCCCTATTGATTAGGATACAGTTCCACACAACTTAGGATGCAAGAAAACATGTAGGTAGGGTCTCTGGGGTCCAGTGATGGATTCTTAGAGTTAGGGTTCAATGTAGACAAGTGCCCAAAATTACCCCCAACAGTCAGAAGTCTTGCCAAGGCAAGTAATGGCAAAGGCAATAGTATAAGAAATGGGATTATTATGAGCCCATAGACCTATAATGGGAGTTTAGGGGCATGTTAAAAGCTTTGTAATATACCCCCTTACTCCGAATCTTCCCAAGTCTTTGTAGAACAAAGGAAGGGTGTCCTGGCTTGCTTTTCCCCCCGGTCCTCGATTTCCAGGGGTTGCAGGTTCGAGAATGGCTCCGATTGGGATCTTTTGCTGGTGCAAGGAGTCTCAGTGAAGAATGCAAAAACAAATGATGCAGCACCCTTCTAGTGACTGGACTGGTGTCGGAAAATCAGGTTTTTAATGAAGCACGCCAGGCACAGTGATGCAACAGGACTCAGTAGTGCTGTTGGACTTTCCGGTCTTTCTCGGGTCCACTTGGTGCTAGGACACCAAAACTTCGCAGAGGGTGTCATTGCAGTGTCAGGCAATGAAGTTAACCTGGTAGCTCAAAAACAAAGCTGGTCAGCCACTGTGTGATTCCCAGGAACATCCGAAGGCGTTTTTTGTGCTGGGCACCGAGCAGACATCGGGAACGGATGGTCCCTCCACTCCAGGGGTCGTAGCACCTTTGCAGGCCTACTGAAGATCACGAGCAAGACAGGGCTCCACCAGAGCTGCAGCAGAAGTCTATAGCCAGGCCTCCTTCAGTCAGGTTTCAGGTTTCTTTGTGGGTCTTCTCAGCTGGACAGGATACTTGGCTCCTTCATAAGTGAAATTCAGGTTCTTCTAGGATCTCTGAAAAATGCATGCAGGGGTCCTCTTCTTATCCTAAAAGCCAGGTAGGAGTCGAAACTCTCACTAGCCAATGGCAGAACTAGCCCACACCCCCCACCCCCAAATCAGGACAAATGCCGGGAACACTCATGCATACCACTCAGACACACAGAAACCAGTATGTGGATTAGGGTCAGACAACCCAGCCCACATCCTGCCTGTCAAACACACAAAGCCCTCCAGTAGACTGCCAAAAACTGCTGCTTTCCTGGGCACTGGAAATCCTTATAAGGATCTTCCTGGACTCTGAGACCAGGAAGAAGGCTGAATAACAAGATGCAAAATGAATGGGCGAAAAACCTTGTGGCACGGCCGTGTTTGGCCAGTAGCCACAGTCATTTGCCAAATGCGGTAAACGCGTTAAAGCTAGAACGAAATTCCCCAAAAAGTGGGGAAAAGTCACTGCTGCCACCAGCCCATCTTTTAAGCAAATCTAGAGTAACCAAAAATCATTTGAGTGTTAGTCTAGGGCAGTGGTCGAAGTGTACGAAAAGAAGTAGTGGAACTATGTTCCCTGCTGGCCTGCACCCACTCCCCACAAACCCTATCATCACATCCCCTCCCATCTATACACACCACCAAGCACTTGCACCTGCTGTTTAAGTGAACGTTCAGTGCAGTGCACTGAAAGGGCAAGTCTCAACTTCTTCCTACACTTTTATTTTAAAACAGACCATTCTGGAACGTTTCTTTTCAAAATAAAAGTGTAGGAGCTGTAAAAGGTAATTTAAAAAAGTAGAGTAGCACCACTCCCGACCGCTCCTGCTCACTTCGACCACTGGTCTAGGGCAAAACAAAAATGCGCCCCCTTGCACTGCAGTGTAAGCTCCTTTGTGCAATGATAAAAAGTTACCACATGTGATACAAAAGTAACCACAAGTAGCAACATAGTAACACGACTAAGGGAAACACTGTTTCCCAGGACTGGTAACCTTAAGGACATATCAGTTACCCCATACCATGTGAGCAAAGGCCAGTGCAGTGAAGCTTAAGGCTTCACTGAAAAGTACAGGTCGGATTCAAAAATAAAAGCAAATGGTTTGGGGGTTCCATAAAGATGGGATAGGGGCAGTAAAGAGAATCTTTCCTAACAAAGGTCACTTTAAAACCATCCTCCCCAGGAGTTGTCCCCCCTTTCATGCTACTTATTGTGTCTATAATATCCTGAGCCATAATATGCACTTCTAGGGGCTCAGCTTTTTCCAAAGGGAGGCACGGAATCGGGAGAGCGGCGTAGAAGTTATCCAAATCTACGCCATTTCCTTTATATTCGTAGGTGTAGAGTACTCACTTCTTTAAAAAAAAGAAATGTATTAGTGCGTTTGGTTAAACAACAAAACCTTTAGCATTAAAACACATACTAAAAATGCATAGTTAATAAAAAGAGCAATTAATGAATAGGCCATTAAATATCACATTTCATACACATATCAAAATCATTTCGTAAATATCCTTAAAAATCATGAAATATTATCAAAATGTAACATGTAACATAGCATTATAAAAGATCTTAACATCAAGTTTGTTTAAGTGCATTGTGCAATCTAACCAGTTTGGTAAACAAGTCCAAGTATAGATAGGATATACAACATTTCTAACTTATGGCTCGCTTACCTCCAAGGAAGTCTAAACATGCTTGCTACCTTTCTTGGAAATGAGTGTCTGGGAGAGTGTGAACCAAGTGCAGAACCTCCAAATATAAAAAGCTGCTGCCGTTATCACAAGAGATTCAGCCCCATAGATGCTTCTCCAGAATTGCTCCATCTCAACAACTGTAATGTTGGAATGAGATCTATAAACCCCTTTGTATATACATTTTTTAGTTTAGGACAATCAGTTAGAATATGACGACAAGTCTCTAAAGTCCAATGGCACAGGCAACACAATCTATCCTTACGTAAGATCCCGGTCCATCTAACAATGTGCAGACATATCAGAAGAATATTGAACCATAGATAGGTCATAAATCTTTTCAGCTGTGTAGAGCATACTTGGTAAGATATGTACATGGGAGATAAGGTTGAAAACCTTGTGTGCTGTATAATCGATTTGTTGTTAATAAGGGTACTCGGGATGTTATCTGAGTCCCGCACAAATATCCATTTCCCCACACCCACGGTTAATGAGGGTCGCCTACACCTCAATTTTCCTTATCTATATTCTTCCATGGTATGTATTGAGGTTGCCCCCCTTCTCCAGTAGGGGCAACTGTGTAAACCCAATCTCCCTATTCGTCCCTCATGTCAGCCTGATCTGCCTATCCAATCTCTCGGCATCCTTAATATCAGTACATACCCTTGCCGGTTCCCCCTCCCTTTGCCCATGGAGTTCCCTAAGCCTCTGCACGAATGGGATTAGATTGTCCATACTGCAGGATGCATCCCTGAGGTGTCGTGATCTGTTGTCCTTGTCAACCTTAGAACCCCCTGTTTTCTTTCCTACTTCCCGTGTCAAACTTCTATCTGTCCCTCTCCACATCGATCGATGCCTGGTTCGCCCCCTTCCTTTGTTCTCACTTCCTTCTGCGTCCTCATCTGATTCGCTGTCCCACATGTCACTGTCGACATCGTCTGCTAAGCTGAGCTTCCTTGAGGGTGTGTCTTCGCTTAGCTTCCCCTCAAAGTCAATCAAGTTCCCACTACCCTTCTCCCGTAGGACCCTGCGCCTGTCTGGTCCGATGGTGTAGCAGTCCTGACCTGTGTGGTGCTGCTGTCTTGCTCTATTTGCCTATCTCCTCCCAGTTTGTCATCTATCATGCCCATTTCCCACTTTGTCCTTATGTCTCTCACTGGGCGCTTGTCCTCCTCCTTGCATGTGCGCCCTCTTATGAGCCGCTCTATTTCCCACTTCCTCCATTCACATCTTACTTGCCTTTCCCTCTCGTCTTCCTCCCTTTGCATTTCTAACTCTTCGATCTCTCTCCATCTCCTCATCACCCGCTATTCCCGCTCTTTCTCTTGCTCCCTTTGCTTGTCAATTTGCACTCTCTTGTGTCCCTCCTCTTCTTCCTTCTCTTTTCTTTCCACCTCTTCCATTATCTCTGCGCAGTCCGCCCATCGCTGCTCCACTTATGACCCTCTATTTCTTTACTCACTCCCGCTGACTCTCCCATTGTCTTCCCATACAATTTCAGAAGTATCTGCCCTTCTACCCTTTCATTCGATGCTATGCCTTCTAGTCCCAACTGGGTGCTCGTCTGTGTCCCGTTGTGTGCTCCTTTCCCACCATTTTTCTGTTCGACCCCTTTCTGCCCCTCCTCCTTAGTATACGGTGGAGGCTGAAATATTGCATTTGTGTACTCTTCAGCTGCCTTTAACTCCCTTATAGGGTATAGCCCCTGCACTCTGCTGCAGCCCCTGCTTCCACATGCTCAGGAGGAGGTGGAGGAGTGGGGGCCGAGGGCACTGCGTCTGGTGTCTCCTCCTAGCTCAGCATCCATTGATGCCTCACTACTTCCTCCTCGTCCTCCTGGAACATCTTCCAGAGTTAGAATTTTGCAATGCAACTGGCCAAATTCTTCCCCTTTTTAAGTATCTTGTATGTGTGTCTGTAATGGTTGCTGCACATTTTTGGAGAAACTTCCACATTGTGGCCATTGCTTAGACAATTTACCCTCTTTGCTCTTCGTCCATTCCGCCCTATATTTTCAAATCGTGTCCTTATATTGCGGCAGGGCCTTCCACAGATGATGTAGGGGTGTATCCCCCTACGCTTCCCTTGATACATTGCTTCATACTTACTTGACCTCTAGTTGAGGCTTTTGACACCCCTGTTACGCACAGTGCACAATGAATGCTTTAAATTAAGTTTTCTTAAATTCACAAATACCAGTTTTCATCAACTCTTCCCGAGCCTCTCTGGCTCCCAAACAACCTCTTAGGTGTGCTCATTCAACACCCTTCTATGCCTCTCTGCACCCTCAGGCATACACCCCAATCTTGCTCATGCACCTTCCGCATACTGCCACCGAACAACCCGTTCTGCCAATTCTATACTCTCAGCACCGACTTCTGTACCTGCTCGTGCTCTCCTAATCCAATGCACTGACCTGATGGGTGACGTCACCGCTTCACTAAACAAGGGAGTGCTACAGGTCACTTACAATGCTTACAACGCCAATATCCCATTACACAAACATTTACACAACTCCAACATGAACCCACAGCTGTCTTCCTGCCGCCTATCAGGGGATACCATCATTTTGCATCCTCAATCTGTATCTGCAGCATAGCCTTGTAGATAATACGTCTCCACAAGCCTTAACTAGATGAACACTTTCCACAATCTAGGCTAGCTCCCTTTGCTAAACCTTTACATGTGGCTACCATCATCCATGACCCGAGGTAAAACACCCATTTCACAGAGACTCCAATATTCACATGGCTTCTGTCAACCGTGCCCGTAAGTCAATAGTCTAGGTTATTCACCAGGACCTTTTACCTCAAGACCGAATGTTCCCTAACCACAGAAAGGACATCTACCTCCTCCCCTTTCCCTACTATGCTTCACAATACTCTACACTACTAAACAATACCCACCAATACTCCAAAGATGCTCAACAATACGTGTTACAACCCCACACCCACTGTTACTACCCACCTTTTAGTTGCTGTGTGGCTGAGTCAATACTTACACTCCGTGGCTCCATGACGCTGTTCGGCTACCGGTTCCCCCAAAGTGGCCACATCACCCTTCTGGACTGCTGAACTCCTCACAGACCACGGGCAGGATATTTCTAAGGTGGCTTCTGATGGCCTTTGCATAGGGGTGCACAGCCCCACTGGGATCGCTTTCTGTGCTTATGCCGAATAGGCGTATTTCACCATACCTCTACTTTCAACCTGTTGGCTTAGGTATGCCAGAGGTCTGGGGGTTACCACGAGCTTATCAGTTCAGCTCCCAGGGCCCAATAACCCTCCCTCCGTAACAAATGGAGGACTCCGTAACAAATGGAGGACTCAGTCAATGACAAGTTAGAACTGTCGTTTATTACAAAACCTGACAGGGATCATACAGGACATTCGAAAATTTCCAGAATCACAGCTCCAACGTCTGTTTTTGTCATCCTCTCGCCTTAAAATATGGGCCCTTCCCCGAAAACCCTATCAGTCTTGCTGGTAGGGTGATCAGAGTGGTATCACTTATAGCGAGCCCCTATATACCTTAGTTAATTGGCCCTCACATGTCAGGTGGCTAGCCTGCCCTTTCCCCCGAAACTATCTATTACATTGTTGCAGGGTCGCAGGATTACCATTAGCCCTTCCTCGCTGCCATCTACCCCTGGATTTCTGTTCCCTGATTGGCTGGAACTGGTCTCTTCAAGCCTGGGGCCCAGCTCTGTTCTTAGTGCTCTGTGCAACTTCTCAAGGTGATGAGAATGACTATGTGTTCCCAATGTACCTGTTATCAGTACCACCTTTCCCTGTGAGAGTACCCTCATCGTTGCAACGTTGGCACTGACTTCATGTTTCACTTCACATCTGTGTTGCTGAGAACTGTTCGTCTTCCCACCATGGATGAATGACCATTGTCTAGCTCAGCTGCACCACATGGTTAAGGACCACAAAGTCGAGCTCTTCTGGTCTGCAATTTATGAGGATGTATTCTGTTTTCTGCAGATGGCCCCTTGTCGCCTTAGGTTTGCAATGTGTTGCTTGCCTTTGACCTTGGCTGCGAGCCCTGGCCTGCTGTTCTGTGTAGCCCGGTTCTGCATTCCCTAGCCTCTCGTCCTGCAGCTTGTGGCCTCATGTAATCCCCAGTATACTTAAACTATGATTTCTACACATCTATACTGTGCTGTTTTTCCATAGGTTAGTGGCCTTTGGTCCTTCAAGGTTCCTTACATGATCCTGTAGTTCCATAGGGTTAGTTGCCACAAGCATCTGCAAGCTTGCTTTGCATCTCTTTGGTTGCATTGCATTCCTCTTTTCTGCATTTGGCGAATGAGAAAAATAATAAAAGCTTCTGCCATATGTAAATCACTGTCCTCTACCTACAAAACTGTGTAAGCATGTACTTTGTGTATGCGTGTGTATGTTTGTGTAACTCTGTGCATGGTTGCAAATGTACTTCATGACTAACGTGTTTACGTCGTGGTGTCACTAATGAGGTCAGCACAATGGTTTCTCGGCATTAGTCAACATTGTCCATCAAGGCATTTGGGTCCATAACTAATGTTGGAGCATCTGTGTCCATAAAGACATTCACTGGATATGGTTTGAATGGCTGTCTAAGGGAGAAATCTTCAGCATACATGCATGTTACTGGCCCTCCTGCGGGCTGTCCGAATAGTGAGTGGCTTCATGCATTTTTGACTCTTCGGGTCGTCCTGTTCATGGTGGTGAGGAGGGGCATTCTAGGGACCCTCTCTTCAGTCTGTTTCATTTTACTCCTCCATTACAGTAAGGCTGAGTCAAAACTAGGGCTTCATGAACCACTCAAGCACGGACCACTGGCAATTAACAGATCTTTTAGTGACAATTCATCTCTCCAAAAAAAACTAACAACTTGTTTACACTGTCTCAGTTTCACCATTTGTAGTTCGTGTACTGTTTTGTATTGTACTGAAGTAGTATTTTATTAGTATATCATTGTAGTAGAGATGTGTTTCAGTCTTAATAGTAGTTCAGTAGAAGGATGGTTTGGTCACTTGTTTATTCACTTGTTAAACATGGGATTCTGAAATGCAATTCTGGGAAGGGACGAGGAAGAAGGCTTAAGGAAGAGGAGCTCCATTTCTCCTCAGAAGGGAAGAATTTCCCAATGATGAATAAGGAAGGTTGAACTTCATGCTCTTTGCTGGTGGTGGTCTGTGGGCTACACATTGTCAATCGTCTGATTCAGTGAGGGTGGCCTCGCAGTTATTAGTACAACTATCAATTTCTCAGACACACACCACAAAACAACCCCATTCCATTTTTCATGTCTGACATGTACTGGTTAACACATCATTACCACCTGAGCTGGCTAAGGGTATATGTCATTATACTCTTCTGCAATTAAGTGGCTAATCATTTTTATAAATGTCAATTGGTCAACAATCCCCTGCCGTTAGAGAAGAAAGCCCCAGCTGCACTTTAAACTCCCTTTGACTGCACACTGATTTAGAGAGGCACCTTAGCAAATCAACAGAAACTCTAAGTAGTGCTGCTGACCAGTTGATGACAATGTTTAATACTGTAATGGGTCATTATCCCTTCCCATGGGTGAAGTGCCCACTAAACAGTTATCAAGCATCAGTGCGGCTGATGGACCACTGTCTGTTCCTGTTGATGACCTATCTGTATCATGTTATAGAGGACGGGGTCCCACAGACTCTACTGCTTGTATGCTGTTGCCTTTATACTGCTCCTGTACTGCTCATAAATCTTTCAACAGGTGTCATTGACATACTTCCCGTTGATGTAATCTTTCTTGAGCTTGACACCGCTTGACACGGTTGGTGTTTTCCTGCTGCCTGCACTTCTTTCACAATTTCTGTTGCAAGCACTGCAGGAACACATCCTTGCAGATGTTCAGTGTCTCCTTCTTGTAATGTTTGCTGTGAGCCTTGCTCCTCCGAGACATTCAAATGAAAAGCAGCCCCCTTACTTGAAATATGGCTCTCCAAATAAAGCCAGCAGGCACTCATTGTTACCTTTATGTCAAGCTACCCATGAATCACCATGCAAGGTTGAAAGTGGCATATTACCACTTTTTGAGACGGACTTAACCTCATCATTCTATTTGTTAATACTAAATCAAAAAAGCCAGGGTTAAACACCCTTGCCAGATGGCAATTCCTCAGAGGAACTGAAAGTGCAACCTACTGAGTCAGTCTCGGTGGATATTCATACCTATTCTTTTTCTTGTACTGCGGCATGCACCAAAGATGGAGGTGGATACCTTCAATTGGTGTTGTGCAATCTGGCCACCCCAGTGATTGTCAAGACCACAAGCAGCACATCTGCGCCTGCCTCTTGCTCATTTTGGGGCTAACATGTTTTTCCAAAGGTGTCCAAATGTATGTTATATGAATATCTGCTGGCCCCTCCTAGCAGAATCAGGAAAGACTTACTACCCAAACAGCCCGTAGACCTTCTTGACTCCTCCCACTTCTCCTCCCAAGTAGCAACCGTTGGCACATGTCTCATCCGTTCACATCAAGAGACAGACATTGACTGGTGAGTCACCTGGCACCCTGAATCTATGCTGCTCCCTCCCAGCCAAATCAGGTGAGCGTTCCTCGCTCACAACCTGTCCTCTAGGTCAGGGACGTCATTTAGGGGTTGCCAGGGGTCGCACTTTTTTATTTTTTATTTTTTTATTTTTACAAATTCAAGCTTTCAAGCTCCTGGGCTGTGGCCAATGCCATTTGGCTCTTTGTTTCTGGAGTGGCTGGCTTTCTTTTTCAGGCTTCTTAAAACAAACACTTTGAGCAGTAACCCTAAATAAGAAAGAATAGGAGTAACAAATAATTTTTTTTTCTGGAATTCTATACAATAATTGCTAGACTTAAAGGTTTATTTCAGGCACACTTCAGGGGGTGAGTCACTGATTTAGTCTGCTCTTAAACACCTCGAATTCACAACGCAGACAAAATCCTCCCAAAAACATTTAGAGTAGAATAAGCATCCATTTCGGACTATGTATTTTGCTTTTTGCAAGTTGCAGTTATACCATGTTTTTTTCTGCCAATACATATGATGATCCATTCTTGTATGAAATGCATATCACATTACAGTGCTATTGTAACAATATTTTTCATAGTGTACTTAGAAACAATGCTATGTGATGCCACTTACTGTTTTGTCAAGGAGTAAACGGTCGTGTTCCATCGCTTCACGTGATGTCACTTTGGGGTGGGGTCAAATGACATCACTTCCTATGATGCCATCAGAGGTCAAGGGTGATGTGATGTCACCTCTGCTACCCCAGGTATTTGGGTGAAATTAGTCCCTGCTCTATGTTTTGTGGCACTTCCTGCTTCTCCTCTGAGATTTTTACTATTGGATCCTGTCTCATCTATTCAAAACATAGACACTGATTGATGTGTTACCTGCCTCCCCAAATCTCTGATGAAGGTACTTATGTTATTAACCTACACCAAATCACTGCATGTGTCACATAGCAGAGAATAGGCAAAACCAACTCTACATCTCGCTCTCTAAATGGGGCCCTGTCACTTAATTTCTCTCCCTATCCTTCTTCCTGCAACTTCTCCAAATGTAATCAAGTTTATGAAGCCTTGAAAAATATCCTAACCCTGAATCCAGCAATGACCGCTCTGAAAGCTGCCTGAGACTGAATAGGAGCTCTAACCTCCAGTCCCCCTATAGACCATGTGATTTGACTTTCCTACTGGAAAGTTTATGCAGGCCTAGGCAGAACAGTCACGACTCTTAAACTGGAGATGAATACTGACCACTCACCCCACTAATCAAATTAATATGGTATTGACATACATAAGTATTATATCTGCTTTAAAAATAAAAAAAACAGCTGCTTTCAATATTTAGCGCGTTACAACAGCTGCGCATTCCCTTGCTGAAAGAGCTGTGCCTCCTACTTCGATCACATGTCTTGGTACTGAAGAAAGGATTATTTACATTAATTAGGTACTTGCGAATTGCATCCACAGAATGCTTAAAATATTAATAACTGAAGACATTTCTATTACGCTGATACATCAAGTCGCTTCACTGGCATTCTTCCTCGAGATATCCAAAAAGCGTTCGCAATTACAAATACCACACTCCAGTGCTTTTGACAAATTCACAGCCTGTCATCTCACGGTAAATGCACAGCTATTCGGTCTTCCACCCACACACCTATTCTTTTGTTCATTAATCGCATCCCAAGACACCGTCCAGTTATTTGCAGCCAGTTTCAGCGCAGGAAGCGACAACTTAAATTAACTTTGTCCCCATCGCCGTTTACGAACTTGCTTTTTGAAAAGTTTGAGAAATTGACAGTTTCCACCATAACCAAGGATCCAGAGATGATTAATTCTGCCAGCTGATACGGTGCTGCTAAAATGCTAAGAAAAATACCCGAGGCAACCACGGGGATTGTTGTCACCAGGGTGAATCAGCACAGCTGTCAACCCACCGCATGTCAAGAGAGTCCCCAGCCAGTCTGAGTTTTTAACCAACAGCGCTTTGCTTGCTGGGAATTGTAGGAGCATGCTCATAATGGGAAAGGTAAAACTACAAATCATTAAATCCAAAGAGGTGTTACCCAATATGTTTGGACTGGCTGACCGTTGTAAGAGGATTCAATTCAACACTACAGCTAAATCAATGCCTAGTCTGGGATACTGAATGGAAACCCTTATTGATATATCTTTACGTCCAGTTCATGAGTTCTGGATGACTACCCCTATATAACACCCCTCTCTTGGAATCCCCCTGACCCCACTGAGCCAAGAAGTAGTTCTGTTTTGCAAGTTTAAAAGGTTTATTTGATAATTTAAACAATATACATATATCACACTTTATAATAAATTAATAATTGAATATCACACTTAATCTGAGCAGTAATCAATAATGGATAGTCCGGCACTAGCACACTTCTTTATAATCAATGATGAGTGGTTATAGGATGGATACGATAGCAACAATACTTTTATGGTTTCAAATGGATGCAATGTGGAATGAAATGCAGTACAGAAAATAACTTGATAGGATTTCAGCAAAAGACAATGTAATCACTTTCTTGGACAATTCACCCCCCCCCCCTTAATGCAATGTAAGGAGATGAATAGAATGGGACTCAGTTCTTAGGAATGCAATCAAATAGAGTTCAGTTCAATTCCCCCCCCAGCAGCTTATACAACAGATAGGAGTTTTGAAACACAGACCCAAGTGCTTTGAATATGGTGACAATGCAGTGAGAAATATGCTGAAAATGCTTTTAATTCCCTTCAGGAGGTTCAGGGTGAGTGGTATCTAGTTAATATTAGTCCAGGCTCACTCTAGCAATGATTCAGGGATGGTTCTTAAGAGGCAAACGAAATTTAGTAGTTCAGGCAAAAGCAGCTATCTTTTTACAAGTAAAGAAATCGGGCCAAATCGCAAATCGTGGCAAAATTCGCGGGTGCGAGAATCGTGATTATGGAGAAAGTATAAGGAGTTGAAAAGCTGAGATTCTAAGCTTTCAGAGGAAAGTTAAACCAAGTTCCTAGCCCAAACGGTTCCAGAGATACAGACGATTAAATAAAGGTAGTTTTTCGGATTTGAAATTTTAAAAGTTCAAAGAGACAGGTTACAGCTTGCAGCTAGAAAATGACAGGTGACAGTTAGGAGGCAGTTCTGGTTAAATTAAAATAGTTTGGATTAGATTATTTTAACTAAGAGATTGGTTCTGCACAGTTCTGCTAGGTACTCACAATATATTTTTGAATTAGGCCTCCCCACGGATCTGGTCAGGTTTTGGACTGGACTCCGGTCCTGGTCTCGGCACTTCACAGTGATCTGGGTCAGCTCTCTGGTTCTGAGAACAGTGGTCTGGGTCAGCTCTGCTCTGCTGGTCTAGCCTCTCTGGATTCTGGATACTGCTCTGCTTTCTAGGTACTGCTACAGGTTCTGGAGATTGATGGATTTGAAGTCTGGATCTCTGGATGTGAAATTGTCGATCAGCATGCTCCGCAGCAAATGGAATTGAATGTCCTCTCTAGCTTCCAGTGGCTCTTTTTATGTCTTTTGAAAGTGGGTGTGTGTGCAGCATCTCTTTGAACTTGTCATTGGCCCAATTCTCCCCTCTCCCATGATTGGGGAAGGAACTGTGAGTCAGAGTGATGCTGTAGGTTTTATGGGTCAGAGGATCCTCACCTGGTCAGTTTGCCCACAAATCTATATTTGATCAAAATACACATTTCTCAAATACATAGTGGTTTGTCATTGCATGTACATATTACCTATCACATGAGGTAGTCTCTGTCCCAAATCTGCTCTTCCTGAGGGCTTGCATTCAGAAACGGCAACATTTTTGATTTTAGTGGGTTATGCAACCTTGGTTCTTCATTAAAAATTAGACACATATACACGGCCTGTCCATACATACTCCAGTAAATTCCCATGTCTCTAGCTTAAACACAGAGTCTGTAGAATCCATAAATAGCGGGGTTTTGCCCCATAACATCACACAAATTCCCAACGCGTCTTAAAATGTGCACAGAAAAATCACAAGAATTATGGTATCATTTAAATAATTTTGACAAGTCCGCACCATGAGTTATACATCTTTCTTAGAATCATATTCTGGCCAACAGGGGTGTGTCTTTTCAGGTCACATGGTGTAGAAACCAGTTTATTCAGTTTCTGCCAAGCTCAGAGACCCTGCCCCTCCCAGCTTCTGCCAAGAGGAAGCTATTTTACAGTCCCCCTAATAAACCATCTGCCTGGGCCCTGGAAGGCCCAAATTTTCAAAAGGAAGCCATTTACGACTACCCTAATAAACCATCTGCCTGGGCCCAGGAGAGGCCTTTGTTCAACTCCCTGTAGCTACTCCACCCCTAATCCAATCAGAGAGGTGACAACTCCTTTTGGCAAGGGGAAGAGTGGCTGAGCAGGTTTTAACTCCTGTGGGGTTAGATGTCAGGCAGAATTCAGTTTCATTAAGCCAGGTTTCAGATAAAATGTCATTTTTTTGTTCCCCAGTTTAAGTCAAGACAATTTTTACATATGCAGCTAGAATGCTGATTCTAAGTTCAAAACTATAACATTTCAACAGTGACAAACTATGTGACACTCAAAGTAGGTCACTCAGTTAATTTAAACATTTTCGATTTTTGGTAGTTTTAAATCCAGTTTCAGTTAGGCTGCTGCAGACCTGCAGAGCTCAGCCAGTCTTGTTATGAACATTGTTTTGGGGCTCTTCAACTTCCCAGATTTAGTATGCACACATACTTCATTCTGCCAGATGTCCGCTGGTGTTCAGTGAGATTTTTGGATGTGTTGCAATGTTTGAAAATAGGCATTTTGAGCTGGCATTCAGAGAAACAAAAGGTGATTTTAAGTGCGGTTTTTCCTTTGGCACACATTTCACTCATGGCACCCCGGCCCATCCTGCTCGCACTGGTGGGTGGCAAGTTAGGCAACCATTTTAGTGTGCACAAACTTCGTGGTTCTCCTGGATTCTGGCGCACATGTGGGCTTTTTGGCCATCTTGGATTTTCTAAGCCCACAGCACCAAATGTTGCAGCATGATAGCTCAAACGTGGGGCAGGACACCCAACACGGTGAGCTTCAAAATATGAGGACATTGGACAGCAGTGTGGATAATTGCGAACACAGAACATGCGTGCAAACCCTTGTGTCATCTGCCCCCTATCAACGAACTGTAAACTGCACCAAATGCATCACACTTTTTAATTTCCTTGTTAAGTTTACCCTATGGATGCATGCATGTTTCAAACGATGATCAGTTGCGTTTGAAGTGATTACTGATAGCGTTTGAAGGAGTCATGAGGTGCAGAGACGTTTCTAGATGCCATCATTAAAAATGAAGTTGTTTTGATGTTGTTTGTTGGTAGTATTTAGACATGTAGAATGTTACCTGCACCAATAGACACTAGAAAACATATCATAATGAATATGCACGCTGAAACCCAAGGCAAAAGAACCTCACACTGAGCTTGCTTATTTGGAGAAACACAACAGTAATGAGTGGCCATTTTGGATAAGGCGGGAAGCATAGCTACATTTGATTGAATGGAAAAACATTGAAGAATCCCCAAAGCTGCAGGGAGACACGGCTCACTGAATTAGCTAAAAAGACAAATCCGAGCAGGCAAGACAATAGCTGAAGAGCTCCTACCAAGGTTACTGTAGCAACGGGAGGTTTGGACTAGCACCAGAGAGAACAGAAGACAATAGTTATCAAGCATAAAGAGACCTTTCTCGTAGATTAATTAAAGAAACAAACAGCCCTTGAAAGGGAGGTGATCATTATGAAGGCTTAATACTGAAAGGAAAGTAGCTCAAACAAGTCTCCAGAGGTCTATAACGGTAAAGACACCAGCATTAATAAGGGCTAAATCCTAGTAAATGCAGAGCAGAATAACTCAAAACGTGGTGTTCACACATGTGGGTTATAGTTGGAGAATAATAGCTATTAATTAGCTCCAGGGACAGATAGGCTTAGGCCTTCACTCCCCTCAAATCAAATTCTCAGGACAAAGGTACAAGACAATGCCAAGTTGAAAGATAAATGTCCTGACGTGTGCCCTAGAGAATCAGAGATGGTATCCTAATTGGGAAAAGTAGCACCTTGATGCCACTTCCCCTTGAGACTATTGTTGTTAATGTGCTGATGACCTGCCAAATTGCCAAGGTTGGTGAAGCTAATGCCAACCAATCCCAGCTCCCAAATGATGCCACCCTGCAACTGTTGCAATAGCCAATAGTTTGCTGTTTTGATAATGCAGTTTACCTATAATCTATGTAGAGGTGGTCCGAGGTGTGGCCAGTAGATAAAGTAACAGCCAATTATAGAACTAACCCATATATAATGTATATAGACGATTCACCAGAACAATCCAATCTCTTCATAGGATTTTGTAATCAAGAGTGTCATGTGACGTCAGTCGTGATGTATTTTGTATTCTTAAACCACTGTCAAGCATAAGAGGATTGAGAGCGTGAACATTTTGGATTACTGGTGTCCCTGTTTTATCAGTATTTGTTAATAAAACAGGTCTTTGTCAATTGCCTTGTCTGTTCCATTATTGGGCGATGGATTTCTCTGCCCGTCTTTGCGCCTTGGTCTGGGGATATCCAGTCACCCATTACATATGCTAGCAGAGCTGGATGGTACTGCCAGGCACTCAGTGAGATCAACTGTTTCCCATTGGGAGCCTGAGGACTGCACAGTGACCTGTGGAGAAAGGAAAATCAGGCGTGAACCAAGAGCCCCCTTGGTGAATGTCCTGCCCGATCCGCGTGGGCAGCCCCACAGGGCAAAGCCGAGCGGCTGGTTGAGGGAGGAGCGATACCGATGGTTTCGGCCGATCAACAGATGTAAGAATAGAGCATCAAATTGACAAATGAAAGATTGGATTGGTCTGTGTATATTAAGAGAATTATGAGATGATAAAGTGTTTATTTATGAGAGGATACCTGTAACTACGGTTACAGAAGGTGGCGCACTAAACCTTAGAATGGGCTATTAATTATTGAGAAGTAAAAGAAATAGCCTGCAACAAGGTCACGGAAGAGTGCAATACGCACCGTTTGGGTATCTTTAGGAAGATAAGATGATACCTTTTCAGATAAGGGCAGGAAGACAGCTGTATATTTAGGGTTGTGTGCACCCATATGTGTAGAGATTGCTGGCACCAGCGGTAGGGGATGACGAGATTATGGGGCAATCAGCAGGAGAGGTTTTGCCCATAAACAGTTTTACATCAGCAGGAGGGTGAGACGCAGGTCTGGATTGTGAAAAACAAGGTGGATACTGGTTGATATAAGAACATGTACAGCTTATGTTTGTACTCAGAGCGAGGCGTCTGGAGCATGGGCAGCATTTGTGGTTTATGCCCACACTATTTCTGTGTCCGGGTGGATTAGAAAAAGGTGTGGAAATTAGAGAAAAGTATTGTTGACAAGAGATTGTGAAGGAGGGGTAAGGAGACATTGGATTTGAAGGGTTTTAAGTTACAATAAATATTAGCAGTCTTAAGAGTGATGTGCCATCATGGGAGACAGTCCTCTTATGCACCTGTGCAAATCCCTTCCGCAATATAAAGCTAAAATGTGTAAGTATAACGCGGAATGGGTTCACGATATAGTGGCCAAAATGGTTAAGTCTTGGCGACAGGAGGGTCTGCAAACACATGCCAACATTTTTACATGCTGCACATAAAGGAAAGAAGCTGTGAAATAGATTAGCCATTTTAGAGTTATGGAAAATGTTTGGGAATAGGCAGGAGATCCACCCCTGAGAGAGTCAGTGCTTAATCAGTATAAAGGGGATGGCAAAGCGCCCTCGTCCTCCTCCTTCTACCCAGAGCTTTGACCCACCAAACGAAGGACAGGAATTTTACCCATTGAAAGAATTAAAAGCAGTGACAGGGTATACTAACCACATGTATGGGGCCCCCACTTATAGCAGTGAAGATGCAATGAATGGAGCCAAGCTAAATATCCAAAAGCCAGTGGCTATGCGCGATAAATATAGCGAATTCTGCAAATTACTGGTGAATCTAACAGAGATTGAAGGAGAGATGCAAAGACAGAAAGAGAGACAGAGTGATAAGGAAGAGATGGTGACCACCCCGAGTGACTGGGTGGGAGGACAAATATTGTTTAAATGTCTCACCGCAAGCTCAAAAATACTTGTGTCAGCATGAGTCAACAGTTTTTTAGTCCTGCTGCGTGACTACAGGGCATAACACTGTGAAAATGATGCCAGAAAGCCAGTTATATGCTGTTATGCTATAAAATTAATTTTACATGTTAAAAATCATTTTTAACTTTTGTAAAAATGTTAACTTGTTGTAAATACTATGTATATGGGAATTGCACAATGCCACTTTGCTCTTATTTGAGAGCAGTTTTGTAGCCACTTGAAGTCATTTAGACTCCATTTCTCGTTTCCTTGATTCAGTCACCCGTGGTCGTGTCATCTAATCACGCTGCGGGCTCAAAAAGACTTGCACTGACGCAAAGCCTGTTTGGGCCTGTTCCGGCCGTTCGCCTATGACCAGTGACACAACACGTATACTGCTATAGAGGCACACGACAGAAAGACGTGTTCACATTGTTAGAGCTTATTCAACAGGGCTGTTCAGATATATCCCTCCTGTATACTGCTGAGAACTTATCTTGAGCTGTAAGGGAACAATAATGCTGCAGTATTCCTTTAAGAATCTGCAGCCTTTGCAGCTGAATAATAGAGGCAGTATCATTACCCTGAGGTCCCTGAATAAAATTAGGCACCTGGGCATTCTAAACACCAATTATGCACCGAAAAGTGCACTCTATGGCCTCATTACAAGTTGCCATGATTAATGCAAGATCGGCTCTAAAGAATGCTATCACACTAAATGACCTTATTGTTTCATTGAACCTGGATATTCTTTATATAACTGAATCCTGGATCAATGACTCCTCCGTAGGTCATTTTCACCTCTTGGTGCCAGAGAATTTTCAAATTAAATGGGCAAACAGAGAATCTACAAGGGGAGGAGGAGTCGCCATTATGCTCAATCCTCTTTGGAACTACTTAACTTCCACGTCCTAACCTGGGACATACCATGCCAACTTCTTAGTTGTACAATACACGTATCCCATCATTGCTCTTTTCATCTAGTGTTGTACTATAGAACCCCAGGCCAAGTGGCTCCTTTTCACAATCGCTTGTTAGCTATCTTGGAGCAGAAGCCCTAAAATATCAAAATATAATCACATTAGGTGACTTTAATATCTGGTGTAATATGTCGGATAATCTGGAATATCTACAGCTCAAGGATATTATGTTTTCTCATGATCTTTGTCTATTGACTGAATCGGTATCTCATGCTGGTGGCCATTGTCCAGGCCTAGTAATGTTTAGAGGGAGAACAATGCACCAGCAACAGAATATACCAGTTACATGATAGGATCATTTTGTGGTAAAGTTTGCCATTGCGATGAGCTCCAAGCGAAATGGAAAAACTACAGACGGCAGCATTCAGTTGAGACGCAGTAAAAAGAAATTGATATGATCACTAGCAATTACCTATTGTAATATTTTGCTGCCTGTTCGACTACTGATTTAAGCTGTGTTGAACTCTATGCAAATCTTATGTCTTGTCTTCAAAATAATTGTGATATGTTTGCTCCCATCATCAGCACTAATAAACGTAGCAGCAGGAACAATCAGTGGTTTAATGATTTACTGAGGATAAAGAAAAAGGAGTATTCTCTCAAGGAAAAGCTATGGTTAAAGACCAGATCCCATGTAGACCCTGTAGAAGCAAAATGGTTTGAGTGAGTGGTTGCTGAGTGGGCTTTCTTGCTGGCGTTACGCTGAGCGAATAGCGAACATTGAACTTTGTTTCTTTTGTATCCTGTTATCCCTTTTGTGGATTTCCTCCTCCTTGGACCCGCCCTCCCTCCCAGCAGCCCCCACAAAACCACTGCTCCTGTGAGTTCAGCGCACGCATTCGAGCGAGTGGTTGCTGAGTGGACTGTCTTGCTGGTGTTACGCTGAGCGAATAGCAAACATTGAACATTGGTAATTACTTTGCCATCAGTTTAGGCTTACCTCTGGATTATGGAATTGGACATTGTTTGCTACTTGATTCTTCACTGATAAATAGTTAATCAGTGTTTGTTTGTCTTTTTTAGTTTCTTTTGTATCCTGTATCCCTTTTGTGGATTTCTCATCAGTTTGGTTCTTGAACCTGCCCTCCCCCCAGCAGCCCCCACAAAACCACTGCTCCTGCGCGTTCAGCGCACGCATTCAAGCGAGTGGTTGCTGAGTGGGCTGTCTTGCTGTCTAGGGGGCAGCGGGCACAAGCGAGGCCTCCCTGTGTGAGCAAGTATTTCCACATTTATTAAGTATAGGCGCTGTTATTGGGCAAGAAAGCCCATACTTTGTGTCTACCATGGTCCTTAAGAGATTCACAATGAAATCCGGCATGCCGGCTACTATTCTGGCCAGCCGCTGTCCATTGATCAGCTTAAGATGGCGGCAGCCAGAAATTCATGCTGCGTGAATCGTAGAAATTCTAATATGCAGCGTTCAATGTCCCTTACCTCAGACATCGTGCCTATTACTCCAATGATTTAAGCGCTAGTGAATCTATTCTTCCACAAGATGATTCATCTACTGGCCCCAACATTAAAACTAGCATTGTTACTATTAGCAATGATTGCTCGCTTCCACCAGCGCTAGAACAAAGTTCTAATTCATTCCTCCAGAGTGTGTCCAATGCATGCAATAGCCCTTCACAATCGCGTCCAATGCACCAAACTTTCCAGGATTAACAGGGGAAGTTACTGATATCACTTTAATTACAGCTTGTGCCTCAGGAGAATTGCAAACCTGTAGTCTACCTTCTTCATCTATCCACATAATTCCTCAATCGGTATTGGAACCAATCAGATGCACTGTAGCAGCACAACATAAGCTGCGTGCTGGACATGAGCTTTTAACAATTGCCGGTGAGATTGATGATGAGGCTATGCACATTATGGATACATCTAATAAGTCCCCTCTGCAATCTCCTGACATTCTCTATATTTGCTCTAGTACTGGTGATTTGATCCAGTTGCATGAGGATCATACGCAGAGGATAAGATCAGCTCAAATTAACCTCTCACTAGTACATGAATCTCTTCTTTCAAACAGTCCTGTATCTTTCCATCAATCTCCAGACATCCCGAATGAGCCTAAAACCCATTGTGTAGACGAGTCACCTTTTTTTATTGCCCCCATATCGCGTCGTACAAGATTTCAAGATGCCGCACAGGACTCTGAATTCTTTATTAATAAAACAATCCAAACGCTTCTCCTTTCCAGTAGCCACAGCTCTGAATAACACCTTGAGTGCTATGAATACTGCTCTTCTTACAATAGCAAAATTATATGAAATTCTTGATTCAAAGATGATCCACCAAACAATGTTATTGGAGCAAATTCTCAAAGGAGCATCGATTTCGGAAGTAGTGCTTACATCTAAGTCTAATCGGCTGTCAGCCGGTATAGATCAGTGTGATAATGCCTTAACTAAACTCCCAGACTGCGAAGTGTTCACCAGTCCATACTAGATGTGCCTGTTGTGCCCCAAGTGAGTCCGAGTAAGGCATGCTTTGCATTGACTATGCCGTCTCCTCCCATCCATGTCATGACTCATCTACAACTGATTCTTGCGGATTTGGGTCATGACATCAATGCTCAACAAGCAAGGCCTGATAAGCCTCTAATAGTCAATATTGCTAAGGATGCTCTTGCCCCTAATGAGGCCGAAGTGAAATCCCCTATATCTACGCCTAATGTTAAGACCATCTCTACTTCAATGCCGCACATCTTTAAGCTCTTTGTGCCAGTGTCTACAAACCTGGAGGTTAACAAAGTGCTCTCTGTCCTCTCAGATTTGTAAGACCGAGCAGAGCAAACCTGTGAAACTGGGCAGAACAGGGCGGCACACACAGTCGAAAGCTAAAGTGTACAAGTTTATCAAAATGATCACCAGGCGTGAAAAGCCGCAGCCTAACATAGCAGCCAAGGATATCCCGACTCTTAATAAGGCCACCACCCAGATGTTCATGCCCTACAAGCCTCTAGATGAATTGGTGGAATTTATGACCAAAGGAGATTCAATAGGCGGTGCAGCGATGTCTGTTTCACAGCCCATTATCTCAAATGCTTCAATCCTCATAATTAACCTTACTAATAACAACATAGTTGGTGCAAAACCATTGCATTTCACCTCTTTCGGCCTTGGTAAAACGCAAATTGTTCCGCCGACTCTTGAGGAATTGAGAGAAGAGATCAGAGCATCTATTAATGCTTATATGATCCAGGACCCCCACCAAAAAACCACCCCACAGTTGTATCAAATGGCCCCTTTGCACAGTTCTCTGGTTCCACTTCACAAGTTGCTACACAAATTACTCCTCTAATCATGTGTAGTGATTCGACTTCACAACCATCTGCATCACCTAGAGTCCACCTAGAGTCCAATGATTACAAAAAGATCTAACTCTGAGTAATTCCATTATCCCTGGCCCTTCATTAAGGTCATCTGCACAGACAATTCTGCTAATTCAAGAGATTCGCAACATCATAAAGTCATCAATTGACTCCTATTTGTGGAATATTGGGGTCATAAGGCAGGTGCTTACAATACACAACCCAAAGCATTTCCGGATGTGAGAGTCTGATGAAGCCACCTAATATGACAAATTTAGATGGAGGTGCATTCATAGAACGTAGACTCCCCCAAGTCCAACAACAAAATCTAGACACACATTTGTCCAATTCCAATCGTTTGGACAATGATAAAACACTTACAGGGTAATTCATGGAATTTCGCACAAAAGTGTCGCACGCGGCTGGCGCACAGCGTGCCCGTGCGAATGTCTGCGCCAGCCGCGTGCGCTAAAATCGATTTCCGCGCACAGCGTATTCATGGATTTTCGCATCCAAAACCAGCCGTGGCGCAGCGTGGCGCAGCGACCCTGCAGCAGCGCCAGTTACGCCCCCAAGAATGCTCTTGCGCAAGGAAAAGCCTTCAAAATCCCCAAATAATCGCAAAGGGCTGCGCTAACCCTGGACCAGTTCACAGGGCTGGCAAACAGCAAACGCCAAGCGGGGAACGTGTATTTCAGTGGTTTGCGGGAAGTTCCACACGCGATTGTCCTGTGTACGTGTGCATCAGGGGTGCGTGGGAAGTAACACACCCAAAAGCAGCAGGGTACGTGTATTCCAGGGGTGCGCGGGAAGTATCACACGCAAAAACAGCAGGGTACGTGTATTCCAGGGGTGCACGGGAAGTATCACACGCAAAAGCAGCAGGGTACGTGTATTCCAGGGGTGCACGGGAAGTATCACATGCAAAAGCAGCAGGCTACGTGTATTTCAGGGGTGCGCGGGAAGTATCACACGCAAAATCAGCAGGGTACGTGTATTTCAGGGGTGCGCGGGAAGTATCACACGCGATTCCATCAGGGTACATGTATTCCAGGGGTGCGCGGGAAGTATCACACGCAAAAGCAGCAGGGTATGTGTATTTCAGGGGTGCGCCGGAAGTATCACACGTGATTCCATCAGGGTACGTGTATTACAGGGGTGCGCGGGGAGCACCACACGTGAATTGCACGTGTGGGTCCTCCCAGGTGTTCCCTCTACACCCTCCACGGCCCCTGCAGGTGGCCCACACCAAGGGGCCTACCCTGCACATGTCCTGCAGGCACCCCATCCACCATGGCCATGCCCCCCAGCCAACCCACATGTCACCTTGCAGTACTGCCCACCAACGCATGTCCACCTGCACCCCCAGCCACCAGGGGCAGCCTCCACCAGGCCCCCACCCATGTCTCCCATCACCCCCAGCCACCAGGGGCAGCCTCCACCAGGCCCCCACTCATGTCTCCCATCACCCCCACCCCCCAGCAGTGCAGGGGCAGCCTCCACCAGCCCCCACTCATGTCGCCCACCACCCCCACCCCCCAGCAGTGCAGGGGCAGCCTCCACCAGGCCCCCACTCATGTCTTCCACCACTCCCACCCCCCAGCCACCAGGGGCAGCCTCCACCAGGCCCCCACTCATGTCCAACTCATGTCTCCCTGCACCCCCACCCCCCAGCCACCAGTGGCAGCCTCCACCAGGCCCCCACTCATGTCTCCCACCACCCCCACCCCCCAGCCACCAGGGGCAGCCTCCACCAGGCCCCCACTCATGTCCAACTCATGTATCCCACCACCCCCACCCCCCAGCCACCAGGGGCAGCCTCCACCAGGCCCCCACTCATGTCTCCCATCACCCCCACCCCCCAGCCACCAGGGGCAGCCTCCACCAGGCCCCCACTCATGTCTCCCATCACCCCCACCCCCAGCAGTGCAGGGGCAGCCTCCACCAGGCCCCCGCTCATGCCTCCCTGCACCCCCACCCACCAGCCACCAGGGGCAGCCTCCACCAGGCCCCCACTCATGTCCAACTCATGTCTCCCTGCACCCCTACCCCCAGCCACCAGGGGCAGCCTCCACCAGGCCCCCACTCCTGTCTCCCATTACCCCCACCCTCCAGCAGTGCAGGGGCAGCCTCCACCAGGCCCCCACTCATGTCCCCTATCACCCGCACCCCCCAGCCACCAGGGGCAGTCTCCACCAGGCCCCCACTCATATCTCCCATCACCCCCACCCCCCAGCCACCAGGGGCAGCCTCCACCAGGCCCCCACTCATGTCCAACTCATGTCTCCCTGCACCCCCACCCCCAGCCACCAGGAGCAGCCTCCACCAGGCCCCCACTCATGGCCAACTCATGTCTCCCACCACCCCCACCCCCCAGCCACCAGGGGCAGCCTCCACCAGGCCCCCACTCAGGTCCAACTCATGTCTCCCAGCACCCCCACCCCCAGCCACCAGGTGCAGCCTCCACCAGGCCCCCACTCATGTCTCACATCACCCCCACCCCCCAGCAGTGCAGGGGCAGCCTCCACCAGGCCCCCACTCATGTCCCCCACCACCCCCACCCCCCAGCAGCGCAGGGGCAGCCTCCACCAGGCCCCCACTCATGTCTTCCACCACTCCCACCCCCCAGCCACCAGGGGCAGCCTCCACCAGGCCCCCACTCATGTCCAACTCATGTCTCCCTGCACCCCCACACCCCAGCCACCAGCGGCAGCCTCCACCAGGCCCCCACTCATGTCCAACTCATGTCTCCCACCACCCCCACCCCCCAGCCACCAGGGGCAGCCTCAACCAGGCCCCCACTCATGCCTCCCTGCACCCCCACCCACCAGCCACCAGGGGCAGCCTCCACCAGGCCCCCACTCATGTCCAACTCATGTCTCCCTGCATCCCCACCCCCCAGCCACCAGGGGCAGCCTCCACCAGGCCCCCACTCCTGTCTCCCATCACCCCCACCCTCCAGCAGTGAAGGGGCAGCCTCCACCAGGCCCCCACTCATGTCCCATATCACCCCCACCCCCCAGCCACCAGGGGCAGCCTCCACCAGGCCCCCACTCATATCTCCCACCACCCCCACCCCCCAGCCACCAGGGGCAGCCTCCACCAGGCCCCCACTCAGGTCCAACTCATGTCTCCCAGCACCCCCACCCCCAGCCACCAGGTGCAGCCTCCACCAGGCCCCCACTCATGTCTCACATCACCCCCACCCCCCAGCAGTGCAGGGGCAGCCTCCACCAGGCCCCCACTCATGTCCCCCACCACCCCCACCCCCCAGCAGCGCAGGGGCAGCCTCCACCAGGCCCCCACTCATGTCTTCCACCACTCCCACCCCCCAGCCACCAGGGGCAGCCTCCACCAGGCCCCCACTCATATCCAACTCATGTCTCCCTGCACTCCCACACCCCAGCCACCAGCGGCAGCCTCCACCAGGCCCCCACTCATGTCCAACTCATGTCTCCCACCACCCCCACCCCCCAGCCACCAGGGGCAGCCTCAACCAGGCCCCCACTCATGCCTCCCTGCACCCCCACCCACCAGCCACCAGGGGCAGCCTCCACCAGGCCCCCACTCATGTCCAACTCATGTCTCCCTGCATCCCCACCCCCCAGCCACCAGGGGCAGCCTCCACCAGGCCCCCACTCCTGTCTCCCATCACCCCCACCCTCCAGCAGTGAAGGGGCAGCCTCCACCAGGCCCCCACTCATGTCCCATATCACCCCCACCCCCCAGCCACCAGGGGCAGCCTCCACCAGGCCCCCACTCATATCTCCCATCACCCCCACCCCCCAGCCACCAGGGGCAGCCTCCACCAGGCCCCCACTCATGTCCAACTCATGTCTCCCTGCACCCCAACCCCCAGCAACCAGGGGCAGCCTCCACCAGGCCCCCACTCATGGCCAACTCATGTCTCCCACCACCCCCACCCCCCAGCCACCGGGGCAGCCTCCACCAGGCCCCCACTCATGTCTCCCATCACCCCCACCGCCCAGCAGTGCAGGGGCAGCCTCCACCAGGCCCCCACTCATGTCTCCCATCACCCCCACCCCCCAGCAGTGCAGGGGCAGCCTCCACCAGGCCCCCACTCATGTCTCCCATCACCCCCACCCCCCAGCAGTGCAGGGGCAGCCTCCACCAGGCCCCCACTCATGTCCAACTCATGTCTCCCACCACCCCCACCCCCAGCCACCAGGGGCAGCCTCCACCAGGCCCCTACTCATGTCCCACTCATGTCCCCTATCACCCCCACCCCCCAGCCACCAGGGGCAGCCTCCACCAGGCCCCCACTCATGTCTCCCATCACCCCCACCCCCCAGCCACCAGGGGCAGCCTCCACCAGGCACCCACTCATGTCTCCCATCACCCCCACCCCCCAGCGGTGCAGAGGCAGCCTCCACCAGGCCCCCACTCATGTCTCCCTGCACCCCCACACCCCAGTCACCAGGGGCAGCCTCCACCAGGCCCCCACTCATGTCTTCCTGCACTCCCACCCCCCAGCCACCAGGGGCAGCCTCCACCAGGCCCCCACTCATGTCCAACTCATGTCTCCCTGCACCCTCAGCCACCAGGGGCAGCCTCCACCAGGCCCCCACTTATGTCTCCCATCGCCCCCACCCCCCAGCAGTGCAGGGGCAGCCTCCACCAGGCCCCCACTCATGTCTCCCTGCACCCCCACCCCCCAGCCACCAGGGGCAGCCTCCCCCAGGTCCCCACTCATGTCCAACTCATGTCTCCCTGCACCCCCACCCCCCAGCCACCAGGGGCAGCCTCCACCAGGCCCCCACTCATGTCTAACTCATGTCTCCCTGCACCCCCATCCCCCAGCCACCAGGGGCAGCCTCCACCAGGCCCCCACTCATGTCTCCCATCACCCCCACCCCCCAGCAGTGCAGGGGCAGCCTCCACCAGGCCCCCACTCATGTCTCCCACCACCCCCACCCCCCAGCAGTGCAGGGGCAGCCTCCACCAGGCCCCCACTCATGTCTCCCACCACCCCCACCCCCCAGCCACCAGGGGCAGCCTCCACCAGGCCCCCACTCATGTCCAACTCATGTCTCCCTGCACCCCCACCCCCCAGCCACCAGCGGCAGCCTCCACCAGGCCCCCACTCATGTCTCCCACCACCCCCACCCCCCAGCCACCAGGGGCAGCCTCCACCAGGCCCCCACTCATGTCTCCCACCACCCCCACCCCCCAGCCACCAGGGGCAGCCTCCACCAGGCCCCCACTCATATCTCCCATCACCCGCACCCCCCAGCTACCAGGGGCAGCCTCGACCAGGCCCCCACTCATGTCTCCCACCACCCCCACCCCCCAGCCACCAGGGGCAGCCTCCACCAGGCCCCCACTCATGTCCAACTCATGTCTCCCACCACCCCCACCCCCCAGCCACCAGGGGCAGCCTCCACCAGGCCCCCACTCATGTCCCACTCATGTCCCCTATCACCCCCACCCCCCAGCCACCAGGGGCAGCCTCCACCAGGCCCCCACTCATGTCTCCCTGCACCCCCACCCCCCAGCCACCAGGGGCAGCCTCCACCAGGCCCCCACTCATGTCCAACTCATGTCTCCCTGCACCCCCACCCCACAGCCACCAGGGGCAGCCTCCACCAGGCCCCCACTCATGTCTCCCATCACCACCACCCCCCAGCAGTGCAGGGGCAGCCTCCACCAGGCCCCCACTCATGTCTCCCACCACCCCCACCAGGGTCTCCCACCTCCCCCACCATGGTGGTGGAGGCTGCCCCTGCACCAGGGGGCCTGGTGCAGCGGCAGCCTCCACCAGGCCCCCACTCATGTCTCCCACCACCCCCACCCCCCAGCCACCAGGGGCAGCCTCCACCAGGCCCCCACTCATGTCTCCCACCACCCCCACCCCCCAGCCACCAGGGGCAGCCTCCACCAGGCCCCCACTCATATCTCCCATCACCCGCACCCCCCAGCTACCAGGGGCAGCCTCGACCAGGCCCCCACTCATGTCTCCCACCACCCCCACCCCCCAGCCACCAGGGGCAGCCTCCACCAGGCCCCCACTCATGTCCAACTCATGTCTCCCACCACCCCCACCCCCCAGCCACCAGGGGCAGCCTCCACCAGGCCCCCACTCATGTCCCACTCATGTCCCCTATCACCCCCACCCCCCAGCCACCAGGGGCAGCCTCCACCAGGCCCCCACTCATGTCTCCCTGCACCCCCACCCCCCAGCCACCAGGGGCAGCCTCCACCAGGCCCCCACTCATGTCCAACTCATGTCTCCCTGCACCCCCACCCCACAGCCACCAGGGGCAGCCTCCACCAGGCCCCCACTCATGTCTCCCATCACCACCACCCCCCAGCAGTGCAGGGGCAGCCTCCACCAGGCCCCCACTCATGTCTCCCACCACCCCCACCAGGGTCTCCCACCTCCCCCACCATGGTGGTGGAGGCTGCCCCTGCACCAGGGGGCCTGGTGCAGGGGCAGCCTCCACCAGGCCCCCACTCATGTCTCCCACCACCGCCACCCCCCAGCAGTGCAGGGGCAGCCTCCACCAGGCCCCCACTCATGTCTCCCACCACCCCCACCCCCCAGCCACCAGGGGCAGCCTCCACCAAGCCCCCACTCATGTCTCCCATCACTCCCACCCCCCAGCAGTGCAGGGGCAGCCTCCACCAGGCCCCCACTCATGTCTCCCTGCACCCCCATCCCCCAGCCACCAGGGGCAGCCTCCACCAGGCCCCCACTCATGTCTCCCATCACCCCCACCCCCCAGCAGTGCAGGGGCAGCCTCCACCAGGCCCCCACTCATGTCTCCCATCACCCCCACCCCCCAGTAGTGCAGGGGCAGCCTCATCCAGGCCCCCACTCATGTCCCCTATCACCCCCACCCCCAGCCACCAGGGGCAGCCTCCACCAGGCCCCCACTCATGTCCAACTCATGTCTCCCTGCACCCCCACCCCCCAGCCACCAGGGGCAGCCTCCACCAGGCCCCAACTCATGTCTCCCATCACCCCCACCCCACAGCAGTGCAGGGGCAGCCTCCACCAGGCCCCCACTCATGTCCCCTATCACCCCCACCCCCCAGCCACCAGGGGCAGCCTCCACCAGGCCCCCACTCATGTCTCCCATCACCCCACCCCCCAGCCACCAGGGGCAGCCTCCACCAGGCCCCCACTCATGTCTCCCATCACCCCCACCCTCCAGCAGTGCAGGGGCAGCCTCCACCAGGCCCCCACTCATGTCTCCCTGCACCCCCACCCCCCAGCCACCAGGGGCAGCCTCCACCAGGCCCCCACTCATGTCTTCCTGCACTCCCACCCCCCAGCCACCAGGGGCAGCCTCCACCAGGCCCCCACTCATGTCCAACTCATGTCTCCCTGCACCCCCACCTCCCAGCCACCAGGGGCAGCCTCCACCAGGCCCCCACTCATGTCTCCCATCACCCCCACCCCCCAGCAGTGCAGGGGCAGCCTCCACCAGGCCCCCACTCATGTCTCCTTGCACCCCCACCCCCCAGCCACCAGGGGCAGCCTCCACCAGGTCCCCACTCATGTCCAACTCATGTCTCCCACCACCCCCACCCACCAGCCACCAGGGGCAGCCTCCACCAGGCCCCCACTCATGTCCCCTATCACCCCCACCCCCCGGCCACCAGGGGCAGCCTCCACCAGGCCCCCACTCATGTCTCCCACCATCCCCACTCCCCAGCCACCAGGGGCAGCCTCCACCAGGCCCCCACTCATGTCTCCCATCACCCCCACCCCCCAGCAGTGCCGGGGCAGCCTCCACCAGGCCCCCACTCATGTCTCCCTGCACCCCCACCCCCCAGCCACCAGGGGCAGCCTCCACCAGGCCCCCACTCATGTCTTCCTGTACTGCCACCCCCCAGCCACCAGGGGCAGCCTCCACCAGGCCCCCACTCATGTCTCCCTGCACCCCCACCCCCCAGCCACCAGGGGCAGCCTCCACCAGGCCCCCACTCATGTCTCTCATCACCCCCACCCCCCAGTAGTGCAGGGGCAGCCTCCACCAGGCCCCCACTCATGTCTCCCTGCACCCCCACGCCCCAGCCACCAGGGGCAGCCTCCACCAGGTCCCCACTCATGTCCAACTCATGTCTCCCTGCACCCCCACCCCCAGCCACCAGGGGCAGCCTCCACCAGGCCCCCACTCATGTCTAACTCATGTCTCCCACCACCCCCACCCCCCAGCCACCAGGGGCAGCCACCACCAGGCCCCCACTCATGTCTCCCATCACCCCCACCCCCCAGCAGTGCAGGGGCAGCCTCCACCAGGCCCCCACTCATGTCTCCCACCAGCCCCACCCCCCAGCAGTGCAGGGGCAGCCTCCACCAGGCCCCCACTCATGTCTCCCACCACCCCCACCCCCCAGCCACCAGGGGCAGCCTCCACCAGGCCCCCACTCATGTCCAACTCATGTCTCCCTGCACCCCCACCCCCCAGCCACCAGGGGCAGCCTCCACCAGGCCCCCACTCATGTCTCCCACCACCCCCACCCCCCAGCCACCAGGGGCAGCCTCCACCAGGCCCCCACTCATGTCCAACTCATGTCTCCCACCACCCCCACCCCCCAGCCACCAGGGGCAGCCTCCACCAGGCCCCCACTCATGTCCAACTCATGTCTCCCACCACCCCCACCCCCCAGCCACCAGGGGCAGCCTCCACCAGGCCCCCACTCATGTCCCACTCATGTCCCCTATCACCCCCACCCCCAGCCACCAGGGGCAGCCTCCACCAGGCCCCCACTCATATCTCCCATCACCCGCACCCCCCAGCCACCAGGGGCAGCCTCGACCAGGCCCCCACTCATGTCTCCCACCACCCCCACCCCCTCAGCCACCAGGGGCAGCCTCCACCAGGCCCCCACTCATGTCCAACTCATGTCTCCCACCACCCCCACCCCCCAGCCACCAGGGGCAGCCTCCACCAGGCCCCCACTCATGTCCCACTCATGTCCCCTATCACCCCCACCCCCCAGCCACCAGGGGCAGCCTCCATCAGGCCCACACTCATGTCTCCCTGCACCCCCACCCCCCAGCCACCAGGGGCAGCCTCCATCAGGCCCCCACTCATGTCCAACTCATGTCTCCCTGCACCCCCACCCCCCAGCCACCAGGGGCAGCCTCCACCAGGCCCCCACTCATGTCTCCCATCACCACCACCCCCCAGCAGTGCAGGGGCAGCCTCCACCAGGCCCCCACTCATGTCTCCCACCACCCCCACCCCCCAGCAGTGCAGGGGCAGCCTCCACCAGGCCCCCACTCATGTCTCCCACCACCCCCACCCCCCAGCCACCAGGGGCAGCCTCCACCAGGCCCCCACTCATGTCTCCCATCACTCCCACCCCCCAGCAGTGCAGGGGCAGCCTCCACCAGGCCCCCACTCATGTCTCCCTGCACCCCCACCCCCCAGCCACCAGGGGCAGCCTCCACCAGGCCCCCACTCATGTCTCCCATCACCCCCACCCCCCAGCAGTGCAGGGGCAGCCTCCACCAGGCCCCCACTCATGTCTCCCATCACCCCCACCCCCCAGTAGTGCAGGGGCAGCCTCCACCAGGCCCCCACTCATGTCCCCTATCACCCCCACCCCCAGCCACCAGGGGCAGCCTCCACCAGGCCCCCACTCATGTCCAACTCATGTCTCCCTGCACCCCCACCCCCCAGCCACCAGGGGCAGCCTCCACCAGGCCCCAACTCATGTCTCCCATCACACCCACCCCCCAGCAGTGCAGGGGCAGCCTCCACCAGGCCCCCACTCATGTCCCCTATCACCCCCACCCCCCAGCCACCAGGGGCAGCCTCCACCAGGCCCCCACTCATGTCTCCCATCACCCCCACCCCCCAGCCACCAGGGGCAGCCTCCACCAGGCCCCCACTCATGTCTCCCATCACCCCCACCCCCCAGCAGTGCAGGGGCAGCATCCACCAGGCCCCCACTCATGTCTCCCTGCACCCCCACCCCCCAGCCACCAGGGGCAGCCTCCACCAGGCCCCCACTCATGTCTTCCTGCACTCCCACCCCCCCAGCCACCAGGGGCAGCCTCCACCAGGCCCCCACTCATGTCCAACTCATGTCTCCCTGCACCCCCACCTCCCAGCCACCAGGGGCAGCCTCCACCAGGCCCCCACTCATGTCTCCCATCACCCCCACCCCCCAGCAGTGCAGGGGCAGCCTCCACCAGGCCCCCACTCATGTCTCCCTGCACCCCCACCCCCCAGCCACCAGGGGCAGCCTCCACCAGGTCCCCACTCATGTCCAACTCATGTCTCCCACCACCCCCACCCACCAGCCACCAGGGGCAGCCTCCACCAGGCCCCCACTCATGTCCCACTCATGTCCCCTATCACCCCCACCCCCCGGCCACCAGGGGCAGCCTCCACCAGGCCCCCACTCATGTCTCCCACCATCCCCACCCCCCAGCCACCAGGGGCAGCCTCCACCAGGCCCCCACTCATGACTCCCATCACCCCCACCCCCCAGCAGTGCAGGGGCAGCCTCCACCAGGCCCCCACTCATGTCTCCCTGCACCCCCACCCCCCAGCCACCAGGGGCAGCCTCCACCAGGCCCCCACTCATGTCTTCCTGTACTGCCACCCCCCAGCCACCAGGGGCAGCCTCCACCAGGCCCCCACTCATGTCCAACTCATGTCTCCCTGCACCCCCACCCCCCAGCCACCAGGGGCAGCCTCCACCAGGCCCCCACTCATGTCTCTCATCACCCCCACCCCCCAGCAGTGCAGGGGCAGCCTCCACCAGGCCCCCACTCATGTCTCCCTGCACCCCCACGCCCCAGCCACCAGGGGCAGCCTCCACCAGGTCCCCACTCATGTCCAACTCATGTCTCCCTGCACCCCCACCCCCAGCCACCAGGGGCAGCCTCCACCAGGCCCCCACTCATGTCTAACGCATGTCTCCCACCACCCCCACCCCCCAGCCACCAGGGGCAGCCACCACCAGGCCCCCACTCATGTCTCCCATCACCCCCACCCCCCAGCAGTGCAGGGGCAGCCTCCACCAGGCCCCCACTCATGTCTCCCACCAGCGCCACCCCCCAGCAGTGCAGGGGCAGCCTCCACCAGGCCCCCACTCATGTCTCCCACCACCCCCACCCCCCAGCCACCAGGGGCAGCCTCCACCAGGCCCCCACTCACGTCCAACTCATGTCTCCCTGCACCCCCACCCCCCAGCCACCAGGGGCAGCCTCCACCAGGCCCCCACTCATGTCTCCCACCACCCCCACCCCCCAGCCACCAGGGGCAGCCTCCACCAGGCCCCCACTCATGTCCCACTCATGTCCCCTATCACCCCCACCCCCCAGCCACCAGGGGCAGCCTCCACCAGGCCCCCACTCATGTCTCCCATCACCCGCACCCCCCAGCCACCAGGGGCAGCCTCCACCAGGCCCCCACTCATGTCTCCCACCACCCCCACCCCCCAGCCACCAGGGGCAGCCTCCACCAGGCCCCCACTCATGTCCAACTCATGTCTCCCACCACCCCCACCCCCGAGCCACCAGGGGCAGCCTCCACCAGGCCCCCACTCATGTCCCACTCATGTCCCCTATCACCCCCACCCCCAAGCCACCAGGGGCAACCTCCACCAGGCCCCCACTCATATCTCCCATCACCCGCACCCCCCAGCCACCAGGGGCAGCCTCGACCAGGCCCCCACTCATGTCTCCCACCACCCCCACCCCCTCAGCCACCAGGGGCAGCCTCCACCAGGCCCCCACTCATGTCCAACTCATGTCTCCCACCACCCCCACCCCCCAGCCACCAGGGGCAGCCTCCACCAGGCCCCCACTCATGTCCCACTCATGTCCCCTATCACCCCCACCCCCCAGCCACCAGGGGCAGCCTCCATCAGGCCCACACTCATGTCTCCCTGCACCCCCACCCCCCAGCCACCAGGGGCAGCCTCCATCAGGCCCCCACTCATGTCCAACTCATGTCTCCCTGCACCCCCACCCCCCAGCCACCAGGGGCAGCCTCCACCAGGCCCCCACTCATGTCTCCCATCACCACCACCCCCCAGCAGTGCAGGGGCAGCCTCCACCAGGCCCCCACTCATGTCTCCCACCACCCCACCCCCCAGCAGTGCAGGGGCAGCCTCCACCAGGCCCCCACTCATGTCTCCCACCACCCCCACCCCCCAGCCACCAGGGGCAGCCTCCACCAGGCCCCCACTCATGTCTCCCATCACTCCCACCCCCCAGCAGTGCAGGGGCAGCCTCCACCAGGCCCCCACTCATGTCTCCCTGCACCCCCACCCCCCAGCCACCAGGGGCAGCCTCCACCAGGCGCCCACTCATGTCTCCCATCACCCCACCCCCCAGCAGTGCAGGGGCAGCCTCCACCAGGCCCCCACTCATGTCTCCCATCACCCCCACCCCCCAGTAGTGCAGGGGCAGCCTCCACCAGGCCCCCACTCATGTCCCCTATCACCCCCACCCCCAGCCACCAGGGGCAGCCTCCACCAGGCCCCCACTCATGTCCAACTCATGTCTCCCTGCACCCCCACCCCCCAGCCACCAGGGGCAGCCTCCACCAGGCCCCAACTCATGTCTCCCATCACACCCACCCCCCAGCAGTGCAGGGGCAGCCTCCACCAGGCCCCCACTCATGTCCCCTATCACCCCCACCCCCCAGCCACCAGGGGCAGCCTCCACCAGGCCCCCACTCATGTCTCCCATCACCCCCACCCCCCAGCCACCAGGGGCATCCTCCACCAGGCCCCCACTCATGTCTCCCATCACCCCCACCCCCCAGCAGTGCAGGGGCAGCCTCCACCAGGCCCCCACTCATGTCTCCCTGCACCCCCACCCCCCAGCCACCAGGGGCAGCCTCCACCAGGCCCCCACTCATGTCTTCCTGCACTCCCACCCCCCAGCCACCAGGGGCAGCCTCCACCAGGCCCCCACTCATGTCCAACTCATGTCTCCCTGCACCCCCACCTCCCAGCCACCAGGGGCAGCCTCCACCAGGCCCCCACTCATGTCTCCCATCACCCCCACCCCCCAGCAGTGCAGGGGCAGCCTCCACCAGGCCCCCACTCATGTCTCCCTGCACCCCCACCCCCCAGCCACCAGGGGCAGCCTCCACCAGGTCCCCACTCATGTCCAACTCATGTCTCCCACCACCCCCACCCACCAGCCACCAGGGGCAGCCTCCACCAGGCCCCCACTCATGTCCCACTCATGTCCTCTATCACCCCCACCCCCCGGCCACCAGGGGCAGCCTCCACCAGGCCCCCACTCATGTCTCCCACCATCCCCACCCCCCAGCCACCAGGGGCAGCCTCCACCAGGCCCCCACTCATGTCTCCCATCACCCCCACCCCCCAGCAGTGCAGGGGCAGCCTCCACCAGGCCCCCACTCATGTCTCCCTGCACCCCCACCCCCCAGCCACCAGGGGCAGCCTCCACCAGGCCCCCACTCATGTCTTCCTGTACTGCCACCCCCCAGCCACCAGGGGCAGCCTCCACCAGGCCCCCACTCATGTCCAACTCATGTCTCCCTGCACCCCCACCCCCCAGCCACCAGGGGCAGCCTCCACCAGGCCCCCACTCATGTCTCTCATCACCCCCACCCCCCAGCAGTGCAGGGGCAGCCTCCACCAGGCCCCCACTCATGTCTCCCTGCACCCCCACGCCCCAGCCACCAGGGGCAGCCTCCACCAGGTCCCCACTCATGTCCAACTCATGTCTCCCTGCACCCCCACCCCCAGCCACCAGGGGCAGCCTCCACCAGGCCCCCACTCATGTCTAACTCATGCCTCCCACCACCCCCACCCCCCAGCCACCAGGGGCAGCCACCACCAGGCCCCCACTCATGTCTCCCATCACCCCCACCCCCCAGCAGTGCAGGGGCAGCCTCCACCAGGCCCCCACTCATGTCTCCCACCAGCGCCACCCCCCAGCAGTGCAGGGGCAGCCTCCACCAGGCCCCCACTCATGTCTCCCACCACCCCCACCCCCCAGCCACCAGGGGCAGCCTCCACCAGGCCCCCACTCATGTCCAACTCATGTCTCCCTGCACCCCCACCCCCCAGCCACCAGGGGCAGCCTCCACCAGGCCCCCACTCATGTCTCCCACCACCCCCACCCCCCAGCCACCAGGGGCAGCCTCCACCAGGCCCCCACTCATGTCCCACTCATGTCCCCTATCACCCCCACCCCCCAGCCACCAGGGGCAGCCTCCACCAGGCCCCCACTCATGTCTCCCATCACCCGCACCCCCCAGCCACCAGGGGCAGCCTCCACCAGGCCCCCACTCATGTCTCCCACCACCCCCACCCCCCAGCCACCAGGGGCAGCCTCCACCAGGCCCCCACTCATGTCCAACTCATGTCTCCCACCACCCCCACCCCCGAGCCACCAGGGGCAGCCTCCACCAGGCCCCCACTCATGTCCCACTCATGTCCCCTATCACCCCCACCCCCAAGCCACCAGGGGCAACCTCCACCAGGCCCCCACTCATGTCTCCCTGCACCCCCACCCCCCAGCCACCAGGGGCAGCCTCCACCAGGCCCCCACTCATGTCCAACACATGTCTCCCTGCACCCCCACCCCCCAGCCACCAGGGGCAGCCTCCACCAGGCCCCTACTCATGTCTCCCATCACCACCACCCCCCAGCAGTGCAGGGGCAGCCTCCACCAGGCCCCCACTCATGTCTCCCACCACCGCCACCCCCCAGCAGTGCAGGGGCAGCCTCCAGCAGGCCCCCACTCATGTCTCCCACCACCCCCACCCCCCAGCCACCAGGGGCAGCCTCCACCAGGCCCCCACTCATGTCCAACTCATGTCTCCCTGCACCCCCTCCCCCCAGCCACCAGGGGCAGCCTCCACCAGGCCCCCACTCATGTCTCCCACCACCCCCACCCCCCAGCCACCAGGGGCAGCCTCCACCAGGCCCCCACTCATGTCCAACTCATGTCTCCCACCACCCCCACCCCCCAGCCACCAGGGGCAGCGTCCACCAGGCCCCCACTCATGTCCCACTCATGTCCCCTATCACTCCCACCCCCCAGCCACCAGGGGCAGCCTCCACCAGGCCCCCACTCATGTCTCCCATCACCCGCACCCCCCAGCCACCAGGGGCAGCCTCCACCAGGCACCAACTCATGTCTTCCATCACCCCCACCCCCCAGCAGTGCAGGGGCAGCCTCCACCAGGCCCCCACTCATGTCTCCCTCCACCCCCACCCTCCAGCCACCAGTGGCTGCCTCCACCAGGCCCCCCTCATGTCTCCCACCACCCCTACCCCCCAGCCACCAGGGGCAGCCTCCACCAGGCCCCCACTCATGTCCAACTCATGTCTCCCTGCACCCCCACCCCCCAGCCACCAGGGGCAGCCTCCACCAGGCCCCCACTCATGTCTCCCACCACCCCCACCCCCCAGCCACCAGGGGCAGCCTCCACCAGGCCCCCACTCATGTCCAACTCATGTCTCCCCCCACCCCCCAGCCACCAGGGGCAGCATCCACCAGGCCCCCACTCATGTCCCCTATCACTCCCACCCCCAGCCACCAGGGGCAGCCTCCACCAGGCCCCCACTCATGTCTCCCATCACCCGCACCCCCCAGCCACCAGGGGCAGCCTCCACCATGCCCCCACTCATGTCCAACTCATGTCTCCCTGCACCCCCACCCCCCAGCCACCAGGGGCAGCCTCCACCAGGCCCCCACTCATGTCTCCCACCACCCCAACCCCCCAGCCACCAGGGGCAGCCTCCACCAGGTCCCCACACATGTCTCCCATCACCCCCACCCCCCCAGCAGTGCAGGGGCAGCCTCCACCAGGCCCCCACTCATGTCTCCCATCACTCCCACCCCCCAGCAGTGCAGGGGCAGCCTCCACCAGGCCCCCACTCATGTCTCCCTGCACCCCCGCCCCCCAGCCACCAGGGGCAGCCTCCACCAGGCCCCCACTCATGTCTCCCATCACCCCCACCCCCCAGCAGTGCAGGGGCAGCCTCCACCAGGTCCCCACACATGTCTCCCATCACCCCCACCCCCCCAGCAGTGCAGGGGCAGCCTCCACCAGGCCCCCACTCATGTCTCCCATCACTCCCACCCCCCAGCAGTGCAGGGGCAGCCTCCACCAGGCCCCCACTCATGTCTCCCTGCACCCCCGCCCCCCAGCCACCAGGGGCAGCCTCCACCAGGCCCCCACTCATGTCTCCCATCACCCCCACCCCCCAGCAGTGCAGGGGCAGCCTCCACCAGGCCCCCACTCATGTCCCCTATCACCCGCACCCCCAGCCACCAGGGGCAGCCTCCACCAGGCCCCCGCTCATGTCCAACTCATGTCTCCCTGCACCCCCACCCCAAAGCCACCAGGGGCAGCCTCCACCAGGCCCCAACTCATGTCTCCCATCACCCCCACCCCCCAGCAGTGCAGGGGCAGCCTCCACCAGGCCCCCACTCATGTCCCCTATCACCCCCACCCCCCAGCCACCAGGGACAGCCTCCACCAGGCCCCCACTCATGTCTCCCATCACCCCCACCCCCCAGCCACCAGGGGCAGCCTCCACCAGGCCCCCCCTCATGTCTCCCATCACCCCCACCCCCCAGCAGTGCAGGGGCAGCCTCCACCAGGCCCCCACTCATGTCTCCCTGCACCCCCACCCCCCAGCCACCAGGGGCAGCCTCCACCAGGCCCCCACTCATGTCTCCCACCACCCCCACCCCCCAGCCACCAGGGGCAGCCTCCACCAGGCCCCCACTCATGTCTCCCATCACCCCCACCCCCCAGCAGTGCAGGGGCAGCCTCCACCAGGCCCCCACTCATGTCTCCCTGCACCCCCACCCCCCAGCCACCAGGGGCAGCCTCCACCAGGCCCCCAATCATGTCCCCTATCACCCCCACACCCCAGCAGTGCAGGGGCAGCCTCCACCAGGCCCCCACTCATGTCCCCTATCACCCCCACCCCCCAGCAGTGCAGGGGCAGCCTCCACCAGGCCCCCACTCATGTCCCCTATCACCCCCACCCGCCAGCAGTGCAGGGGAAGCCTCCACCAGGCCTCACTCATTTCTCCCATCACCCCCACCCCCCAGCAGTGCAGGGGCAGCCTCCACCAGGCCCCCACTCATGTCCCCTATCACCCCCAGCCACCAGGGGCAGCCTCCACCAGGCCCCCACTCATGTCCAACTCATGTCTCCCTGCACCCCCACCCCCCAGCAGTGCAGGGGCAGCCTCCACCAGGCCCCCACTCATGTCCCCTAACACCCCCACCCCCCAGCCACCAGGGGCAGCCTCCACCAGGCCCCCACTCATGTCCAACTCATGTCTCCCTGCACCCCCACACCCCAGCCACCAGGGGCAGCCTCCACCAGGCCCCCACTCATGTCTCCCATCACCCCCACCCCCCAGCAGTGCAGGGGCAGCCTCCACCAGGCCCCCACTCATGTCCCCTATCACCCCCACCCCCCAGCCACCAGGGGCAGCTTCCACCAGGCCCCCACAAATGTCCAACTCATGTCTCCCTGCACCCCCACCCCCCATCTACCAGGGGAAGCCTCCACCAGGCCCCCACTCATGTCTCCCATCACCCCCACCCCCCAGCAGTGCAGGGGCAGCCTCCACCAGGCCCCCACTCATGTCTCCCTGCACCCCCACCCTCCAGCCACCAGGGGCTGCCTCCACCAGGCCCCCACTCATGTCTCCCACCACCCCTACCCCCCAGCCACCAGGGGCAGCCTCCACCAGGCCCCCACTCATGTCCAACTCATGTCTCCCTGCACCCCCACCCCCCAGCCACCAGGGGCAGCCTCCACCAGGCCCCCACTCATGTCTCCCACCACCCCCACCCCCCAGCCACCAGGGGCAGCCTCCACCAGGCCCCCACTCATGTCCAACTCATGTCTCCCCCCACCCCCCAGCCACCAGGGGCAGCATCCACCAGGCCCCCACTCATGTCCCCTATCACTCCCACCCCCCAGCCACCAGGGGCAGCCTCCACCAGGCCCCCACTCATGTCTCCCATCACCCGCACCCCCCAGCCACCAGGGGCAGCCTCCACCAGGCCCCCACTCATGTCCAACTCATGTCTCCCTGCACCCCCACCCCCCAGCCACCAGGGGCAGCCTCCACCAGGCCCCCACTCATGTCTCCCACCACCCCCACCCCCCAGCCACCAGGGGCAGCCTCCACCAGGCCCCCACTCATGTCCAACTCATGTCTCCCCCCACCCCCCAGCCACCAGGGGCAGCATCCACCAGGCCCCCACTCATGTCCCCTATCACTCCCACCCCCCAGCCACCAGGGGCAGCCTCCACCAGGCCCCCACTCATGTCTCCCTGCACCCCCACCCCCCAGCCACCAGGGGCAGCCTCCACCAGGCCCCCACTCATGTCTCCCACCACCCCAACCCCCCAGCCACCAGGGGCAGCCTCCACCAGGTCCCCACACATGTCTCCCATCACCCCCACCCCCCCAGCAGTGCAGGGGCAGCCTCCACCAGGCCCCCACACATGTCTCCCATCACTCCCACCCCCCAGCAGTGCAGGGGCAGCCTCCACCAGGTCCCCACTCATGTCTCCCTGCACCCCCGCCCCCCAGCCACCAGGGGCAGCCTCCACCAGGCCCCCACTCATGTCCCCTATCACCCGCACCCCCAGCCACCAGGGGCAGCCTCCACCAGGCCCCCGCTCATGTCCAACTCATGTCTCCCTGCACCCCCACCCCCCAGCCACCAGGGGCAGCCTCCACCAGGCCCCAACTCATGTCTCCCATCACCCCCACCCCCCAGCAGTGCAGGGGCAGCCTCCACCAGGCCCCCACTCATGTCCCCTATCACCCCCACCCCCCAGCCACCAGGGACAGCCTCCACCAGGCCCCCACTCATGTCTCCCATCACCCCCACCCCCCAGCCACCAGGGGCAGCCTCCACCAGGCCCCCCCTCATGTCTCCCATCACCCCCACCCCCCAGCAGTGCTGGGGCAGCCTCCACCAGGCCCCCACTCATGTCTCCCTGCACCCCCACCCCCCAGCCACCAGGGGCAGCCTCCACCAGGCCCCCACTCATGTCTCCCACCACCCCCACCCCCCAGCCACCAGGGGCAGCCTCCACCAGGCCCCCACTCATGTCTCCCATCACCCCCACCCCCCAGCAGTGCAGGGGCAGCCTCCACCAGGCCCCCACTCATGTCTCCCTGCACCCCCACCCCCCAGCCACCAGGGGCAGCCTCCACCAGGCCCCCAATCATGTCCCCTATCACCCCCACACCCCAGCAGTGCAGGGGCAGCCTCCACCAGGCCCCCACTCATGTCCCCTATCACCCCCACCCCCCAGCAGTGCAGGGGCAGCCTCCACCAGGCCCCCACTCATGTCCCCTATCACCCCCACCCGCCAGCAGTGCAGGGGAAGCCTCCACCAGGCCCCACTCATTTCTCCCATCACCCCCACCCCCCAGCAGTGCAGGGGCAGCCTCCACCAGGCCCCCACTCATGTCCCCTATCACCCCCAGCCACCAGGGGCAGCCTCCACCAGGCCCCCACTCATGTCCAACTCATGTCTCCCTGCACCCCCACCCCCCAGCAGTGCAGGGGCAGCCTCCACCAGGCCCCCACTCATGTCCCCTAACACCCCCACCCCCCAGCCACCAGGGGCAGCCTCCACCAGGCCCCCACTCATGTCCAACTCATGTCTCCCTGCACCCCCACACCCCAGCCACCAGGGGCAGCCTCCACCAGGCCCCCACTCATGTCTCCCATCACCCCCACCCCCCAGCAGTGCAGGGGCAGCCTCCACCAGGCCCCCACTCATGTCCCCTATCACCCCCACCCCCCAGCCACCAGGGGCAGCTTCCACCAGGCCCCCACAAATGTCCAACTCATGTCTCCCTGCACCCCCACCCCCCATCTACCAGGGGAAGCCTCCACCAGGCCCCCACTCATGTCTCCCATCACCCCCACCCCCCAGCAGTGCAGGGGCAGCCTCCACCAGGCCCCCACTCATGTCTCCCTGCACCCCCACCCTCCAGCCACCAGGGGCTGCCTCCACCAGGCCCCCACTCATGTCTCCCACCACCCCTACCCCCCAGCCACCAGGGGCAGCCTCCACCAGGCCCCCACTCATGTCCAACTCATGTCTCCCTGCACCCCCACCCCCCAGCCACCAGGGGCAGCCTCCACCAGGCCCCCACTCATGTCTCCCACCACCCCCACCCCCCAGCCACCAGGGGCAGCCTCCACCAGGCCCCCACTCATGTCCAACTCATGTCTCCCCCCACCCCCCAGCCACCAGGGGCAGCATCCACCAGGCCCCCACTCATGTCCCCTATCACTCCCACCCCCCAGCCACCAGGGGCAGCCTCCACCAGGCCCCCACTCATGTCTCCCATCACCCGCACCCCCCAGCCACCAGGGGCAGCCTCCACCAGGCCCCCACTCATGTCCAACTCATGTCTCCCTGCACCCCCACCCCCCAGCCACCAGGGGCAGCCTCCACCAGGCCCCCACTCATGTCTCCCACCACCCCAACCCCCCAGCCACCAGGGGCAGCCTCCACCAGGTCCCCACACATGTCTCCCATCACCCCCACCCCCCCAGCAGTGCAGGGGCAGCCTCCACCAGGCCCCCACACATGTCTCCCATCACTCCCACCCCCCAGCAGTGCAGGGGCAGCCTCCACCAGGCCCCCACTCATGTCTCCCTGCACCCCCGCCCCCCAGCCACCAGGGGCAGCCTCCACCAGGCCCCCACTCATGTCTCCCATCACCCCCACCCCCAGCAGTGCAGGGGCAGCCTCCACCAGGCCCACACTCATGTCTCCCATCACCCCCACCCCCCAGCAGTGCAGGGGCAGCCTCCACCAGGCCCCCACTCATGTCCCCTATCACCCGCACCCCCAGCCACCAGGGGCAGCCTCCACCAGGCCCCCGCTCATGTCCAACGCATGTCTCCCTGCACCCCCACCCCCCAGCCACCAGGGGCAGCCTCCACCAGGCCCCAACTCATGTCTCCCATCACCCCCACCCCCCAGCAGTGCAGGGGCAGCCTCCACCAGGCCCCCACTCATGTCCCCTATCACCCCCACCCCCCAGCCACCAGGGACAGCCTCCACCAGGCCCCCACTCATGTCTCCCATCACCCCCACCCCCCAGCCACCAGGGGCAGCCTCCACCAGGCCCCCCCTCATGTCTCCCATCACCCCCACCCCCCAGCAGTGCAGGGGCAGCCTCCACCAGGCCCCCACTCATGTCTCCCTGCACCCCCACCCCCCAGCCACCAGGGGCAGCCTCCACCAGGCCCCCACTCATGTCTCCCACCACCCCCACCCCCCAGCCACCAGGGGCAGCCTCCACCAGGCCCCCACTCATGTCTCCCATCACCCCCACCCCCCAGCAGTGCAGGGGCAGCCTCCACCAGGCCCCCACTCATGTCTCCCTGCACCCCCACCCCCCAGCCACCAGGGGCAGCCTCCACCAGGCCCCCAATCATGTCCCCTATCACCCCCACACCCCAGCAGTGCAGGGGCAGCCTCCACCAGGCCCCCACTCATGTCCCCTATCACCCCCACCCCCCAGCAGTGCAGGGGCAGCCTCCACCAGGCCCCCACTCATGTCTCCCATCACCCCCACCCCCCAGCAGTGCAGGGGCAGCCTCCACCAGGCCCCCACTTATGTCTCCCTGAACCCCCACCCCCCAGCCACCAGGGGCAGCCTCCACCAGGCCCCCAATCATGTCCCCTATCACCCCCACACCCCAGCAGTGCAGGGGCAGCCTCCACCAGGCCCCACTCATTTTCTCCCATCACCCCCACCCCCCAGCAGTGCAGGGGCAGCCTCCACCAGGCCCCCACTCATGTCCCCTATCACCCCCAGCCACCAGGGGCAGCCTCCACCAGGCCCCCACTCATGTCCAACTCATGTCTCCCTGCACCCCCACCCCCCAGCAGTGCAGGGGCAGCCTCCACCAGGCCCCCACTCATGTCCCCTAACACCCCCACCCCCCAGCCACCAGGGGCAGCCTCCACCAGGCCCCCACTCATGTCCAACTCATGTCTCCCTGCACCCCCACACCCCAGCCACCAGGGGCAGCCTCCACCAGGCCCCCACTCATGTCCCCTATCACCCCCACCCCCCAGCCACCAGGGGCAGCTTCCACCAGGCCCCCACAAATGTCCAACTCATGTCTCCCTGCACCCCCACCCCCCATCCACCAGGGGAAGCCTCCACCAGGCCCCCACTCATGTCTCCCATCACCCCCACCCCCCAGCAGTGCAGGGGCAGCCTCCACCAGGCCCCCACTCATGTCTCCCATCACCCCCACCCCCCAGCAGTGCAGGGGCAGCCTCCACCAGGCCCCCACTCATGTCCCCTATCACCCCCACCCCCAGCCACCAGGGGCAGCCTCCACCAGGCCCCCACTCATGTCCAACTCATGTCTCCCTGCACCCCCACCCCCCAGCCACCAGGGGCAGCCTCCACCAGGCCCCCACTCATGTACCCTATCACCCCCACCCCCCAGCCACCAGGGGCAGCCTCCACCAGGCCCCCACTCATGTCTCCCTGCACCCCCACCCCCCAGCCACCAGGGGCAGCCTCCACCAGGCCCCACTCATGTCTCCCACCACCCCCACCCCCCAGCCACCAGGGGCAGCCTCCACCAGGCCCCCACCCATGTCTCCCATCACCCCCACCCCCCCAGCAGTGCAGGGGCAGCCTCCACCAGACCCCCACTCATGTCTCCCTGCACCCCCACCCCCCAGCCACCAGGGTCAGCCTCCACCAGCCTCCACTCATTTCCCCTATCACCCCCACCTCCCAGCAGTGCAGGGGCAGCCTCCACCAGGCCCCCACTCATGTCCCCTATCACTTCCACCCCCCAGCAGTGCAGGGGCAGCCTCCACCAGGCCCCCACTCATTTCTCCCATCACCCCCACCCCCAGCAGTGCAGGGGCAGCCTCCACCAGGCCCCCACTCATGTCCTCTATCACCCCCAGCCACCAGGGGCAGCCTCCACCAGGCCCCCACTCATGTCCAACTCATGTCTCCCTGCACCCCCACCCCCCAGCCACCAGGGGCAGCCTCCACCAGGCCCCCACTCATGCCTCCCATCACCCCCACCCCCCAGCAGTGCAGGGGCAGCCTCCACCAGGCCCCCACTCATGTCCCCTATCACCCCCACCCCCCAGCCACCAGGGGCAGCCTCCACCAGGCCCCCACTCATGTCCAACTCATACAAAAAAGGTAGCAGGCGCCCCTCTCTCGAAAGAACAAGGCATGATAACCTGTTCAGTGGTTATTAACCACATTGAGAGTTTGCAGCCATTGCTTTTTGCTCACTGTACCTTCACAGATGGGAAATATCCATTTGCATATCAGTCTTTGTCCCGCCCACAAGGGCAGTCCAGCACCGAAATGCTATGGCAATTCCTCTCTGAACAAGAGTACCATCAGCAACCCCATACACGTGTTTCAGCCTTGTTGGGCATCATCAGTGAGGTGAAGCTGAGCCTCTCTAAGCACAGTGAGCAGGGAGTCCACGTCTGGTTGCCCCCAGGTAACCTAGGGTGACCAACCCCAAGTTCCTTTCACAAATACAAAAAAGGTAGCAGGCGCCCCTCTCTCGAAAGAACAAGGCATGATAACCTGTTCAGTGGTTATTAACCACATTGAGAGTTTGCAGCCATTGCTTTTTGCTCACTGTACCTTCACAGATGGGAAATATCCATTTGCATATCAGTCTTTGTCCCGCCCACAAGGGCAGTCCAGCACCAAAATGCTATGGCAATTCCTCTCTGAACAAGAGTACCATCAGCAACCCCATACACGTGTTTCAGCCTTGTTGGGCATCATCAGTGAGGTGAAGCTGAGCCTCTCTAAGCACAGTGAGCAGGGAGTCCACGTCTGGTTGCCCCCAGGTAACCTAGGGTGACCAACCCCAAGTTCCTTTCACAAATACAAAAAAGGTAGCAGGCGCCCCTCTCTCGAAAGAACAACTCATGTCTCCCTGCACCCCCACACCCCAGCCACCAGGGGCAGCCTCCACCAGGCCCCCACTCATGTCTCCCATCACCCCCACCCCCCAGCAGTGCAGGGGAAGCCTCCACCTGGCCCCCACTCATGTCCCCTATCACCCCCACCCCCCAGCCACTCATGTCTCCCCCAGCAGTGCAGGGGCAGCCTCCACCAGGCCCCCACTCATGTCTCCCTGCACCCCCACCCACCAGCCACCAGGGGCAGCCTCCACCAGGCCCCCACTCATGTCTCCCACCACCCCCAACCCCCAGCCACCAGGGGCAGCCTCCACCAGGCCCCCACTTATGTCTCCCATCACCCCCACCCCCCAGCAGTGCAGGGGCAGCCTCCACCAGGCCCCCACTCATGTCTCCCTGCACCCCCATCCCCCAGCCACCAGGGGCAGCCTCCACCAGGCCCCCAATCATGTCCCCTATCACCCCCACCCCCCAGCCACCAGGGGCAGCCTCCACCAGGCCCCCACTCATGTCTCCCATCACCCCCACCACCCAGCCACCAGGGGCAGCCTCCACCAGTCCCCCACTCATGTCTCCCATCACCCCTACCCCCCAGCAGTGCAAGGGCAGCCTCCAACAGGCCCCCACTCATGTCTCCCTGCACCCCCACCCCCCAGCCACCAGGGGCAGCCTCCACCAGGCCCCCACTCATGTCCAACTCATGTCTCCCTGCACCCCCACCCCCCAGCCACCAGGGGCAGCCTCCACCAGGCCCCCACTCATGTCCAACTCATGTCTCCCACCACCCCCACCCCCCGCCACCAGGGGCAGCCTCCACCAGGCCCCCACTCATGTCTCCCATCACCCCCACCCCCCAGCAGTGCAGGGGCAGCCTCCACCAGGCCCCCACTCATTTCTCCCACCACCCCCACCCCCCAGCAGTGCAGGGGCAGCCTCCACCAGGCCCCCACTCATGTCTCCCACCACCCCCACCCCCCAGCCACCAGGGGGAGCCTCCACCAGGCCCCCACTCATGTCCAACTCATGTCTCCCTGCACCCCCACCCCCCAGCCACTAGGGGCAGCCTCCACCATTCCCCCACTCATGTCTCCCACCACCCCCACCCCCCAGCCACAAGGGGCACCTCCACCAGGCCCCCACTCATGTCCAACTCATGTCTCCCACCACCCCCACCCCCCAGCCACCAGGGGCAGCCTCCACCAGGCCCCCACTCATGTCCCACTCATGTCCCCTATCACCCCCACCCCCCAGCCACCAGGGGCAGCCTCCACCAGGCCCCCACTCATGTCTCTCATCACCCCCACCCCCCAGCCACCAGGGGCAGCCTCCACCAGGCACCCACTCATGTCTCCCATCACCCCCACCCCCCAGCAGTGCAGGGGCAGCCTCCACCAGGCCCCCACTCATGTCTCCCTGCACCCCCACCCCCCAGCCTCCAGGGGCAGCCTCCACTAGGCCCCCACTCATGTCCAACTCATGTCTCCCTGCACCCCCACCCCCCAGCCACCAGGGGCAGCCTCCACCAGGCCCCCACTCATGTCTCCCACCACCCCCACCCCCCAGCCACCAGGGGCAGCCTCCACCAGGCCCCCACTCATGTCTCCCATCACCCCCACCCCCCAGCAGTGCAGGGGCAGCCTCCACCAGGCCCCCACTCATGTCTCCCATCACCCCCATCCCCCAGCAGTGCAGGGGCAGCCTCCACCAGGCCCCCACTCATGTCTCCCTGCACCCCCACCCCCCAGCCACCAGGGGTTGCCTCCACCAGGCCCCCACTCATGTCTCCCATCACCCCCACCCCCCAGCAGTGCAGGGGCAGCCTCCACCAGGCCCCCACTCATGTCTCCCATCATCCCCACCCCCCAGCAGTGCAGGGGCAGCCTCCACCAGGCCCCCACTCATGTCCCCTCTCACCCCCACCCCCAGCCACCAGGGGCAGCCTCCACCAGGCCCCCACTCATGTCCAACTCATGTCTCCCTGCACTCCCACCCTCCAGCCACCAGGGGCAGCCTCCACCAGGCCCCCACTCATGTCTCCCATCACCCCCACCCCCCAGCAGTGCAGGGGCAGCCTCCACCAGGCCCCCACTCATGTCTCCCTGCACCCCCACCCCCCAGCCACCAGGGGCAGCCTCCACCAGGCCCCCACTCATGTCCAACTCATGTCTCCCTTTCACCCCCACCCCCCAGCCAACAGGGGCAGCCTCCACCAGGCCCCCACTCATGTCTCCCATCACCCCCACCCCCCAGCCACCAGGGGCAGCCTCCACCAGGCCCCCACTCATGTCTCCCATCACCCCCACCCCCCAGCAGTGCAGGGGCAGCCTCCACCAGGCCCCCACTCATGTCCCCTATCACCCCCACCCCCCCAGCCACCAGGGGCAGCCTCCACCAGGCCCCCACTCATGTCTCCCATCACCCCCACCCTCCAGCAGTGCAGGGGCAGCCTCCACCAGGCCCCCACTCATGTCTCCCTGCACCCCCACCCCCCAGCCTCCACCAGGCCCCCACTCATGTCTTCCTGCACTCCCACCCCCCAGCCACCAGGGGCAGCCTCCACCAGGCCCCCACTCATGTCCAACTCATGTCTCCCTGCACCCCCACCTCCCAGCCACCAGGGGCAGCCTCCACCAGGCCCCCACTCATGTCTCCCATCACCCCCACCCCCCAGCAGTGCAGGGGCAGCCTCCACCAGGCCCCCACTCATGTCTCCCTGTACCCCCACCCCCCAGCCACCAGGGGCAGCCTCCACCAGGTCCCCACTCATGTCCAACTCATGTCTCCCACCACCCCCACCCACCAGCCACCAGGGGCAGCCTCCACCAGGCCCCCACTCATGTCCCACTCATGTCCCCTATCACCCCCACCCCCCGGCCACCAGGGGCAGCCTCCACCAGGCCCCCACTCATGTCTCCCACCATCCCCACCCCCCAGGCACCAGGGGCAGCCTCCACCAGGCCCCCACTCATGTCTCCCATCACCCCCACCCCCCAGCAGTGCAGGGGCAGCCTCCACCAGGCCCCCACTCATGTCTCCCTGCACCCCCACCCCCCAGCCACCAGGGGCAGCCTCCACCAGGCCCCCACTCATGTCTTCCTGTACTGCCACCCCCCAGCCACCAGGGGCAGCCTCCACCAGGCCCCCACTCATGTCCAACTCATGTCTACCTGCACCCCCACCCCCAGCCACCAGGGGCAGCCTCCACCAGGCCCCCACTCATGTCTCTCATCACCCCCACCCCCCAGCAGTGCAGGGGCAGCCTCCACCAGGCCCCCACTCATGTCTCCCTGCACCCCCACGCCCCAGCCACCAGGGGCAGCCTCCACCAGGTCCCCACTCATGTCCAACTCATGTCTCCCTGCACCCCCACCCCCAGCCACCAGGGGCAGCCTCCACCAGGCCCCCACTTAAGTCTAACTCATGTCTCCCACCACCCCCACCCCCCAGCCACTAGGGGCAGCCACCACCAGGCCCCCACTCATTTCTCCCATCACCCCCACCCCCCAGCAGTGCAGGGGCAGCCTCCACCAGGCCCCCACTCATGTCTCCCACCAGCCCCACCCCCCAGCAGTGCAGGGGCAGCCTCCACCAGGCCCCCACTCATGTCTCCCACCACCCCCACCCCCCAGCCACCAGGGGCAGCCTCCACCAAGCCCCCACTCATGTCCAACTCATGTCTCCCTGCACCCCCACCCCCCAGCCACCAGGGGCAGCCTCCACCAGGCCCCCACTCATGTCTCCCACCACCCCCACCCCCCAGCCACCAGGGGCAGCCTCCACCAGGCCCCCACTCATGTCCAACTCATGTCTCCCACCACCCCCACCCCCCAGCCACCAGGGGCAGCCTCCACCAGGCCCCCACTCATGTCCTACTCATGTCTCCCACAACCCCCACCCCCCAGCCACCAGGGGCAGCCTCCACCAGGCCCCCACTCATGTCCCCTATCACCCCCACCCCCCAGCCACCAGGGTCAGCCTCCACCAGGCCCCCACTCATGTCTCCCATCACCCGCACCCCCCAGCCACCAGGGGCAGCCTCCACCAGGCCCCCACACATGTCCAACTCATGTCTCCCTGCACCCACACCCCCCAGCCACCAGGGGCAGCCTCCACCAGGCCCCTACTCATGTCTCCCATCACCACCACCCCCCAGCAGTGCAGGGGCAGCCTCCACCAGGCCCCCACTCATGTCTCCCACCACCCCCACCCCCCAGCAGTGCAGGGAGAGCCTCCACCAGGCCCCCACTCATGTCTAACACCACCCCCACCCCCCAGCCACCAGGGGCAGCCTCCACCAGGCCCCCACTCATGTCCAACTCATGTCTCCCTGCACCCCCACCCCCCAGCCACCAGGGGCAGCCTCCACCAGGCCCCCACTCATGTCTCCCACCACCCCCACCCCCCAGCTACCAGGGCAGCCTCCACCAGGCCCCCACTCATGTCCAACTCATGTCTCCCACCACCCCCACCCCCCAGCCACCAGGGGCAGCATCCACCAGGCCCCCACTCATGTCCCACTCATGTCCCCTATCACTCCCACCCCCCAGCCACCAGGGGCAGCCTCCACCAGGCCCCCACTCATGTCTCCCATCACCCGCACCCCCCAGCCACCAGGGGCAGCCTCCACCAGGCACCCACTCATGTCTTCCATCACCCCCACACCCCAGCAGTGCAGGGGCAGCCTCCACCAGGCCCCCACTCATGTCTCCCTGCACCCCCACCCCCCAGCCACCAGGGGCAGCCTCCACCAGGCCCCCACTCATGTCCAACTCATGTCTCCCTGCACCCCCACCCCCCAGCCACCAGGGGCAGCCTCCACCAGGCCCCCACTCATGTCTCCCACCACCCCCACCCCCCAGCCACCAGGGGCAGCCTCCACCAGGCCCCCACTCATGTCCAACTCATGTCTCCTACCACCCCCACCCCCCAGCCACCAGGGGCAGCATCCACCAGGCCCCCACTCATGTCCCACTCATGTCCCCTATCACTCCCACCCCCCAGCCACCAGGGGCAGCCTCCACCAGGCCCCCACTCATGTCTCCCATCACCCGCACCCCCCAGCCACCAGGGGCAGCCTCCACCAGGCCCCCACTCGTCCAACTCATGTCTCCCTGCACCCCCACCCCCCAGCCACCAGGGGCAGCCTCCACCAGGCCCCCACTCATGTCTCCCGCCACCCCAACCCCCCAGCCACCAGGGGCAGCCTCCACCAGGTCCCCACACATGTCTCCCATCACCCCCACCCCCCAGCAGTGCAGGGGCAGCATCCACCAGGCCCCCACTCATGTCTCCCATCACTCCCACCCCCCAGCAGTGCAGGGGCAGCCTCCACCAGGCCCCCACTCATGTCTCCCTGCACCCCCGCCCCCCAGCCACCAGGGGCAGCCTCCACCAGGCCCCCACTCATGTCTCCCATCACCCCCACCCCCCAGCAGTGCAGGGGCAGCCTCCACCAGGCCCACACTCATGTCTCCCATCACCCCCACCCCCCAGCAGTGCAGGGGCAGCCTCCACCAGGCCCCCACTCATGTCCCCTATCACCCGCACCCCCAGCCACCAGGGGCAGCCTCCACCAGGCCCCCACTCATGTCCAACTCATGTCTCCCTGCACCCCCACCCCCCAGCCACCAGGGGCAGCCTCCACCAGGCCCCAACTCATGTCTCCCATCACCCCCACCCCCCAGCAGTGCAGGGGCAGCCTCCACCAGGCCCCCACTCATGTCCCCTATCACCCCCACCCCCCAGCCACCAGGGGCAGCCTCCACCAGGCCCCCACTCATGTCTCCCATCACCCCCACCCCCCAGCCACCAGGGGCAGCCTCCACCAGGCCCCCCCTCATGTCTCCCATCACCCCCACCCCCCAGCAGTGCAGGGGCAGCCTCCACCAGGCCCAAACTCATGTCTCCCTGCACCCCCACCCCCCAGCCACCAGGGGCAGCCTCCACCAGGCCCCCACACATGTCTCCCACCACCCACACCCCCCAGCCACCAGGGGGAGCCTCCACCAGGCCCCCACTCATGTCTCCCATCACCCCCACCCCCCAGCAGTGCAGGGGCAGCCTCCACCAGGCCCCCACTCATGTCTCCCTGCACCCCCACCCCCCAGCCACCAGGGGCAGCCTCCACCAGGCCCCCAATCATGTCCCCTATCACCCCCACCCCCCAGCAGTGCAGGGGCAGCCTCCACCAGGCCCCCACTCATGTCCCCTATCACCCCCACCCCCCAGCAGTGCAGGGGCAGCCTCCACCAGGCCCCCACTCATGTCCCCTATCACCCCCACCCGCCAGCAGTGCAGGGGCAGCCTCCACCAGGCCCCACTCATTTCTCCCATCACCCCCAGCTCCCCAGGAGTGCAGGGGCAGCCTCCACCAGGCCCCCACTCATGTCCCCTATCACCCCCAGCCACCAGGGGCAGCCTCCACCAGGCCCCCACTCATGTCCAACTCATGTCTCCCTGCACCCCCACCCCCCAGCAGTGCAGGGGCATCCTCCACCAGGCCCCCACTCATGTCCCCTAACACCCCCACCCCCCAGCCACCAGGGGCAGCCTCCACCAGGCCCCACTCATGTCCAACTCATGTCTCCCTGCACCCCCATACCCCAGCCACCAGGGGCAGCCTCCACCAGGCCCCCACTCATGTCCCCTATCACCCCCACCCCCCAGCCACCAGGGGCAGCTTCCACCAGGCCCCCACTCATGTCCAACTCATGTCTCCCTGCACCCCCACCCCCCAGCCACCAGGGGAAGCCTCCACCAGGCCCCCACTCATGTCTCCCATCACCCCCACCCCCCAGCAGTGCAGGGGCAGAATCCACCAGGCCCCCACTCATGTCTCCCATCACCCCCACCCCCCAGCAGTGCAGGGGCAGCCTCCACCAGGCCCCCACTCATGTCCCCTATCACCCCCACCCCCAGCCACCAGGGGCAGCCTCCACCAGCCCCCCACTCATGTCCAACTCATGTCTCCCTGCACCCCCACCCCCCAGCCACCAGGGGCAGCCTCCACCAGGCCCCCACTCATGTCTCCCATCACCCCCACCCCCCAGCCACCAGGGGCAGCCTCCCCCAGGCCCCCACTCATGTACCCTATCACCCCCACCCCCCAGCCACCAGGGGCAGCCTCCACCAGGCCCCCACTCATGTCTCCCTGCACCCCCACCCCCCAGCCACCAGGGGCAGCCTCCACCAGGCCCCACTCATGTCTCCCACCACCCCCACCCCCCAGCCACCAGGGGCAGCCTCCACCAGGCCCCCACTCATGTCTCCCATCACCCCTACCCCCCCAGCAGTGCAGGGGCAGCCTCCACCAGACCCCCACTCATGTCTCCCTGCACCCCCACCCCCCAGCCACCAGGGTCAGCCTCCACCAGGCCCCCAATCATGTCCCCTATCACCCCCACCCCCCAGCAGTGCAGGGGCAGCCTCCACCAGGCCCCCACTCATTTCCCCTATCACCCCCACCTCCCAGCAGTGCAGGGGCAGCCTCCACCAGGCCCCCACTCATGTCCCCTATCACTTCCACCCCCCAGCAGTGCAGGGGCAGCCTCCACCAGGCCCCCACTCATTTCTCCCATCACCCCCACCCCCCAGCAGTGTAGGGGCAGCCTCCACCAGGCCCCCACTCATGTCCTCTATCACCCCCAGCCACCAGGGGCAGCCTCCACCAGGCCCCCACTCATGTCCAACTCATGTCTCCCTGCACCCCCACCCCCCAGCCACCAGGGGCAGCCTCCACCAGGCCCCCACTCATGTCTCCCATCACCCCCACCCCCCAGCAGTGCAGGGGCAGCCTCCACCAGGCCCCCACTCATGTCCCCTATCACCCCCACCCCCCAGCCACCAGGGGCAGCCTCCACCAGGCCCCCACTCATGTCCAACTCATGTCTCCCTGCACCCCCACACCCCAGCCACCAGGGGCAGCCTCCACCAGGCCCCCACTCATGTCTCCCATCACCCAACCCCCCAGCAGTGCAGGGGAAGCCTCCTCCTGGCCCCCACTCATGTCCCCTATCACCCCCACCCCCCAGCCACTCATGTCTCCCCCAGCAGTGCAGGGGCAGCCTCCACCAGGCCCCCACTCATGTCTCCCTGCACCCCCACCCCCCAGCCACCAGGGGCAGCCTCCACCAGGCCCCCACTCATGTCTCCCATCACCCCCAACCCCCAGCCACCAGGAGCAGCCTCCACCAGGCCCCCACTCATGTCTCCCATCACCCCCACCCCCCAGCAGTGCAGGGGCAGCCTCCACCAGGCCCCCACTCATGTCTCCCTGCACCCCCACCCCCCAGCCACCAGAGGCAGCCTCCACCAGGCCCCCAATCATGTCCACTATCACCCCCACCCCCCAGCCACCAGGGGCAGCCTCCACCAGGCCCCCACTCATGTCTCCCATCACCCCCACCACCCAGCCACCAGGGGCAGCCTCCACCAGTCCCCCACTCATGTCTCCCATCACCCCTACCCCCCAGCAGTGCAAGGGCAGCCTCCACCAGGCCCCCACTCATGTCTCCCTGCACCCCCACCCCCCAGCCACCAGGGGCAGCCTCCACCAGGCCCCCACTCATGTCCAACTCATGTCTCCCTGCACCCCCACCCCCCAGCCACCAGGGGCAGCCTCCACCAGGCCCCCACTCATGTCCAACTCATGTCTCCCACCACCCCCACCCCCCGTCACCAGGGGCAGCCTCCACCAGGCCCCCACTCATGTCTCCCATCACCCCCACCCCCCAGCAGTGCAGGGGCAGCCTCCACCAGGCCCCCACTCATGTCTCCCACCACCCCCACCCCCCAGCAGTGCAGGGGCAGCCTCCACCAGGCCCCCACTCATGTCTCCCACCACCCCCACCCCCCAGCCACCAGGGGCAGCCTCCACCAGGCCCCCACTCATGTCCAACTCGTGTCTCCCTGCACCCCCACCCCCCAGCCACCAGGGGCATCCTCCACCAGGCCCCCACTCATGTCTCCCACCACCCCCACCCCCCAGCCACCAGGGGCACCTCCACCAGGCCCCCACTCATGTCCAACTCATGTCTCCCACCACCCCCACCCCCCAGCCACCAGGGGCAGCCTCCACCAGGCCCCCATTCATGTCCCACTCATGTCCCCTATCACCCCCACCCCCCAGCCACCAGGGGCAGCCTCCACCAGGCCCCCACTCATGTCTCCCATCACCCCCACCCCCCAGCAGTGCAGGGGCAGCCTCCACCAGGCCCCCACTCATGTCTCCCTGCACCCCCACCCCCCAGCCTCCAGGGGCAGCCTCCACTAGGCCCCCACTCATGTCCAACTCATGTCTCCCTGCACCCCCACCCCCCAGCCACCAGGGGCAGCCTCCACCAGGCCCCCACTCATGTCTCCCACCACCCCCACCCCCCAGCCACCAGGGGCAGCCTCCACCAGGCCCCCACTCATGTCTCCCATCACCCCCACCCCCCAGCAGTGCAGGGGCAGCCTCCACCAGGCCCCCACTCATGTCTCCCATCACCCCCACCCCCCAGCAGTGCAGGGACAGCCTCCACCAGGCCCCCACTCATGTCTCCCTGCACCCCCACCCCCCAGCCACCAGGGGCTGCCTCCACCAGGCCCCCACTCATGTCTCCCATCACCCCCACCCCCCAGCAGTGCAGGGGCAGCCTCCACCAGGCCCCCTCTCATGTCTCCCATCATCCCCACCCCCCAGCAGTGCAGGGGCAGCCTCCACCAGGCCCCCACTCATGTCCCCTCTCACCCCCACCCCCAGCCACCAGGGGCAGCCTCCACCAGGCCCCCACTCATGTCCAACTCATGTCTCCCTGCACCCCCACCCTCCAGCCACCAGGGGCAGCCTCCACCAGGCCCCCACTCATGTCTCCCATCACCCCCACCCCCCAGCAGTGCAGGGGCAGCCTCCACCAGGCCCCCACTCATGTCTCCCTGCACCCCCACCCCCCAGCCACCAGGGGCAGCCTCCACCAGGCCCCCACTCATGTCCAACTCATGTCTCCCTGTCACCCCCACCCCCCAGCCAACAGGGGCAGCCTCCACCAGGCCCCCACTCATGTCTCCCATCACCCCCACCCCCCAGCCACCAGGGGCAGCATCCACCAGGCCCCCACTCATGTCTCCCATCACCCCCACCCCCCAGCAGTGCAGGGGCAGCCTCCACCAGGCCCCCACTCATGTCTCCCTGCACCCCCACCCCTCCAGCCACCAGGGTCAGCCTCCACCAGGCCCCCACTCATGTCTCCCACCACCCCCACCCCCCAGCCACCAGGGGCAGCCTCCACCAGGCCCCCACTCATGTCTCCCATCACCCCCACCCCCCAGCAGTGCAGGGGCAGCCTCCACCAGGCCCCCACTCATGTCTCCCTGCACCGCCACCCCCCAGCCACCAGCGGCAGCCTCCTCCAGTCCCCCAATCATGTCCCCTATCACCCCCAGCAGTGCAGGGGCAGCCTCCACCAGGCCCCCACTCATGTCCCCTATCACCCCCAACCCCCAGCAGTGCAGGGACAGCCTCCACCAGGCCCCCACTCATGTCCCCTATCACCCCCACCCCCCAGCAGTGCAGGGGCAGCCTCCACCAGGCCCCACTCATTTCTCCCATCACCCCCACCCCCCAGCAGTGCAGGGGCAGCGTCCACCAGGCCCCCACTCATGTCCCCTATCACCCCCAGCCACCAGGGGCAGCCTCCACCAGGCCCCCACTCATGTCCAACTCATGTCTCCCTGTACCCCCACCCCCCAGCAGTGCAGGGGCAGCCTCCACCAGGCCCCCACTCATGTCCCCTATAACCCCCACCCCCCAGCCACCATGGGCAGCCTCCACCAGGCCCCCACTCATGTCCAACTCATGTCTCCCTGCACCCCCACCCCCCAGCCACCAGGGGCAGCTTCCACCAGGCCCCCACTCATGTCTCCCATCACCCTCACCCCCCAGCAGTGCAGGGGCAGCCTCCACCAGGCCCCCACTCATGTCCCCTATCACCCCCACCCCCCAGCCACCAGGGGCAGCCTCCACCAGGCCCCCACTCATGTCCAACTCATGTCTCCCTGCACCCCCACCCCCAGCCACCAGGGGCAGCCTCCACCAGGCCCCCACTCATGTCTCCCATCACCCCCACCCCCCAGCAGTGCAGGGGCAGCCTCCACCAGGCCCCCACTCATGTCTCCCATCACCCCACCCCCCAGCAGTGCAGGGCAGCCTCCACCAGGCCCCCACTCATGTCCCCTATCACCCCCACCCCCAGCCACCAGGGGCAGCCTCCACCAGGCCCCCACTCATCTCCAACTCATGTCTCCCTGCACCCCCACCCCCCAACCACCAGGGACAGCCTCCACCAGGCTCCCACTCATGTCTCCCATCACCCCCACCCCCCAGCAGTGCAGGGGCAGCCTCCACCAGGCCCCCACTCATGTCCCCTATCACCCCCACCCCCCAGCCACCAGGGACAGCCTCCACCAGGCCCCCACTCATGTCTCCCATCACCCCCACCCCCCAGCCACCAGGGGCAGCCTCCACCAGGCCCCCACTCACGTGTCCCATCACCCCCACACCCCAGCAGTGCAGGGGCAGCCTCCACCAGGACCCCACTCATGTCTCCCTGCACCCCCACTCCCCAGCCACCAGGGGCAGCCTCCACCAGGCCCCCACTCATGTCTCCCACCACCCCCACCCCCAGCCACCAGGGGCAGCCTCCACCAGGCCCCCACTCATGTCTCCCATCACCCCCACCCCCCAGCAGTGCAGGGGCAGCCTCGACCAGGCCCCCACTCATGTCTCCCTGCACCCCCACCCCCCAGCCACCAGGGGCAGCCTCCACCAGGCCCCCAATCATGTCCCCTATCACCCCCACCCCCCAGCAGTGCAGGGGCAGCCTCCACCAGGCCCCCACTCATGTCCCCTATCACCCCCACCCCCCAGCAGTGCAGGGGCAGCCTCCACCAGGCCCCCACTCATGTCCCCTATCACCCCCATCCCCCAGCAGTGCAGGGGCAGCCTCCACCAGGCCCCCACTCATTTCTCCCATCACCCCCACCCCCCAGCAGTGCAGGGGCAGCCTCTACCAGGCCCCCACTCATGTCCCCTATCACCCCCACCCACCAGGGGCAGCCTCCACCAGGCCCCCACTCATGTCCAACTCATGTCTCCCTGCACCCCCACCCCCCAGCCACCAGGGGCAGCCTCTACCAGGCCCCACTCATGTCTCCCTGCACCCCCACCCCCCAGCCACCAGGGGCAGCCTCCACCAGGCCCCCACTCATGTCTCCCATCACCCCCACCACCCAGCAGTGCAGGGGCAGCCTCCACCAGGCCCCCACTCATGTCTCCCTGCACCCCCACCCCCCAGCCACCAGGGGCAGCCTCCACCAGGCCCCCACTCATGTCCAACTCATGTCTCCCTGCACCCCCACCCCCCAGCCACCAGGGGCAGCCTCCACCAGGCCCCCACTCATGTCTCCCATCACCCCCACCCCCCAGCAGTGCAGGGGCAGCCTCCACCAGGCCCCCACTCATGTCCCCTATCACCCCCCACCCCCCAGCCACCAGGGGCAGCCTCCACCAGGCCCCCACTCATGTCTCCCATCACCCCCACCCCCCAGCCACCAGGGGCAGCCTCCACCAGGCCCCCACTCATGTCTCCCATCACCCCCACCGCCCAGCAGTGCAGGGTCAGCCTCCACCAGGCCCCCACTCATGCCTCCCTGCACCCCCACCCCCCAGCCACCAGGGGCAGCCTCCACCAGGCCCCCACTCATGTCTCCCACCACCCCCACCCCCCAGCCACCAGGGGCAGCCTCCACCAGGCCCCCACTCATGTCTCCCATCACCCCCACCCCCCAGCAGTGCAGGGGCAGCCTCCACCAGGCCCCCACTCATGACTCCCTGCA